>NW_020954608.1:16103118-16419786 GCF_900497805.2 Vombatus ursinus
CACACACACACACACACACACACACACACACACACACACACACACACGATTGGCAGGGGTAGTTAGAAAGCTCAATGGACAAAGGCTGGATACTGGGTCAGGAAGATTCCAGAGTTCAAATCTGGTCTCAGACACTTACTAATTGTGTAACCCTGGACAAGTCACTTATCCTCTCTCTGTTTCAGTTTCTTCATTTATAAAATGGGGATAATAATAGTATCTACCTCCCAGGGTTGTTAGGAGAACCAAATGAGATAATATTTGTAAAATGCTTTGCAAACCTTGGAGCATTAAGGTAGTTACAAAGGGCCATGTTTTGTGAATCATGGGAGAATAAAAAAGTGTAATGCTTTTAATATGCATCATTCTACATTCTTTCTCATTCAAAAGATTCAAAAACACTAAATAACTGTTCATAAATTATGCTACTAGGCTTTAGCCATTTATGTTTGGAGAGTTAAGATAAACAAGAATTCACTCTATGGAGTTAAACACAATTTTTTAAAAGTTGAGAAGTCCATCTACACATACATAAAACAACCAAAACCAGGCCACCATAAAAATAATGTAAATAAAACTATTAATCCACACTAGGGCTTTTTAGCATAATTTTCTAGGATACTATTTATTTAATTTTCTTAAATCATGACAAAATAATATTAAGTAAAATACCCTGAAAGGAGGAAAACATCTATCTAAATTGAATGCTTTAATTTTGTTCGGTTTCAGGGTGGCTTGTTTAAAAATGAATTCATTTTGGGGATGCTAAATTTTCCACCACAAATGGAAATTGAATAATTTTATTTTTGAAATAATTTTTCTAGGTTGTTACTGGGAGACAGTATAAAACTGCTAGTACATGACTTTAATTGCTAACAAACTTTGGGGAAAGGTTTGTTATAGAGTGATATGGAAGGGAAAAGAATAGAATGATATCACTTCTTTTAATTGGAAACACTTAATCACATCAACCCTATATTTTCTACAGCAAATAATATATTAAACTGCCAGTCCCCAAAGATGCTGTCTTCGTGTCAACCATTCATTGTTCATTAGCCCTCATATTACCTACTATTCACTACCACTACCAGGAAAGAAGAAAGGAAGGAAGGAAGGAAGGAAGGAGCGAAGGAAGGAAGGAAGGAAACATTTGTTAAGTACTACTATATATCAGACACTGTGCTACGCACTATATAAATATCTCTTTTGATTATCACAATAACCTTGTGGGGTTAGTGTTATTATTATCCTCATTTTATAATAAAAGAAATGGAGGCACACAGAAGTTAAGTGGGTCTGAGGCCACATTTGAACCAAGGTTTTGTAGACTTCTACACAGTGCTCTATCTGATTCACCATTTAACTGCCTCTGACTTGTACACCAGCATAAGGAGGTAAGGCTTGTACACAAATGATCATTATACAAAAATGACCACAATAAGTGCATCAAAAAAGAATAAAGTGTTACAGAAGTTAGTAGTAAGAGATTTGACTCCTGATTTATCATCTATTATGCTATGTTGTTTCCAAATGAACATGGCCAGCCTCCCTAATAATATTTACAACAAAGAGAAGGATACTTTTGTTTGAAACTTGACTTTATTACTTAATGTCTATGTCATGCTGGTAAATTCATTTAAATTCTCTAGACCCCAATTTCTATATAAAATGAGAGAGTTAGATTAGATGAACTCTGAGATTTCACATAGCCTTCTTACCTCCTATCTCTTCCTTCTCTCTTGAAGCAGTCAACCAACTCTACAAAAGCTCCATTTTCTTGACCTCTCAATTTTTTTCACAAAGGATTTGAACTATGCAGTACAACCATGCAACTTGTCTAATCATAGACATAGGTATACTGAATTGATCATATTACAAAGAATATAATATGGAATCACGTTCTTCATGAACATGTATGTATATTGTTGGATACAGAGGGTGCCAAAGATTAGAAGTAGAAAAAGAGCTTAGTGAGTACAAGGCAGATATTGGCCTGTAATCATATAGGGGATACATATCACATGTATCATGGGAAAAATAAATAGACTAGGGGCAGCCAGGTGGCACAGTGGATAGAATACTGCCTGGAGTCAGGAGGACCTGAGTTCAAATCTAGTCTCAGACACTTGACACTTACTAGCTGTGTGACCCTGGGCAAGTCACTTGACCCCATTGCCTAGCCCCCCCCCCAAAAAAAAAGTTTGAAAAAAAAAGTAGACTAGTTTTTTTCAAAGGGAACAAGAAATAACAGAGGAATAGTCTAGTTGATACACTATCCAAAGAAGTGGAGAAAGGTTTCCAGAGCCAGGTGATACACACAACAAAAGGCACAGAAAAGTTGTGATCCTCACTGAAGGAGTGCACACCAATGAAATCAGGAATCTACCAAAGTACTAAATAAAGAGATGATTAAAGAGGTTCCATAAACGGTTTAAAAATCTCTTTTGTGCTGTACATGAAGGAGGACTATTTTTTGTTTTATGCCAAGCATCTATTTTAGAGGTTATTGTTTGTGAATGTCACTGTATGGAAGGCTGCATGATGAGCTATCCGTATTCCAATTAAAATGAATTATTCTCTCTACCATAATAATAATGATACCAGGACATGTCTCAAGTTCTCATCTCATTATTAACCCCTTGTAGGGAATCTTTCTTAAAGCAAGTATCTGCTGATCTATCTATGGAGAATCAAGATTTTATACGTTCAAGTGAAGTTATTGCCGAAATTTTTAGGGTATGACTGACCAGCAAATTCTTCCTAGTGCCAGTTCAAACTAGGAAAGTCTGCTGCAAGGTGAGATTAAGATAGTTTGAAGGCTTTGTACAGTACATTACACTCCCCATTAGAAGAATCCATTTACAAATGAGGCTTGAGAAATCCTAACCCCAATTTATCAAAGGTAAAAATCTGAATCAAGGAGAAGCCAGAAGGCCTACAGACAATTGTCATATTGCTAAGCGATATCAATAATACTTTCAATGAAATTTTACTTTAAACATCTCTCTGTGATTAATTTTTTGTGGGCTAATTGAGTGCCATGCTTTAGTAACAGTCAATAAACTATACCAGACAAGGCCAGGTTCATTCTCTTATCAAAAGAACCAATTGAAAAGGAAGAGGAAAGTTAGCTTCAGGCTCCATCCCTATGTGGGAAAAGACTATTACAGGGAGCTGTGATGTAAACTTTAATGTCTAGAATGATGCTTTAAGACAAGTGTTCTACTTGGGAGTTAATCCAATGGAGAGGTTTAGATTTTCATCTGAAGTTATCTTTTCAATTTTAAAATTTATTAAGAAAAATTTTCTTGCTTAAAAAAACTATGAAACATGATTTTAAATCAGGATATCAAGGTGAAGCAAGGAAATGCAATAAAATAGGAAAACTATTATTTGATAAGGGAAAAACAGATTTCTTTACTTTTTAAAAGTGACAAATAAAAAAGACATCAGCTCAATGAAGTTAGTTTCCCTATAGGTTTGTAGGAGTTAAAGGCAAAACAGTCTGAAAAAGAGTGTTAGAAATGGTGTGTTATTTATGCTCTGTTGCTGAGAAGGCACAGCATAGTTAGATTTTATACACTGAAACAGATTCTAAAAAGTACATATATATTTCTTGTGAAGCAACTGTATCACATAGGTGATTCTAAAAGGATATGTTTATTGTAAGATGTTGTTCAGTCATTGTTCAGTTGTGTCTGACTCGCCATGACCTCATTTAGGGTTTTCTTGGCAGTGGTTTGCCATTTCCTTCTCCAGCTCATTTTACAGATGAGGAACAGAGGCAAACAGGGTTAAGTGACTTGCCTAGGGTCAAATAGCTAGTAAATGAATGAAGCAGGATTTGAACTCACTAAGATAAGTCTTCCTGTCTCCAGGCCCTGCCCTCTATCCATTGCCCCAACTAGCTGTCCCTGTTGTAGGATTGAAGTTCTCAAAGGTGTTTATGCTCTGATATGCCCTTGGAGTGACTAGAGTCAGCAACGGAATAGCAATAATTGTTTCAAAACACATGTCTATTTGGTACAAAATAAGGGACCAAGTGCTAAGAGCAATGAAAATGATGATGATGATGATAACAATTCATTTCTGTAGTGCTTTAGCAATAGAGATAGAGATTAGACCAGTGATTTCATTGGCAGGGGGAAATTCTGAGACAGGAAACTCCCTCTACTGTAATGTAGGTTGACACATGTTCTCCAGCTTACAGTCTCAGTGAGGAGCCTAGAGCCTTAAGAAGTTGTGAATTGCCTAGTGTCACACAAACAGTATGTGTTAGAGGCAGTATTTAAGCCTAGGTCTTCCTGGCCTATATGTCTATCCAAAATGCGACACTGCTTCTCATCATACTTTAAGGTTTGCAAAATGCCTTCCTCACAACAATCATGTTGTATAAATAATGATACCTGGGATGGTAGAAAGAAGAGGAAATTAAGGAAAGAAGGGAAACAATAGCGTCAAAGGGAGACATCTAGCATGGAACCCCAGAGGATATCCCACAACTAGAATCATCATCTGAGGATAGTCCATTAGGATGTAAACACTTAACTTCATTAAGTTCTCTCTACCTCTTGGATAGTTAATAATTTCAACAGTTACATTTTGCTGTTTATTCCTGAGAAATCATTTAGTCTCTAGAGCAAAAAAAAGAAAGAAATAACAAAAACCTCATGATGTAGAGCTGAGTCACTTTAACACTCAAATGTTATCATGGTCATACAACTAACTTCCTCCTATAGCTGTATTTCCCCTTCCTTTTCTCTTTTCCAAAATACATGTTTCTACCTGCCGAACAATAATTTTCCATCTTGTTATCCTCGTTTTCTGTCCCCTGACCTCCTTGCGGAACTTCCCATGACATTTCCAACATGGTCTGAAGTTTGAGGACATGTCTAAAGAAAACGTTTAGTTACTCCCGTGGAACATCCTTTTACTTCTACCCACTGCCAAAAAAATGCTTAGTGGTGCTTCTTTTTAGAGTACTGCAGCATGAAAATTGATTTAGGAATGAATAGCTTTGGGCCAGGAAAACTATGAAACCCAGGGCTCTATCACTCCATTACTTCTCAGAGAGCTGTAGTTGTTATCTCAGATTGTTAGTTACTTTTGACTCACAAAGAATGAGAAAGGCACCAGAAGATTGGGAATAAACAGCTGGTTTCTTAGTTTTCCAAAGGTTGAAAAAGGCATATCATGGAAACAACAACAACAACAGTAATAATAATAGCATTTATATAGCTCTTTGAAGATTGCAAAGCACTTTGCAAACAATAGCTCATTTGATCCTCACAAAACCACGTAAAGCAGGTGCTGTTATTTTCATTGTTTTACAACCGAGGAAACTGAGGCAGATAGAGGTTAAATGAGTTGCCCTGGGTCACATAATTTTTAAGTGTCTAAGACCACATTTGAACCCAAGCCTTCCTGATTCCAAGTCTATCACTTTATCCACTGAGAGACCTACATGCCAGTAAGATCACTGCTGATCCCCAAAGATGTCTAGTTGTGCTTATTAAGCAGAGAGTAATAATTTTGAAACTTTATATTAAAAAAATCACAAAAAAAATTGAAAAAGGCATGCCATCTGAAATAAGGATCAAATTGATATTTCATTTTCAGTTGGCTTATGGAAAATGCAAAGATTTTACTTTCCAAAAGGGATTCATTCAGTAAGTACTTGGCCTAGTAGGATATAAGCTCCCTGTGGGCAAACACTCTCTCATTTTTGCATTTATACGTCCAGTGCTAGCTCAGTGCTTCAGAAGTAGTAAGTGCTTAATATCCTAGTTGATTGATTGGCATATAACTGAGGTGTTACCATATTCTTCTATCAATTGCCAAATTTGAGGCTGACTCCCTTAGTTTTAGTAATCCACAGTGATTTACAGATTATGATGCTAGCATCCTCCTAAGACAAAAAATGTGATTAAACACATCTTTAGTAGCTTTTGTCTCACATATGAAAAAATATAGCTATATGAATGAATTTCCTATGAATATATTTTCACTAAATTTTGTGACAACACATGGGGAAAATTGTCCTAATGCTATTGAAAATGTATTATGATCTGTGTGTAGTTTATAAGAAATCATGGTGTTTCCAGCTCACTAGTTTTCCTGTCATCCTGAGAGGACCTAGCTGCCAATCAATGTATTATGTATTTGTGCTCTGAGTAACAGTAATACGGAACTAGCAGAGACTTGTCTAAGAAAAGCTGGGACAGATCTAAACCTAAATGGTCCAACCGCTTCTTAAAAAGCTAACTAATTCAGATTTCTCACAAGAAACCACCTGTTAATGATGAGAAATGTACTTGGTTAAGTAGTGTATCACTGAGTTCTTTCATTTTGTTATTGTTCAGTTGTTCAGTCATGTCCAGTTCTTTGTGACCCTATGAACCATGGGGTTTTCTTAGCAAAGATACTGGAGTGGTTGGCTATTTCCTTTTCCAGTGGTTCCAGTGGATCCTTTTGTCAGGCAATCAAAGGTTAAGTGGCTTGCCCAGGGTCACACGACTAGGAAGTGCCTGAGCCTGGATGTGAGCTCAAGTCTTCCTGACACCAGGGCAAGTGCTATTTCCACTGAGCCACCAGCTGCCTCCAAGTTCTTTCATATTCCTTACACATTAGATTGGGCCTTATGGATGGTGGAACAAATTGGGCAGGGATGGACTGCAGAAATCAGGGTTCAAATCTCAGCTGTAGCATTTAGCTAGGCTCAATTCTAACCTAAACAGTGGGAATGTTACCAATACTTCCTACCCCCACCTCATGTCACTCAGTCTTATTGAGACTGTACTATTTACCTGGAACTATGCTAAGTGCTGGGAATACAAAGAAAGACAAAAACAAACAAACAACAAGGGGTTGACATCCTAAAAGGGAAGACAACATGTGAACAACAACGTACAATGAGCTACATATAGCATAAATCGGGGATAATCTCAAAAGAAAGGCACTAATACTAAGGAAGATTGGGAAAAGCTTCTCAGAGAAAGTAGGCCATTAGCTGAGACTTGACCTTAGCCAGGAGACCTAGGAGGCAGAGATGAAGAGGGAACATAATGCTTGAGGAGGTTGAGTGTAATGTCAGAGGATTAGCAAGAAGGTCAGTGTCCTCTGATCACAGAGTAAGTGAAGAGGAATAAGATGTAAGAAGATGGGAAAGGTGGAAGGAAGCTAATCAGCTTGTGAAAGGATTTAAAAGCCAAAGAGAAAATTTAATTTTTTTTATATTTTACATATATTACATATTATATTTTATATTAATTGGGGGAAAGACGGAGTCGCTAAAATTTATTGAATGGGTCAGGGAGGCTGATTCTATATGGTCAGATCTACATTTTAGGAAAATAAATTTGATAGCTGAGTGAAGGATGGATTTGAGTGGAGAGAGACATGAAGTCAGGAGACCAACCAGCAGATTCTTGCAATAGTGCAGGAATGAGGAAAATGCTTTGTAAATGATAATAATGTATTCTATTTATGTAAGCCATTAGTACCACAGTTGAACCGGTGAACTGAAAGGGGTACAGCCCTCCCACTGCTTACAAACTACTGTTCTCAAAATCATCATTTTGCCCTCTGAAGAGATCTTGATCACCATCCAGTGGCCCATCCCAGTAAATGCTCTTAGGTTTAAGGTTGCCCTCTCAATGCATGCATGATTCAATTATAGCAAGTGTATGAAGCATGATTATAGTGCACAAGTGATAACAACATCTCACTCCCTAATCAACCTCATTCTTTAGAATTTGGGGTAAATTGAAAACCTAGGTCAGGAGCTGTCAAGCAGTCATCCTGATTAAAGGCCATACAATTTAGCATGTGAGCAACTAAATCACTTGCATGAATAACAGGGCTGGAGACTGACGACATAACAATGAAAAGTGTTTTTTAAAATTTTCATTACAACAAGCACATAAAGAAAAACTTCTCCAGGTGCTCAGTTTGAATAAAAGGCCCTTTGACTTCTATACCATTGATTTTTGGTGCAGACCTATGATTTTCTTGATGTAGGGAGCTCCCTGATAAGGTAACTTCCTCCACCCATACAGATGAGCAAATAATCTTTACAGAGTTGTCTGGGGCCACTGTGAGGTTAAGTGACGGTGACACAGGATGTGTGAGAGGTCACATTTGGACTCATGTCTTGCTGTCTCCAAGACTGTTCTATATTCTCTAAGGCCTTCTGCCTGTTTCACCAATGACTAGATAAAACAACAAGATTCCTTTTGATGATCAGCTCACACTGACAGTTTTATTTCTTCATTCTCAAGGCATTGCATAGATTCACTTTTGTTCCTGCTGGGTGGAAAGAAGCACACTTTACTTAGAGAGGAACAAAAGCATCAATATTATGACAGTGAGATATAAAGTTCAAGAGGAGGCAGGAAGATTTGAGTTCAAATCTAGTTTCAAAAACTTACTAACTGTGTGAGCCTAGGCAAGGCATTTAACCTCTGTCTGCTTCAATTTCTTTAGCTGTAAAATGGGGATAACAACAGCTCCAACCTCCCAAAGTTGTTGAGAGTACCAAAAGAGACAACATTTGTAAACCAATTAGTGTAGTACCTGGCATATAATCAGTGTTTAATAAATGTTCGTCCTTCCCCATTCCTCTCTCCCTTTCCCTTCCTCATGTGACATGAGGACTAGATATTATCTAAGCCAGTTCTGGGCAGCTAGGTGGTGAACTGGATAGAGTGCTGGCCCTGAAATCAGGAAGACTCATCTTCATGAGTTCAAATCTGGCCTCAGACACTTACTAGCACACATGACCCTGGGCAAGTCACTTAATCCCATTTGCCTCATTTTCCTCATCTATAAAATGAGCTAGAGAAGGAAATGGCAAACCACTCCATTATCTTTGCAAGAAAATTCCAGATAGGGTGACAATGAATTGGACATGACTGAAATGATCCAGCAACAATAAAAAATCATTTCTAGATCAAAATTCTGTGAAAAAATGAACTATAAACAAAATAACTGGTAACATCAATAAATTGGTGAAAGTGTTAGCTAAGTAGGAAACAAACAAACAAAAAATGGGTTCATTAATGTCTAGGTCTGGATAAAACAACTAGGTGACTGACTTATTTCCATTGTAACACATGTGGAATTAAATGAGCCCTTGGTGTTTTTTCAATACTTTGATTTGAATTCCAGTTGCTTATCATGGTGCATCGCACAAAGCAGACACTTGGTAAATGCTTTTTCATTCATTCCCTCAACAAAGTGAAGCTAACTAACCAATATAGAGATCTAATCCAAAACAGTGTTTTATTTTTACAGGACTGAATTACACAGGTAAAAATAAATACATATACACACACAACTAGCCTAAAGGATACAATTTTATGGAGTACAGAGAAAAAACGTTTCTAACTCATCCTTAGGATTTTTTATAAGCTTTAAGTTCTTAACAAATGGGACAGTTGTTAGTATAAGATTATATTTAGGTAATTTGCAGTATGTAAATGTCTAGGAAAATAATAACTAATTCTATTTCTATGGTATGTTATGGGTATAAAACACTTTACATGTATTATCTCATTGGATTCTCACAACACTACTATAATGTAGATAGTTTAAGAACTTTTTTTGCCGTTTTATAGAAGGGACTTGCTCAAGGTTACATAGCTAGTAAGTAGTGAAACTAAGACCCTCACTCAGGGTTTTTGGCACCAAATTTTGAATTCCTTCTGTTTCATTGTTCTCTTAAAATACTTTACCTTCCTAAAGTTTTTCTTATTATTTAACACTCAGCAAAATAATTCCAATAAGGTTTTACACTTTAACAAAAATGAACTTTTTTCCCCTTCTTATTAAAATCAAGCATGGAATATGATTTAGATTGGTGGTTCTCAAACTTTTTGTCTCAGGACCCCTTTCTAATCTTAAAAATATTGAAGACCCCTCCCCAAAGATTTTGTTTATATAGGCAATCAATATTAAAGTTACCATGTTAGAAATTACAATGTCTTAGTATTATTACAAAAATAGTTTTGTCTTCATGGACCCCCAGAGGTGCCTGGACTTCTGAGAAACATTGAGTTCAGGACAGAACTTACTGATGTTGGCCATCAGGAAGGAGATGGACAACTAGTTAAATTCTTCACAAAACACCTTCAGAAGTATGATTTCTATTTGGTGTCCTGAGAAGAGTTCAGTTGAAATGAGCCTTGATGTCTTGATGTCTTCTAGGATTTCATTACCGGGGATTCTATTCTATCATTTGATGAAAAAATAATTTTAAAATAATTTTGCTGTTTTAAAATGGTTTGTTGTTTTTATTTTTTTTTAATTTTAGTGACTTGATGTTAAAAGTAGGTAACATGTTGTTCAAGAACCCCGTATTGCGTAGGATTCTTGAATAGAATGTAGTAAAATCTTCACAACTACATAGAAACGATGATCTACCAATGCGGACCAGTGTATTTTTTACTCAAAGGTTGTCATGACAAGCAGCGCTGGCATAGTAGACATAGAGAGCTGACCTTGAATCCAGTGAGACTTGGGTCCAAGACCTGTGTCTGACACATAAAGTATGTGTGACTCTGGGAAGTTGCTTAACCCTCTTCTAGATCTCGGCAACTCTGTAAAGCTAAATGTTGCAGAGAAATTGCCCACCTGCACTGCTTGAGGGAGTTTCCTCAACAGGGAATTCTTTAAACCAGTGAAGTCACAGGTCCCATCTCAATTGCTATCTCTGTTCCCCAGAGGTTGACATCAAACTATCAAAGAATTGGTTATTTGACTTAATGTTCCCTATATATCATCAGTGTTCTGCCTGCATAACAGAACTCAGTGGTTATACTCAATTTGGCGAGGATGAGAATTCTTAACTGTATATGTTCGTTGAACTGAACTAAATTGAATTCAATACAGGCTTTTTCATCTCATTCTTTTTTTCCTTAAGGTACAAGTTGGTTCATAGATGTCTACCTTCTAATATCTTGTCTATATGTACATTAAGTTTCACAGGAAGATAGAAACTTTAATCCTTAGTGTCCAACATCAACTAATATAGCAACTGAAACACCAAAACAAGGTAAAAATAAAGGGAAACAAAATTTTATTTTATGATATGAAAGGCAAACTTCCCCATCTCCACCACAGCTTCAGCACTTCATTAAGTTGTTTCAGGACCTCCCAAAATGCATCTGAACAATTCCAAGCACCTAAATATCAATCACTCCTACTCCTACTCTGAATGGTGGAGCCACTTTTCAATGATCTAGCTAATAGATGTAATGCATTTCCTCTGTTAGTCATCAATGTAGCCTCCTTTGTGCCTGCTGTGTGTTACTTTTCCTTCTTTTGTCATAAGGCTTTGGAGAAGACTCAAATAGGAGTTGGTTGATCAGATGAAAGGAATATTGCACTAATTCTGAACTCCGAGAGTTCAGATTTCTATTCTGCATTGCTATTCTTAGATTTCCACAGAGTTAGTCGTCTTTCAAAAAAGTAAGTCGTTTACTCACTGTGAAAATTGGGGCTAATATTCAGATGAAAGAAAACACATTGTAACCAATGTTTAGTGCAGTTTAGAAAACATTTTGTTTTTTTATATTCAAAAGAAGAAGCAATAAATAGAGAATATATCATATATAAACAATAATATAATATAATATAATAATATGAAATAAACAATAGATAGAAAATGCTGCCGTAGAATAAAGCAAAAACAAGCAAACCAAAAAGACTTGGATTCAAGTTCTGCCTCAGATACTGGCTATATGTATTCTATGCAAATCACTTAACCTCTCAGTGTCCCCAGATAACTCTAAAACCATAAGTTGCAGAGCAGATGTTGAACTGCGTTGTTATAGGCATTCTTCCTCCTCAATGTTTTCCCGATAGCAATGAAATCACATTTCTCATTGTTGGGAAAACCTCTTTATCTTGCAAGATCCCATCAGCCTTAATCACCTTATTGGAGGGTGAATTCATAAACTCCAAAACCTCAACTTAAGTAGTTAAGGAATGTTTTTCTTTTCTTTTCTCTTTTGTATTTGTATCCCCAGCACTTAGTACAGTGTCTGGCACATAGTGGGTGCTTAATAAATCTTTATTGACTAATTCCAGGTTAAAATAAATGAACAGCAAAATAATTTTTAATGAGGCTTCCATAATGCTCTACTTCCCCTTGTCCCAGGGCTACTTAAGTATGGTTATGATTTTTCTGAATCACAATAAATATACAAGGAATTTTTTTGAAAGAAAGAGGAAACTTTTCTACCCATTTCATTTGCTGTTCAGAATCACATGGCTAACATGAATTTCCTAATAAACTTACATTAAATTCACATTCTCCATATAATTCCATTTCAGTGGTATGTGTCAGCTGAAACCACTGACTCCTGTAACTGCAATAATAATTAATACCAATATAAGAAGCAGGAATGACCATTGTCAATCAAGATAATCCCAGCATCACTTAAGGGTATATTCCATTTCCTTTCAGTTGGTATTTGCTTAGACTAAACAACAACAACAACAACAAAACACAGCACAATTTTTGACCTCCAGTGTCTAAGAGAAGATGAATTTATTTTATTATTTCTATTCCCATTTGAAAGTAGGAAATGCTGTTAAAGTATTTTAATTTACATATATGCATCTACACTGTGCCAAGCATATGCTTTAAATTACTTAAATTCATATTTTTTTAATTAGAGTAAAATATTGGTAACTTCAGACTCTTACTAACAAAGAGGAGTAACTTAGTTTCACTTGCATCTATAATGTCAGCAAGTGACCATTACATGAGAAATAACACGAAGAATCCAGAGTTTTGGAGCATTGCAAGGAGTGAGGCAGAGCAGAGTAAGCAGAACCAAAAAAATAATTTGCAAAAGGATCCCAATAATGAAAACAACATTGAAAGATGTTGGAACTCTGATCAATTCATTAACCAACTGTGATTTGAGATTACGCAAGGGGAGCTATACCTTATTAGAGAGGCCTCAGCTATTTTTTTTAACAAGATTGGAGGAATTGAACAGGCAATTGGGAAGTAATAGTAAAAATTTTAAAAGGTTATCAATAAAACTTTTTTTTTTAACAAGAATTCTATCCAGCACTGTGATACATCAGTGAAAAGATGTTAATACTGAATTGGACAATTTTATTGTAGGGTATTATAGACCAGATATTTATCAAATAGTATTAATAATAGCTAAGATTTATATTGAGCACTTTAAGAATTACAAAATGCTTTGCATATATTACCTCATTTGATCCTCAAAATAACTCTATTGTAGAGGTGCTATTATCCTCATTTTACAAGTACTGAAACTGAGGTTGAAAGAGATTAACTGACTTTCCTAAAATCACACAGCTGATAAGTACCTCTGGCAATATTTTAATTCAGATCTTCTTGACTCAGAATCCATGATTCTATTCACTTTACCACCTAGATGTTTCATTTATGTACCCAAGGGTATGCAGAGTCAGCCTGAACCAGTTAAGGAGAGCCGATAGTTAAATTTTCAGTGCGGTTAATTACACCAAAGAAATTAGCAAATGCTACGCATCAGGGACTGATTTATTGTTTTGTTGATTGTCTAGATTTAAGAAAGTGGTGGAGAAAATGTTCATAATTCTAAATTTTAAAAAGTGTCCTTCCTCCCAGAAGAGTCAGTTGTTAAACATTTAACAGCATGCCACTGCCTCTATCACCATAGTTTCATGAAGGCTGAAAAAGTAGTCATGTCACTCTGTTGGTTTGATACAAACCTAAGTTGTAGGACTTAAGTTATACATTATATAATGGATAGATTTCTGGGTTGGTAGTCAAGAAGAATTTTATTTGAATCACGCTTGAGCAACTTACTTATTATGTGACCCTGGGCAAGTCATTTAACCTTTGTCAGCCTGTGTCCTCATCTGTAAAGTGAGGCATTTGGATATTATGAAACTTTTATCTGTATATCTATGATCCCTTAATTCTACATGCTTGGCTTATTGCATTTTTTTTTTAATTCCTCAGTGGCACAAACCATGAGACAAGTTTTGGCTACTGTTCATAGTGTATGAGAATAATTTGATTTATAAATCAATTCATTCATTCTTTCAATCTGAAACATTTTAAGTAGGTGTTCAGCACGTGCTCTTCCATATTGGAGTGAATTACTGGTTGTCTGCCAAATTTGATGCATATCAAATATTTCATGAGATTTGTTATTGGAATTCACATAGGTGTGACAATATGGGGGGAAAGTCTTCTAATCATTTAAGCCATTTCAACAATTATTATCCATTCAAACAGATCTATTAATAACTGTAGGGATAATTCACATCCCTATAATGCTTTTCAGCCACAAAGTGCTTTCCCCACAACATAACTGTGAGATAGGCAGGACAACCATGATTATCCCTGTTTTATAGATGAGAAAACTGAGGTTCAGTGACATTAAGCCATTTACTTATGGTTTGTCAGCTAATAAATGCTGGAATAAGGATTTGAATTCAGGTCTCTACATTCCAAGTCGAGTGTCTTTTATTATAGAATACACTGTCTCTCAGTTTTAGGAACTTGGTATCTGTTTTACCTACATAGTTACATCAGTAGTTAAGAGGAGAAGACCAGGAAAATCATATTTAGCACAATAAGTCTAGGACTGGAATAATAATGGGGAAGAAAAAAAAAATCAAAGGCTCCAAAAAAAAAAAAAAAGACCAGTTTGATGTACCATGAAACCAAAGCTCCAGTACATATAAGATCAATGAATTATATGGCTTTTCAGGTCTTTCTTTTTTTTTAAATGTTTCATTAATTTATTTTGAATTATCAACAATCACTTCCATAACCTTTTGAGTTTAAAATTTTTCTCCCCCTCATTCCCTACTTCCTTTCCCAAGATGGCACTGCCTCCCTCAGTCCCACCTCCCTTCTATTATCCCCCTCCCTTTTCCCACCTACTGCCCATAGGGTATGTTAGATTTCTATACCTAACTGATTATATTATTCCCTTCTTGAGCCAAATCTGATGAGAGTGAAGTTCAAACAATGTTCATCTCTCTCCTCTCTTTCACTCTGCTGTAATAGGTTTTTGTGCCTTTTCCTGTGATGTAATTTACCATTGTCTGCCTCCTCCTTTTCTTTTCTCTCAGTACATTTTCTTAGATCAGATTAATGTGCTTACGTGGATCCATTTAACCCACTTGATTAGATTTTTTTCATTATTACATCAAAGTCAATTTATACCCATCCCCTTTATGTATACCCCTTTAATATGATGTAATAACAATATAGTTCTCAAGAGTTACAAGTGTCATCTTCCCTTGCAGTGATGTAAACAGTTTGCCCTTATTGGTTAACATGTTGTTTCTTTCTGCCCCGTTTCCATTTTTATATCTCTCTTGAGTCTTGTATTTGAAGATCAAATTTTCTGTTGAGCTCTGATCTTTTTATCAGGAAGGTATGGGAGTTCCCTATTTCATTGAATATCCATCTCCTCCCCTGAAAGATCATGCTCATTTTCCCTGGGTAGTTGATCCTTGGTTGTAATCCAAGCTCCTTTGACTTACAGAATATCATATTCCACACCTTATGGTCTTTTAATGTAGAAGTTGAAAGGTCCTGTGTAATCCTGACTGTGGTTCCATGATATTTAAATTGTTTCTTCCTGGCTGCTTGGAGTATTTTCTCTTTGACCTGGTAATTTTGGAATTTGGCTACTATATTCCTTGGTGTTTTCAATTTGGGATCTCTTTTAGGAGGTATTCGGTGGATTCTTTCTATGGCTATTTTACCTTCTGGTTCTAGGACCTCAGGGCAGTTTTCCTTTATGATTTCCTGAAAGATACTGTCCAGGCTTTTTTTTTTCCATTGTGATTTTCAGGTAGACCAATAATTTTTAAATTGTCTCTCCTGGATCGATTTTCCAGGTCAGTTGTTTTACCAATGAGATATTTTACATTTTGATCTATTTTTTCATTCTTTTTGTTTGGCTGATTCTTGCTCTCTCATAGAGTCAATAGCTCCCATTTGCCCAATTCTAATTTTTAACAAATTGTTTTCTTCTATTAGATTTTGTACTTCCTTCCTCCATTTGGCCAATTTTATTTTTTAGGGACTTGTTTTCTTCAGTGTACTTTTTTCCAGTTGGCCAATTGTATTTTTTAGGGACTTGTTTTCTATGGTTAATTTTTGTTCTTTCTTTTCCAAACTATTGACTCTCTCTTGCATACCTCTCATTTCTTTTCCCATTTTTAATTCTACCTCTCTCATTTGACGTTTAAAATCTTTCTTGAGCTGTTCTGAGAAGGCTTTTTGGGCTTCAGACCAGTTCATAATCCCTTTTGAGGTTCCAGATGCCAGTTTGTTGACAATGTTCTTCTCTTCAGAATTTCTGCCTTGATCTTCTCTCTTCCCATAATAAAAATCTATTGTACGTTTCTTTTTGCTCATGGTGTTTGCTTATTTCCTGGCCTTTAAAGAGATTGGGCCCTCCTGCTGGGGAGCAGAGGGCACTGACCCAAGTTTCTTGTGTTGGGACCCTAGGGCTTTGTGTGCTGGGGCCTCCAATGTTGGCAGTTGGAGGCTGTAGGATTCTGGCAGCTTATCTGGCGTCGGGCTGGAATCAGCAACACTGGAACTCTAAGGGTAGGATTGGGTAGTGTGGCCCCTGGATGTTGCCTGCTCACTTGGACCTTTCCTTTCCTTCCTTCCTTCCTTTTGCTGTCTTTCAGATGGATGTTGTAGGGTGTTTATTCATCTGGGGCCCCTTGGAGCTCTGCTTCCCTTAGTTTTGCTGAGGCACTGAGAGACCTGTTTGCTGTAGAATGCCGAGGCACCTAGTGGTTTTCTGACCTGCTTTCTGCCGGTTCCCCCACCCTCAAGGAGGCACGGGGGTCCAGGTGTTAGTGTTTGCCTGCTCCACCACCTGGGCTTCAGCATCTCCTCTTGGTATGCTGAGGTAGGGCTTTCCACTAGCTTGCTGGGATGCCTCCAGTTCAGTTTTGCTTCCCTTTCCCCAGGGTAAGAGAGGCCTTTCAGGTTAATCCCTCAAGCTACCTGAGCTACTGGACTGCTGCACCCCATCTTTCTTCTGGCTCAGCTGGATTTTTCCTGAGGTCATATTTTTGGGGCTTTCAGGGGTTAATAAGGGAGGATAAGAGAGACTTACCTCTTACTCTGCCATCTCAGCTCCTGGAAGCGGAAGACCTGTCCAAGGTCTTTCTTAACAGTTAAATTCAAACTGAAATACCAGAGCATTTATGTCACAAAAATCTGGAGATTTCCTGTTTTTCCAATGAACATAGTATTAAAAGTATCCTCTAAGTGAGTAGTTCTTTTGTCATACCAATTTCTGCTCACTAAACCAATTTCCTGTTTGTAGACTCAACCATGGATTAGGTAAATTTAAATTGAGGAATATCAGTAATGAAACAAATCACCAGGAAAAAGGAAAAGGGAATGCTGAAATGAAGTTAGTGCCATAGTCAGTTGTATTTATGGGAGGGATGCATATGGTTACATGTAAATTCAAAGCTAAAGGAAAATGATCACTTTATGTGTGACCAACAATTTATATAAGATTGTTAAAAAATATGCACAATTGTCAGCTATACCTGAAAAGTGTAACTCTGAGGAAATTCTAGTTAATGGAAAAACCACAAGCATTTAGCTTTAAAAATATGGCATGTGGGTAAAGATGATGGCTTAGCATAAAGAAAGATGTGCTCATATGGAGCTTCAGTTGTGATAAGAACTGTGGCCAATTTTACATTACAGACCAAACTGTATTTCTATAAATTGACCTCTTATAAGTGCTTATATCATACCATTTTTATTTAACATTCACATGGCATCTCTCATGTTCATTTAAGCCCCTTACTGGCATGAACTAATTAATCTTTGAAATGACTCTTTAAAATTTTGTATCTATTATGTACTTGAAAAGATGCATGCAGATAAGTGCTATTTTTTTTCCTAATGCCATTATTGTATTTCATACTTGAGATCACATTTAACCTAGAGATGACATTTGAAGGAAAAATAAAGTATCAGCCTATTACCTTGATGTAAATGGAGCTCAGATAGAAGTATTAGAATAGCAAGACAGAAGCATATTGCAAAATAGCCTAAATTTTGTTATTAAGGAAAATAATGCTATCTCTCTTTCCATATACACCATGGAAGCACCAGTCTATAGACTACCTGTGACATTCCTGCAAACAATGGATTAGTTAGACAGTTACAACCTAGACATTCTCACCAAAATTTGTACAGTATATCTATCTATCAACACTCTCATTTGCTATAGCAGTCAATAGACAAAGCAGGAACTTATACAGAGTTAAGAGAGAAATGTCCTATATCAAAATAACTTTATTTAGCATTTACAGAATCTCAGAGTGGACAGATCATTTAATCTAATCCAACTAACCCCTACCAAACAGATGAATGTCCTCCTCTAAATAAATTGGATCCAAATAGTCCCTTTCTCCAAAAGAATCCAAGAAAGAAAAGGTTTTCAAACAACCCACCTTCTCAAATATTTTAACCAGAAGGGAAGGTCATGTGAGGAGTTTCAAATGGGAGAAAAAAAAAAACACAAGTAGCAAACAATATATATAAAAAAGAAAAAAGGAGAAAAGTGAGGGCAAGAACTTCAGAAAAAATCTGTACTGAGAGGGTTGAACTAGAAGATCTCCAGGGCCTTTCCAGCTTTAAATAAATTACCTTAATATCAATTTTTAAAAAAATTTTATCTGGTAACTAAACAGAGTTTAAATCAAAATCCCAAATAAATCCAGACTGTCAAACCTAAAAGCCAAAAGGTTTTCTGAGTTACTTTAGCTGACCAACCATCTGAAAACAACACTATAATATTGTAAACACGAGTGTTTACAATGGAAAGAATGTTGGGTTTGGAGTCTTGACTTCTTGTTCAAATCTTGGCTCTGATATTTGTTGGCTCAATGGCCCTTGGGAAATCAATTAATTTTCCTGTCCTTGTATAAAATGGGAAAATATCATTAGCACTGCTTACCTCATGGGGTGGTTTGGGGGAAAAAGCTTTTCAATCACTAAACTATTATACAAATATGCTTTATTATGAAGACTTATTAAAAATAGATCATACCCTCCCATTCTCAAGGAGTTTCTTGTCAAAAAATAAAGAAATTGTATATACCAAGAAATGAGAAAGAATGGACATCTTTTTTAAGACTTTGGTGAATATTGAATTATGTGGTAGAGATGATAAGCTCTATAGAATTCAGAGATGGAACATTTAGCAGGCACTATTATAAAAGAAGGCTGAGTCTTAGAGATGTTAAGATTCATATGGGTTTTAAAAACTTTGCATAAATGAAGAAGAAAAGAACATTCTAACAAAAGAAGTCACAGTAGGAAAAAAATAAATTGAAGGTATTAGAATAGGCAAAGAAGAAGCAAAGCTATCACTCTTTGCAGATGAAATGATGATATACTTAGAGAATCCTAGAGAATCAAGTAAAAAATATTCGAAGTAATAAACAACTTTAGCAAAGTTGCAGGCTATAAAATAAACCCAGATAAATCATTGGCATTTCTATATATTACCAACAAAGGCCAACAGGAAAAGATAGAAAGAGAAATTCCATTTAAAGTTACTGTAGACATTATAAAATACTTAGGAGTCTACATGCTGGACAAAAAAACTAAAAAACAAAAACAACAACAACAACAACAATAACAAAACAAACCCAGGAACTATGTGAACACAGTTACAAAATACTTTTCACACAAATAAAGTCAGGTCTAAATAACTGGAAAAAACATCAGTTGCTCATGGGAAGACTGACATAATATGATAAAAATGACAATTCCACCTAAATAAATTTACTTATTCAGTGCCATATCACACGACCAAAAATTATTTTATAGAGCTAGAAAAAATAACAACAAGATTCATCCCAAAGAACAAAAGGTCCAGAATATCAAGGGAACTAATGAAAAGAAATGCTAGGGAAGGTGGCCTAGCCATGCTAGATCTTAAATTGTATTATAAAGCAGCAATCATCAAAACTACTTGGTACTGGCTAAGAAATAGAGTGATGGATCAATGGAATAGGTTAGGTATGCAAGACACAGTAGTTAATGACTATAGCAGTCTAAACCTAAAGACTCCAGCTTCTGGGATAAGAAGTCACTATTTGACAATAACTGCTGGGAAAACTGAAAAAGAGTATGGCAGAAACAAGGCATAGACCAAAATCTTACATTATATACCAAAATAAAGTCAAAATAGGTTCACGATTTAGATATAGAGGCTGATACTATAAGCAAACTGGGAGAGCAAGGAATAGTTTACCTGTAAGATTTATGGAGAACAGAAGAATTTATGACTAAATAGGAGATAGAGAGCACTATGAAATGCAAAATGGATAATTTTGATTACATTAAATTGTGAAGTTTTTGTGCAAACAAAGCCAATGCAACCAAAATTAGGAGGAAAGCAGAAAACCAGGAAAGAATTTTTACAACCAGTGTCTCTGATAAGGGTCTCATTTCTACAATATATAGAGAACTGAGAAAAATTTGTAAGAATACAAGTCATTGCCCAATTGATAAATGGTGAAAGGACAAGAACAGACAGTTTTCAGAGGAAGAAATTAAAGCAATCTATGGTCATATGAAAAAATGCTTTAATCACTCTTGATTAGAGAAATGCAAATCAAAACAACTCATACCTATCAGATTGGCTAACATGACAAAACAGGAAAATGATAAATGTTTGAGAAGATTTGGGAAAATTGGAACACTAATGCATTGTTGGTGGAGTTGTGCACCGATTTAATCATTAAGAGATCATAAAAACGGGAAAAGGACCCACATACAAAAGATATTTATAGCAACTCTTTCTGTGGTATTGAAGAATTGGAAATTGAGGGGATGTCCATCAATTGGGGAATGGCTGAACAAATTATGGTATATGAATGTAATGGAATACTATTGTGATATTAAAAAAAATGATGAGCAGGTGGACTTCAAAAAACCTGAAAAGACTCGTATGGACTGATGCCAAGTGAAGTGATTAGAACCAGGGGAACATTGTACATAGTATAATGTTGTACACAGCAACAGGCAAGTTGTGTGATGACTAACTTTGATAGACTTAGCTCTTCTCAGCAATGCAAAGATCTAAGACATCTCCGAAAGTCTCATAATGGAAAATGCTATCCATATCCAGAGAAAGAACTGCAGAGTAGGAATGCAGATTGGAGCACACTATTTACTCTTTTTTTTTAAAACTCTTCCCTTTTGTTTTGTTTCCTCTTTCTTGTGGTTCCTCCTATTGGTTCTAATTCTTCTTTACCATATGATTAATGTGAAAATATTTAATAGGAATATATATGTAGAGCCTATATCAAATTGCACTCCATCTTCGGGAGTCAGGCTGGGAGCGAGGGGGAGAAAATTTAAAACTCAAAAGCTTATGGAAGTGAATGTTGAAAACTAAAAATAAATTAATTAAAAAAATAAAAAAGATCCCCAATTGATAAATGGTCAAAGGATATGAACAGACAGTTCTCAGATGAAGAAATTAAAGCCATCTATAGTCATATGAAAAAATGCTCTAAATCACTATTGATTGGAGAAATGCAAATCAAAACAACTCTGAGGTACCTCATCACACCTATCAGATTGGCCAACATGACAAAACAGGAAAATGATAAATGTTGGAGAAGATGTGGGAAAATTGGAACACTAATGCATTGTTGGTGGAGTTGTGAAATGATCCAACCATTTTGGAGAGCAATTTGGAACTATGCCTGAAGGGCTACAAAAATGTGCATACCCTTTGACCCAGCAACAGCACGTCTAGGGCTATATCCCAAAGAGATCATACAAATGGGAAAAGGACCCACATGTACAAAAATATTCATAGCAGCTCTTTTTCTGGTGGCAAAGAATTGGAAATTGAGAGGATACCCATCAATTGGGGAATGACTGAGCAAGTTGTGGTACATGAATATAATGGAATACTATTGTGCTATAAGAAATGATGAACAGGCTGACTTCAGAAAAACCTGGAAAGACTTGTACGGTCTGATGCTGAGTGAAGTGAGCAGAACCAAGAGAATGTTGTACACAATAACAGCCATGTTGTATGAGGACTAATATTGATAAACTTAACCCTTCCCAGCAATACAAGGATCTAAGACATCTCCAAAGGCCTCCTGATGGAAAATGCTATCCACATCCAAAGAAAGAACGATGGAAGTTTAATTGCTATTTTTTTCTCTTCTGTTGAGTTTTGTTTCCTCTTTCTGGTGGTTCCTTCTATTGGTTCTTATTTTTACTTATAACACCACTAATAATATGTTTAATAGGAATGTGTATGTATAGCCTATATCAGATTGTGCGCCATCTTGGGGAGGGTGGTGGGGAGGAAGGGGGAGAAAAATTTTAAACTCAAAAGCATATGGAAGTGATTGTTGATAAATCAAAATAAATTAATAAAAATATAAGAAAGAAAAGGTTGTGACTAAGAACATATTTCTCCAGGAGGCATGGCAGGGGGCACAGTCCAATAGAGTCATACGTAATGGAGTGAGAGCCCATTTCTCCCAGGGGGTTACTTTAACCAATTCTGAAGTGTACAGCTGATTTTCTTGAAATCAAATCAAATCAAATCAATTTGGAGAAAAGCTACAGAGATATTCCATTCTCTCCCCCTTTTTAAATGACATGTAACATTGAATAAATACAATTGATGAGGTAATGAAATCACTAGAATGTAAAATGTTAAACCACTAAATTTGTTATTCATGGAGTTTGAATATCACTGATTGAAGTGCTAAGTTTTGCCAGGAATTAACATAGGATTTTATTGATGATTCTGATACATATGATGATTCTGAAAGATCATTTAATATTTTCATATGTATTCATACATATATATGTGTATATATACATGTGTATATATAATGTGTGTATATATGTATATAGTTTCCTCATATGTATATTTGTAATGAGAGATGTGTAAAATTAATATATGATTGTTACTGGTCATCAAATTAAGAGATTATTTTATTTCAACTGATGCCTATTGTTCTTCTAAGGGTCTATAAGGAAGTTAAAATGATTCCTGAATTTGGTTCTTGGTTCCTAAGGCTAAATCGTGTTCCTAAGGGTTTCTATTGAAAGTAGAACCTGAAATATAAATAATCCTTGGTCTGAGCAGAGAGCTTCAACTACTGTAACTTATTTATTTTGTGATCACTGAGGCACGTTAGCTAGTTCCATTCCTCTAAGACTTTAGCTAGGCCTAAATATTCACATCTGCTAAGAGAATTATTTTGGATACATAAATAGCCTGGAGCATAATAGCATTAGTACAAAAAAGATGTATGGTGGGTGTAAGCAGGCTGCAACATGTTCCAAGTGGTGACATGTGCACAAGAAGGGGAATAGAAAAACATCAAGGGCATATGTGAGTTTAAAAGGTGAGCCAGTCATAGCGCAGGAGTGAAAGATAACAGATAGGATATAAATAATAAGAAAGTCAGAGGAAGACCTAGCAAGTTGGAAAACCCTCTCTGAGAGATCTAGGCAAAGACTTAGACATGAATTGCACAGGATTAGAAGGCGTGGGGGCTTGTAATTCATGCCATTAGAAAAAATATGCACATTAATGAGATCACAAATTGCTTAATCAAAATAAACAATTCACACATGGCAAATTCATGCTAATTCACAGGTTACATGTATAGAAAAACTATATACATAGAATGCTTTTGCTCAGCCAAATGGAGGATCTACTGGCTGGTGTTTGGGGTGTTAAAGGAGGACTAGCACCTCTGGTGTAAAGGTTTGCCAAGCCTTTTCAGGGCTACTTATTCACTTTTGCTATCCCCCCTGCCACCCAGTTCTCACTTGTAGTTCCCAGAAGATGTAGGACATACAGTGCCACACCCTGGTAAACTGTCTTGGCGGATGGGCTAATTGGGGTTGAGGGTAACCAACAAAACTCAAATGTGTGGGTGAGTTAGGGGCATGTCTACTCCAAGCATGTGAAAACATGGAATCAGCAAATGAGAACAGTTTGTTCCAAAGGGCATAAAAAGCAGCTAAACAAAACAAAGGCAGCTCCACAGGGGCTGTGGAGTACTTGGAGATTAGTCAGACATCAAAGATGCCAAGGTCATCCACTATACCTCAGGCCATTGCCAGTCACCTTGACTTTTGTCTTGCCACCAGACTTTGATAACTCAGGAAATGAGAGTGAAGCTGATGACTGTGCAACTCTGCCTCACTTAAGTCCAACTCACTCACGAGTCAAGACATTATGCATTGATGTCGTTGGTTGTCTTTAAAAAAATGAAGGATGAACAACAATAAAAACAATTTAGTCTACTAAGTTTCATCTGTTTTGAATGATCACAGTTACTGCCACCTTCAGTTGCTTAAACAGTTGTCTAAAATATCCCTTTACATAAAAAAAGAACAAAGCTATTCTGGACATACTGAGGAAAGGGCTTTGCTCTATTGAATTCAAGTAAACATGTAAAGAAAGGGGAGGTTGCAATGGCTATGAAGATGACATTCAACCAATGAACTGCATTATGACCATTTAACTGGCTACTTATACCTGTGGCTGATTATTCAAAATGTCAAAAGTCTATCCTCTTTCAGAGATTATACAAAAGGGCCACGTGGAATAGTGGAATAAGAGCTGGCCTAGGAATCAAAACGACCCGGATCCAACTCCTGACTCTGACACATATTTGCTGTGTGATCTCAAACAACTCACATTCTTAGTTTCTCCACATGACTACCATATTATTAATTGCAGAGCAAATGCTCATCTTCATTAGTAATGATAGTTTCTTAGTAGGGCGTTTCTTATATGAATGAAAACAATGAAATCACTTACTGGTCTATGGGGAAAGAGGGAGGGAAAAAGGAAAGGAGGAGAAAGAAAAAGTGGAGAGAGACAGAGAGAGAGAGAGACAGAAGGAAGGGGGAGCAAGAAAGAGAAAAGAAAAGCAAGAGGAGAGAGAGAAACAGTAGGAGAAAGGGAGAAACTGAGAAAAGGAGAAAAAGGGAGGAAGAAGAAGGCGAGAGTGAAAGGGAAAGACAAAGGAAGATAAAGAAGGCCAAGGGAAACAGACAAATACTTTAACAGAATTATTAACCTTTTCTACATGTATTGCAAATTTCTTCGACAGTCTGATACATATGGACCCCTTCTTAGAATACATTAAAGGCATAGAATATATAAGATTACAGAGGGAAACCAATTATATCACAACATATTTATTAACATATATATTTAAAAAAAGAAAAAAACAAGTTAAGAAACTGCTAAAGGCAAAATAAATTCTGTAGAGTGAAGGGAAATTAATAAATGCCTTAGTGCTTTGTTAACTATGACTGAAATAGACAAGTTAGCCCAAAGACTACTGCTGCACTTCCATTTTTCTTGCAAATATAAGAATTAAATAATAACAATCTCAAAAGAAATAATGACCAGTTGCCTTGCAGGCATTTGCCAGAGTCAACAAGTTGCTTGGCACATTATGAGCAATGAATTGCTCAGTTTTCAGAGTTCATTGCCTAAAACTTCAAGTATGGGAACAGTAGGAGCAGTGAGCAATTAATTGTCTGAAGAACCCTTTCATTTCTCCAGGACTTTTGCAAAATTAATTAGTTCCATCACGTGAAATTTTTCAGTTCCATTACCTTTTCTTAGAAATGAATGCCGCAGACTTGCCTTTAGAGTATACAAGGGGAAGTTAGGACTGTTGAAAAATGTAACAAAACTTTAAGAGGTAACAGAACGATCTCATAAGTCACTCCTTTGTCTAATGAAAGATCCTTTAATGGATTCAGAATACTATCATCTTGAGAAGGCTAAGAACATGTGACAACAAATATTTGAAATGTTGATCTTTATTTGATGACTAGATGTAGTAAATTCATTTTTTAAAGGATTTGGTAGTATATTTGAGAAACGTCACTTTTAAAAAGGTTCATCAAGAAACCTTTATTACTGTTGTTGTTATTATTATTATTATTATGGCTTTTAGAAGCCATGTTCTAGCCTCATATGGAAGACTTCAAATTTGATAGTCCAAATCAACAGCAATCTCTATATATCTACTTAAAAAAGAAAAGACCCTATAATAAAGGGGAGGGGAGAATTAAGCAAATGAGGCATTTCTCATTAGATAAATAAAATAGATAAGTGAAGCTAGTAAATTGAGTCTTCTCATGGCACTAGGATGCCATTTAATGTAATAAAAAATCTGATAAATGAATAGCTTAACCTCTGTCTTCCAATGCCTACTTAAAAAACAATCTGTATTGTGTTTTAAAATTTGTTTCATTGGTATTTATGTTTAAAGAATCATTATCCAAGAGTCAGGGAACTGATTCAAATTGATAAATGGTCAAAGGATAGCAATCAGAAGTTTTTAGAGAAAGAAATCCAAACTTGACAGCCATAAGAAAAATGACAAAAAATGAAAATGATAAAAGCTAGGGGGGTTGTGGGAAAACCACACATTTTAAAAATATTTATTTTAACACATTTTTCATTTTGAGTCCAAAATTTCTATCTAACCCCTCCCACTCTCATTGCAAGCAATGTGATATCAATTATACATGTGAATTCATGCAAAATATATTTCCATATTTGCCATTTTGCCAAAAAAAGAAAACAAAAAAAAAATAAGGAAAGTGAAAAAGTATGCTTCACCATGCACTTCATCAGTTCTCTGGAACTGGCTAGTATTTTTCATCATGGGTGCTTTGAAATTATCTTGAATTGTTGCATTGATTAGAGTAGCCAAATCTTTCAGGGTTGATCATTGTTATTGCTGTCACTGTGTAGAAAGTTCTGATTCCACTTACTTCTCTCTGTTTTGTGTAAGTCTTCCCAGGTATTTCTGAAACTATTCTGCTTGTTATTTTTACTGGAACAATAGTATTCTATCATAATCATGTACCACAACTTGTGCAGTAATGTTTTTGTGCCTAATGTTTTTGCCACCACCAAATGAGATGCAATAAATATTTCTGTACATATAGATCCTTTCTCTTTTTTTTTTATCTCTTTGGGATACAGACGTAATAGTGGTATTGCTGGGTCTAAGGGTATGCCTAGTTTTATAGACTTTAGGGTATAGTTCCTAATTGTTCTATGGAATGTTGGAGCAGTTCATAACTTCTACAACAGTGCATTAGTGTATTTATTTTTCCACATCACCTCCAGCATTTGTCCTTTTCTTTTTCTGTCATGTTAATCAATCTGATATGTTTGAGGTGGTAACTCAGTGCTGGAAAACAAGTATGTTAATATGCTCTCGATGAAGGTGAAATCTGGTCAAGCTAGTCTGGAAACAACTTTTGAATTGTGTCTCAAATTTAATGAAACTGACACAGTAATGCCACTACTAGGTTTATTCCCCAAAGAGAGATAAAAGAAAGACGAAAGAAAAACCAAATGCACACATATATTTATAGTAACTCTTTTTTTTGTAGTGGCAAAGAAGTAGAAACTGAGGGGATGCCCATTGATTGGGGAATAGCTGAAGATATGGTATATGAATTTGAAGTATATTATTGTTCTGTAAGAAATGATGAAGGGGATAGTTTCAGAGAAACCTAGGAGGACTTGTATGAATTGTCATAGAGTTATGTGAGTGGTCCAATAGAACAATTTGTACAATAACAACAATATTATAAGGCTAAAAAAAAAACCCAAAACATTGCAGACTTAGGAACTCTATCTAATCAATCAAATGACCAACCACTATTTCAGAGGATTCATGATGAAACATGCACCTTTTGACAGAGAGGTGATAGGTTCAAAATACAGATTGAGAAATATGTATTTTTTAAACATATGACCCATGTGGCAATTTGTTCTACTTGACTATATTTACTTATAAGAGAAGTTTTCTTGTTCTTTCTTTCTCACTGGTAGTAGGTGAGAAGCAGATTTCCATTGATTGAAAACAAATAAAATTTAATTTAAAAATAAAGGAAATCAGTGAAACAAGTCAATGTTCAACTAAATTATTTTTTTCATTGAACAAACATCTATTTTCCCTCTCACTGAAGAAAAAAAGAGAAAAACAATATTCTTATAAAAATATGCCTAATCAAGCAAAACAAATTTTGCATTAACCATATTAAAATATGTATGATAGTGAACCAAATCCACCTTCTTTGTCATGCCTATTCTAAAAATCTTTCTAGCTTTCCAGAACTTGTGTTTGGCTGTCATTGCTTTTGAGTTATCCCTATGTTATGACGTGTATTAAAGCAGAACTTTAATAGAGGTTATGTTGTAGGAATGAAAAACAACAGATATGGTGTCCTGGTGCCATCAAAATACAATAAAAATAAATAAAATAAGAGCAAGACCTATAGGACTCTGGGAAGAGATAAAACTTTTTTGATAAAAATGGAGATGAGTAAAAGAGAACCAAAAAATGATTTGCCATAAGGAATGTCTATCTGAGGGAAAAGGGAAAGGATGTAGGCTAAAATGTAGATGATACAAAAGCAAAAATCAATAAATATCTATGTTTTAAAGGGGTCAAAGAAGAAAAAATGGCAAAGAGGCATAAACTGGAATGATGGAGGAAGTACCTTTAGCAATGAAAGAGTAAATAAAAAAATCAACCTCTATTTTAATGAATATTAGAAAAAGTCACTGAGATGAATAGATAAGTGGAAGTAGAAAACTGTATTCACCTATTTATTTTTACTTCAATCATCATAATATCTTTACCATCACCCTGTCTCCCCCTACAAGTAATATTTTAGTGATATTTTGGTACAATATAAAAATTTCTAGTTTTGACATTTTGACATTGGCATTTGACCTGGCTTTTAAATCCTTGGTCTGCTATTGTTATTATTTCAGAGAAAGTAACAACAAATGGACTACATTATACAGGGATAGAAAAAAAAAGATTAGGAAGGAGAGAAGATTTCTTGGATGTCATGAGATACTGTGCAGTATGACCTTAGACTAATTCTAAGCCCTGTGTTAGTCATGTATAAATGCTTGTTAACTGACTAAGGGTTGATGGAACTCTCTAGTAATAGGTAGCTTTTAAGGTCATATTATCCTGTGTGGAAGCTAGCATATATTCTTATGGAAGGTAAATCTCTTAGTGTCTTAAATGCATCATAGTAAAAACGATGATGTTTAAAAGGTTTTAAAGGTGAACCAATAACTTATTCTTGATGAGGATTGGGTAATTTTTCTGAGTTTTTTCTGTTTCCACTTCTTTTCTTCTTCAAAAAAAAGAAAAGTCAAAATTTTTATCTTAACTAATTTTTTAAGGAAGAGAAAAATAACATAATTATAGTATAGCTCGATTGGCTTAGGACTCCTACAATGTCACAGTATTTGAAAATTTCATTTGGGCAATAAGAATTATAATTTGGTGTAGAGAAGGAAAAAAATACAATTTGATAATGTACTGAATACCTTAAGTTTACTTGTAAATACAATGCTCCCTTTTTCATGTTTAATGATGACACAAACATGGTATTGGGACGTTTACAAATATACTACATTATCCTGTTTCAGAGAGGAGAGAGCCCATGAAAAGCAAACTAATTAAAGATGTTGTATTTGGCAGAAAACGGATGTTTTGTAGCTGTCATGTAATTGTATAATACTTAGAAAGCTCATAGAATCACAACATCTTCAATATTCAAGGGACCTGAGAGATGGAGGCCACGATTTTAATTTTATATATGGGCAGGCTGAGCTCTAAATAGAGGAAAAGGATTGCCCAAGACTTCATAGTTATAAAGTTGCAAAGACTTGCAAGACTCAAAACTAGGTTTTCTAATTCCAAGACCAGGACTCATTCCTTCTCTACTAAAGTCCTATTCCATGATGCTTCTTCACAATCCAGAGGTGACCCAAATTTCCCAAATATTAATTAACAGAGTACAAGAAGCTGCATTTATAAAGTGTTCAAGTCCCAGTGATGGAATGCCTGTCTGATGTCCAAGGGCCATCCTAGATAAAGGTTTTAAAAGCTCCTCACTGGAAGACTGATGATCAGGTAATGATGAATTTATTTCTTTTGTGGTTCCAGCAATTCATAAAGACAAGGTCACAGAGGATTTTGGATTTAGTGTGGGGGGGTATATCTATAACAATGACATCATTGTTGCTTGAAGCAGTGAGAAAGAAGGAAGCTATTAGAACCATAAAATATAGAACACTATGAATTAAAATAAATGGCACTTAAATGTATGACATACATGATTTCAGAGGATCATAGAATTAGAATTCTGTAGCTGGAAGAGATCTTCTAGGTCATATAATCCAATTCCATTATTTTTAAAGATGAGGACTCTGAGACATAGTGAGGTTAAGTGCCTTGCCCATGTTTACACAATTAACTAGTAAATAACAGAGCTAGAGTTTGAATTATGATCCTGTATCTGCCAGTTTGAGACATTTTCTATTTTCCTATGCTTCACCTTGTCAGATATAGTTTATTAAAATAATTCTTAATTCATCCTATGGAGAGATTCAATTTTTGTAATGATTGTTAAATATATTTTTATAATTCAAAGATTCACACTCCTTCTTTGTAAAGTGTATTTCTTCATTTCACAGATTATCAATCTTAAATCAATTTTTTCTTTCCTTTTTATATTTAGACATTTTCCACATAACTATTTTTGTAGTATCTTATAGAAAGCCATGTAGAAGATTCTAGGCATAAGATTTCTAAGATGACTTTACATGGAATACTAATAAGTGTCTTTTGGAACAAACATTGGAAGGATAGTGTTGACAAGAGTTTGTCATGGTGGCATGTACATAGTAAAGTTTACTGGTGTACTTTTTCTTCTGAAGTAGGTTAGGTTAGTTGATGATACATATTGTGTTTATGATTCCAAATTATTTCTTGGCTTTAGGTTGCAGTACATATTACAATGACTTTATGCATTTAATGTTTTGTATCTCTGGGTTTTCCATAGTATGCTATCATGATTCTTGAGTATCAGAATCAGGGGTCGAAGGAAATTTAGTGATCATTTCATCTAACCTTTGCCTATAAAAATAAATTCTACTATATCATACCTGATGATTAGTCAACTAAGCACAGCTTTAAGACCTCTAGAGCAGGAGAAACTTCCTATTTCCTGAAGCAACTAATTCCCCTTTTTGATAATTCTATTTTGTGTGTGTGTGTGTGTGTGTGTGTGTGTGTGTGTGTGTGTGCCTCCCTCCCTTATATTGAACATAAAGAGCTCTTTTTGCAACATCCACTCCTTTTCCTAGTTCTCCCCTTTGGGGGTCAATGGAACAAGTTTAATCCCTCTTCCAGGTAGCAGCTAGGGCCAGATTCTTACTATTCCCAATGCAATGGCCTTTTTGTCAATGAAGATAGAAAACCATCTGCTTCATAACTTATGTTAGACAGTTGCATGGCACACTGAGAGAATAAGTGACTTGCCAAGGGTCAAAGAGTCAGTATGTGTCAGAGGAAGATTCCTCTAAAGCCAGATCTTTGCCTACTATCCCACAATGCCTCGTGACACCTGGGAAATCTTCTCTCCTTCATAATGAATTTTTCTATCTCTGTATAACATAGTCCATTTGTTGTTATTTTTCTCTAAGATAATAATAGTAATAATAATAATAACAATAAATAGCTAACATTTATATAGTGGTTATTATATTTCAGGCACTGTGCCAAGTGTTTTACAATTATTATTTCATTCTTACAACTCTGTAAGGCAAATCCTATTATTATTCCCACTTTACAAATAAGGAAACTGAGACAAATTGAGGTTAGGTGACTTGCCCAAGCTTATACAGCTAGTAAGTGTCTGAAAACATATTTGAACTCAGGTCTTTCTGATTCCAGGTCCAACACTCTTACCTACTGTACCAACCATATACCTTATAGACCAGGAGCTCTCAACTAGAGGTGCATGAACTTTTTTTAATGAAAAATATATATTGATCACTTTATTTCAAGATAATTGATCTCCTTTGTAGTCCTATATATTTTCTTGTATGCCTTTAAAAGCATTTTTTTTTGATAAGGGACCTGATTGTTTCAACAAAATGCCAAATTCCAAGATACAACAACAACAAAATTAAGATGCCCTTCTAAACTCTAACAATTCTTTAGTACTTCCACAGATTTGTTATTTCATCATTACCATTCCCTCTATCACAAGAAAAGGACAATTAATACCCAATGACAAGAAGTGTGTTTATTCTGGTTATTTTGCTAGTCTTGTCTTTGAACACTCCAATTCACAATTAGTCCTTCCAGCTGGAAAAAAGCTGTGCCTTTACAGAAACCCCTACAGAAACAGGGTTTTCTTCTATGTTATGCTGAGGCACTGAGGCTAAACTCCAATGGATAAATTTTTTTAAAAAGTCACAGAATAATAGGATTAAAAAAAAACTACCATAGAAGACTCATTTCTTTTGCATTTCCACCTACAATTAAAATTACTCATGGAAGTGAGTCATGTTATCTAATACTGATAGGAATGATCAGGTTTTTTTTAACATATCAAAAGGTTTTCTTTAACATTTACTCTCTTGCCCAAGTTAAAGGTCATAAGATCAAGAGTCAAATGAGGCTAACAGAAGAAGAAATAGAATACTTTAAAAACCCTATCTTAGAAATAAATTGAACTAGCCTTCAATAAACTTCCAAATTAAAAATCCCCAGGGTGAGAGCTAGAAAAAAGAGTAACAAAATTTATCTGGATGAACGAAAGGTCAAGAATATCAATGAAAAAAAAAGTGTGAAGGAAGGCAACCTTGTAGTATAGATTTCAAACTATATAATAAAGTAGTAATCTTCAAAATAATCTAATACTGTCTAAGCAATAAAGAGGTGGAAGTACACAACACACAGTAGCAAATGATCATCAAAATCTAATGTTTGATAAACCCAAAGATCCTAGCTTTTGGGATAAGAACTCACCACTTAATAAAAATTGCTGAGATAACTGAAAAACAGTTTGGTAGAAACTAGGCATAGACCAACATGTTACACCATATACCAAGACAAGGTCAAAATGTGTAAGTGATTTAGAAAAAAAAAGGGTGATGTTACAAGTAAATTAGGGGAGCATGAAAAAATGTACCTATCAGATCTATGGATAAGGGATGAGTTTATGACTAAACAAGGGGTAGAGAGGATTATGGGAAGTAAAATCAATAATTTTGATTACATAAAATTAAAAAGCTTTTACACAAATAAAACCAATGCAGTCAAAATTAGTAGGAAATAGGAAACTGGGGGCGGGGATATTTACAGCAAGTTTCTCTGATAAAGGACTCATTTCTCATGTGTATGTGTGTGTGTATGTGCATAAGGCAGTGAGCCACATTTATAAAAATAAGAGCCATTTCCCAGTTGATAAATGGTCAAAGTATATGAACAAGCAGTATACAGAAGAAGAAATCAAAACTATCAATAGTCACATTAAAAAAATGATCTAATCAGCACTTCTTAAATTGTGGGTTGTTAAATATTTAGAAACAGTAAAAGGTTTCTGAATGTAAAATGACCAAAAATTAATTAAAAATCAAATGCTTAATGAATCCAAGGTGTTTCTGGCTGCACATGTCCGTGCTGCCTCACATAACTTCACCACAGCCTTGGTTCCGAACACACAGCATGCACACTTTGCATTGTGCATGCCATCACGCCACACAACACCAATGAATGCTGTCAAAATGCGAAAAGGGGTTGCAAGTGGAAAAAAAAAGTTTAAGAAGCCCTGCTCACTATTGAGTAGAGAAATGCAAATTAAGACAATTCTGAGATGCTTTCTCATACCTATCAGATTGTCTAATATGACAAATGCTGGATATAGAAAAAGTGGGACACTAATGCACTGTTGGTAGAGTTGTAAACCAGTCCAACCATTCTAAAGAACAATTTATAACTATGCCCAAAGGGCTATAAAGCTGTAAATACCCTTTGACCCAACAATATCACTGCTATGTCTGTATCCCAAAGAGATCAAAGAAAAGGGAAAAGGATCTATTTGTACAAAAATATTTATAACAACTCTTTTGTGGTGACAAAGAATTGGAAAACGAGGGAATGCCCATCAATTGGGGAATGGCTAAATAAGTTCTGGTTTAAGATTGTGATGGAAGACTATTGTTCTATAAGAAATGATGAGCAAGATGGTTTCAGAAAAAGAACTTGTCAAGACTTCTATGAACTCAAGCAAAGCAAAGTGAGCAGAACTAGAAGAGCATGGTACACACTAACATCAATATTGTATGGATGATCAACTATGAAAGACTTTGTTACTCTGATCAAAAAAATGATCCAGGACAAATCCAAAGAAAGTATGATGAAATATTCTATTTACCTTCAGAGAAAGAACTGACAACTGAATACAGATAGAATCATCCTTTTTCCCCTTTATCTTTATCACTTTATCTTGTGTTTTCTTTTGCAACATGGCTAATACAGAAATGTTTTACATGACCTCACATGTATACCTGAAATCAAATTGCTTGTCTTCTTAAGGAGGAGGGGAAAGAATGGGAGGAAGAAAGATAATTTGGAACTAAAAATTTTTAAAAATGATTAAGAAGATTTTTACTTAAAATTGGGAAACATTTATTTAAGATTTTGAGTTCCAAATTCTATCCCTTCTTTCCTCCCTCTCCTCCCCTCCCAAAGTTATAAACAATCAGATACAGGTTATACATGTGCAATTATGTAAAACTCTTCCATATTAGTCATTTTGTACCAGAAGACTAGAATACAAGAAAAAAATGAAAGAAGGAAAGTGAAAAACAGTATGCTTCATCCTGTATTCAAACTATGCAAATATCAGTTCTTTCTCTGGAGGTGGATAGTATGCTTCATTAATCCTTTGGGATTATCTTGGGTCATTGTATTGCTGATAATAGCTATAATGGTTCTTCATCAAACAATTTTGCTGTTGCTATGCACAAGGTTCTCCTGGTTCTGTTCACTTCAACATCAGTTCATGTAAGTCTTCCCAAGTTTTCTGAAAATCATCCTGCTTGCCTTTTCTTACACAATAATATTCCATTACAACCATATAAAACAGTTTGATTAGCCATTCCCCAACTGATGGGCATCCCTTTGATTTCCAATTCTTCATCACCACAAAAAGCTGCTATAAATATTTTTGTACAAATAGGTCATTTTCCCTTTTTTTGGATGTCTTTGAGATATAGACCTAATAGTGGCATTGCTGGATCAAAGGGTACTATACCCTTTGGGCATAGTTCCAAATTGCTCTCCAAAATGGTTGGATCAGTTCACAATTCCACCAACAGTGCATTAGTGACCTAGTTTTCCCATAACCAAAATTGGGAAATATTTAATGAAATAAATGAAAAGTAATTTTAAAACAAACCAACAAACAAAAAAGAATTTAGTGAGAAAAAAAATCTCATTTTTATATGAGAAATTTAAGTGAGAAAAATGCTCATTTTTAAGGGAAAGGAGAAAAAGATAATTGCATTGTGGGATGGCTGCAGTCTATTATTCCTTAAAGGAAGTGTGCCTGATGCTACATGACCAAGACAAATACACTAGGTTTATTTATCCTGACTTTGCAGAGCAGGAGATTAGCACTCTATACAACGACTTTACTGAGCAGGAAATCAGAAAATTGGATGTTAGCAGTAGTGAGGCTATATTTTAAAGTGGTTTTTCCTTTGCACTGTGGGATATTGCAGCAATCTACTGATGCCAGTGACATGTTTTTGTATTTACATAAATACCTACTGTTTTCATTTTCAGAAACATTTATTAACATTGGCAGCAAAATACAGAATCATGAAACCCAAGTGTTAGAAGGGACCTCAGGAACTGACAAATGGGCATCCTGACTTTATTTAAAGACTTACCCCTTACATATAATAACCCACTACCTCCCTCAAGTCAACCCACTCCCTTTTTGGATTGCTATTTTTTGGGGGTGGGGAGGTTGGGGGTTGTTCCTAATTCTGCCCTCTGTGGCAAATGAATCAAAACAATTCTAATCTTTTTTTTCCAAATAACAGCCCTTCAAATATCTGAAAATAGTTGTCATCATTCCCCTCTCCCACCCCAAATACCCACAAATCCACTCTTTTTTCTTCAGGCTAAACCTTCATCCAGTCTTCATAAGCCATGATCTCAGAAGGCCCTTCATCGCTCTGGCTGCCTCTCCAAATTCTCACTGCCCTTCCTAAAACATAGCTCCCAAAATTGAAAGACAATATTCCAGATGTAGTCTGACAAGGTCAGGGTGCAGCAAGACCACTGCTTTTATATGACTGTCAACACAACCTAAGAATGTATTTGCTCTTTTGACTGAAAAAAAAAAACACATTGTAGATTAAAATAATGCCCAGATAATTTTTTCCTCTTAGATAAACTGCAGTCTAGCTATACTTCCCCATCTTGTACTTGTGAAGTATTTTTTCACATAAATATATATCTTAAATTTTACATTCTACAATTAAATTTTATTTATTAGATTTAGTCCAATATTCTAGGCTATCAAGAGTTTTTTGCATTCTGATTGTATTATACAACTGTTTATTCCTCCAAGCTTTGTGTTAGTTTTGATAAGTATGTTATGTAAATGTTTAACAACTGGCCTTCCAAAAATATAGACTGATGACATAGTTCTAAGTTTAATCCACATGATTAACATTTTCTCTTTCTTTCACTTTCTTAAGTCTCTAGTTTAGACAATCCACAAAACAGTAAATCAAGCCCTGATTTGTATCAGCATTTGTAGAAAACTATTAACAACCAGCTCTTAAGAGATAACTCCAGCACATCCCTACAACTATTCCTTTTTCTAAGAAAGACAAAAAATATTAAACACAGCCTTGAAAAGCACACTGGCTCTGGAATACATGGACATGGTTCAAATCTCATCTCTGACATTTATTACCTATGTAACCTTCCTTCCTTTCATCATTTAACCTCCCTAGGACTCAGTTTACTCACCTATAAAATTAGTTGATTGGACTAGATGGCTTCTAAGATCTTTCTTAGCTGTAGATCTATGACTTTATTGTTATACGAAAAAAAAATAGATGCTAGGATCATTTCACTAGAGGTCTGCTTCCTCTAGTTTCATCTTTATTGTGTATGTATTTAGACTTACTTGAACAGTCTTGATCTTAAATCAATGGCAAGTATGATTCTAAAGTTTTGTTTGAGAAAATGAAAGGAGTATGCATTTACAGTATATATCTGAATTTTAATTTTCTTCTTAAAGGAAAATATTCCCTTAATTATTATCTGTAGAACAAAATCCCTGGATTAAATTAACCATGAAGACAACACTTCTTTCCCGGTCCTTTCCTTTTGATTTTTCATTCAATGGTTCAGGAAATTTTGCTGACTCAAAATGTTTTAGTCACTGAATTTAAGTATTAGAAAAGGGCATTTATTCAAGATGCTTATACATCTTTCCTTGTTCCTTTTATGAAATACTCATCTAGTGCTAGAGAATTCAACACAGTGATTAGTGTGTTTCAGAGAACAGTGAATATGGAGTCAGAATGCCTGAGTTCCAAATCCAGATCTGCTATTTTCTTCCTTTTTGACATTGAACAAGTGACATCACCACCTGGTGTCTCAATTTATATACCTACAACATTAAGGGATAGGATAGATTAAATAAACCCAGTGGTTCATAAGATCTCATCATTTAATCACATTAGCCTTTAATATAACAAGCAATAATTATTCGTTTAAGTGTCTACTATGCTTCAGACACTGTAACAAATATTTGGGTTACAAAGACAAAAAATGAATGAATCCCTACTCTCAAAAAGCTTAAGTTATATCAGGAAAGACAGTAAGTCTAAATACATACACAATAAAGATGAAACTAAATACAAGGTTGTTAGTGGAGACATGTGAATCAACAAGGCTTTATCTGGTCTGTGGTGCTTGGGCTGTCTTTCACAATGGAAAAGTGTCAAAGAAGTACATTCCAAGCACAAGGGAGGGCTGGGGCAAAGATGTGAGGTGGGAGCTATAGTTCTACGGAGCAAGAAGAGTACAGCAAGGAATGTTATAAGGAGGCAGAAATGATAGGTTTGGGTCTGGTTGTGAAGAGCTTTCAAAACCAGAGAGATGAGTGTTTATTTTCTCCTAGAGGCAATAGGGAATGGCCAGAGTTTACTGAGTGGAGGAGTGACATGCTTAGATCTACACTAAAGGAAAATCACTTCGACAGTTATGTGGAGGAATGATTGGAGTTCAGAGAGACTTGAAACAAGGAGATCAGTCAGGAGGCCATTGGAACGATTTTGGTGAGAAGTACCTAGATCACTGAGGTGGTAACTGTGGGGGAAGTTAAAAAAGGTTGGATGCAAGAGATCCCATAGAGATAGAAATGACAAGATTTGGCAACTCATGGGATATATAAAATGAAAGAGAGTAAGGAGGCTAAAACCAGGGAGACTTCAAGAATGGTGATGCCTTTGACAGAAACAAGAAGTCTAGAAGATGAACATGCCCAAGAGAAAGACTACGTAGAGAGTACAGGGCCCAGGACAGAGCCTTAGGGAACATCCACAGTTAAGGGTTAACCCACAATTAGGGTTATCCATTTTCACATAGCTAGATAGATATGTATCAATAATTATAATGTTCCATTTAATGTTTATTTACAGATACTTTTGATGTTTTCACCAAAATACACGTAACCATAGAATCTGTCAGTTAATAAACATTGACTGAGAATCTAATATGTGCTGAGTACTCTGCTAAGTGCTGGGGATACACAGAAAGGTAAAAGACATTCCCTGCTCTCAAGGAGCTCACGTCATTATTGGGGATACAACATACAAATAACTATGTACAAATGAGCTATAAACAGGATTAATTGGAGGTAATCTCAGAGTGGAAGAACTAGAATTAAGGGGAGTCTGGAAAAGCTTTCCTTTAGAAACTGGAATTTTAGATGGAATTTGATGCAAGCCAGGGAAGTTAGAAGACAGAAATTAGGACAGAAAGCATTCCAGGCATGGGGGATGACCAGAGTTAGAGTGAACATTACAGGCTACACAGGTCAAACTTTAGCCAAAGAATAAATTTACTATATACCAACATCTATCGAGTGGCCATTCAGACTCTTTTTTAACATCTCCAGGGATAAGGAATTCATTCTTAAAGTATTCTGTTCCATTTTTAAACAGCGTTAATTGATCTTCCTTTATTAAGGCAATAACTGTTTCTCTCTAGCTTCTCCACATTGATCATAGCTCTGTCCTACTCAATCACGAAGAAAATATTTTGAAGTTGCTTTTGTGTCTTCTCTTCTAATTAAGTCTTCTCTGGTCCAAACTAAATGTTCCTAGTATTTTCACTAATTCTTCATAAGATATAGTTATTATTTAGCTGGATAGGTGCATAAGGTGGCATTCCAACTTGGAAAAATGGCAAATTAAAAGGCACAGAGATAGAGAAAACTGAAAATGTAAGTGGCCCACAAACAGACTTAACTGGCACATAGTAGGTGCTAAATTCTTGGTTTAATTGAATTGAATAAAGCAAAGTCCATGTTAAAGTGAAATTTAAAAGAAAACATTTAGAAAGGTGAAAGATGTCAGTTTTCAAAAAATTCAGAATACTTGGCTGAGAAGTTTAAATTGAACACAATTGAAAGTAGGAAACCATTGCAGATCCTTGAATAGAGAAGTTTCATGATAAGAATAGTGTTTGAGAACAAATTATTATAGCTGGTGAACATTAAGCTGAATATGGAGAGGCATGAAGAGGAAGAGAAACTGAATGGAATGCTGTTGTAGTAACCTAAAGATTCAGTGATGATAAGAATTGGATTTTTGCAAGGACTGTGGAAATGGAAAGGTAGATGTGAATCAAAGTGATCATTTGCAGGAAAAATGGGGAAAACTTTCTGACTTTGGATCTGGAAGGCAAAAGACAAAAAGTTTTCAAATATCATTCAAAAAGTATGGAATTAGGACACTGGGAGAAAGGGGGGAGCATCCTGTTTGGATGGCTGAGGGGAAGTTGTAAATAGGATTACAAGAAATTGAATTTTAAACATTATGTTTAGATAATTAATTATAGGACATAGAAATAGAGGTAGTATTTAAACCAGTAGAGATACATATGAGAGAATGAGTGGGAGGTCAGTGTAAAACATGTTAATTTGAGATTCATGGACTCCTGAGATCATAGATTTAAAGCTAGAAAGCACCTTAGTGGTCATCTAGGCCAGGGCTTCTTAAAATTTATCCACTCTAGACCCCTGTTGGAGTTTCAGCAGCATTCACTGGAATTACATGGCCTTAGGGCATGCACAGTGCAAATTGCACATGCTGTGTGTTCAGAACCAAGGCTGCAATGAAGTTGAACAATGTAATGTGGGCAAGTACTGCCAGAAACCCCTCAGATTCATTGTACATTTGATTTTTAATTAATTTTTGGTCGTTGTGCATTCAGAGACCTTTTACTGCTGCCAAATTTTTCGTGACCCCATATGAGGTCGCAACCCACAGCAAGGCCAATTCCTTTTCTTTTTTCTTTTCTTTCTTCTTTTTTTTTTTTTAACAACTGAGGAAACAATAAGAATAAGAAAAGGCAAGTGATTTGTGCAAGGTAACACAAGTGGCAGGACAGGAATTCTAACCCAAATTCTCTGATGTTAATTCCTAAGAGCCCTTTTTACTGTAGCTTCCACTATAAGTAATATAGCTTCCAATAAAAGAAATGGTCAAAGCCACGAGAATAGATCTCCTCAAATGGTTAAGTATAAAGGTTTAAGGAAAAAAAAAACTAGAGGAAGCCAAGAATTGAATGAAAATTAGGGACACCCATCATAAAAAGTTAGGAAAAAGAATGTCAGAGAATAAGATTTTTTTTTTTAAAGTAAAGAAGAGCTCATGAACTCCTTTCAAGGAGGAGACTTTGAAATTCACTGATGTACTTATCTTGAAATTACTTTTCTATTTTTTTATTTATTTAAATTTCCAGCAGAATTACTTGATAAATTTTCAGTGTATTTTTTAGAAATTATAATGAATGACTGAGATAGCATTATTTCCTCAAGATATGTGAAGAAAAAAAAATAACAAAGAAGCAATGAATGGGATGTTAAATCATCTGTCAGGTGTAGATGTTCTATATTATAACGTGGTCCAAAATGAATTTAGCAAAGTTTAAATATTTCTTCCAGTTCTCAGGAACAAATACTTCCAACTCAGTTAATTATATTAGACTTAGTTTACATAAAATGCATTTCTCTATCTCTAAGCATCACAGAGGCTTAATTTATCTTTAAAAGGGTTGGTTTCTAAATTTATTTCACTAGATAAGAGAATGGAAATAAGGATTTTATATTAACCTATCAGGACATATTTTAGATATTTTTTTTTGAGTAGAGGATAGATCAGCAAAGGTGCTCTGTTAATTGTAATTTCCTACACATCACATAAAAAAGTGTCACATAAAAAAGGATCCTTTGCTATTTTATAATTGAAAGATTTTAATACTCTGCTGCCAATAATTGACTGTATGAAAACTATGTGAAATAAGGTGAAAAATGCTACACAATTTCTAATAGGAGTTATTTACTAAATTTTTATTAAAATTTAAAAGTCATTTTCATTCAACAAATATTTGAAACTTCACACAGAAAAAATAGCATCTTTACATTGATATCAGTCAGGAAAGAAAAGAACAGAATTCCTTAGACACAATTAGAAAAAAAATAATAAATCTAATCAGCTAAGTGGCTAGAATGCTGACCCTAGAGACAAGAAGACCTAAGTTCAAATCTAGTCTCAGAGATACTCATTAACTCTGTAAACCTGGGCAAGTCAATTAACCTCTGTATTCCTTAATTTCCTCATCAGTAAAATGGGGGTAATAATAATATCTGCCCCCCCCAAGATTGTTGTGAGGATCAAATGAGATAGTAATTATAAATGAGTTTACAAACCTTAAAGCACTATATTACTGCTGATATCAGTAGCAGTAATATCTGGGACCAATATCCAACAAAGTTACCTTGTTTGTTTGGGAAGACAAAAGATTAACTTACTAGAATTTGGGATAACTATTCATACTCTAGAGTTTTCTAGACTTCTATTAAAAAAGCTGTATGTTCATCATCCTTACTCCCCTGCCTCTATCACTATTTGGTCCAAGTTTGTGAGTCATAAAGATGAGAGTAAAAAAATAGATAAAATCATACTATTTCAAGATGGAAAAAAAAATTCCAGAATGGTCTCACATACATTAATTTTGGTAGTTTCTGAACATTTGTTACAGGGAAAGAGAGTCAACATAGCCTAGTGAATGAAGGGTGGGTGTTGGAATCAGGAAGACTTGGATTCCAGTCCTGTCCCTGACACATATTTGCTTTACGATGCCTGCTAAGTCACTTAACATCTCATGGCTACCAAGTAGCTCTTTGAGAGCAGGTTGAAGAGTTAAATTGTTAAAGGGAATTGCTACACTGGGAGCTCTCCATACTGACAATATATAAAAAAACCCATCAAAATCCAATATATGTTTTATTCTGTTTTGCTTTAATGAGTTGATTGGTGAAATTAACATGAGGGTTATATATTTACTCTCACAGACAAAATTGTTGAAGACATGTTCCTACTGAAACATTCAATTGAACCAATACACCCAGCCTGTCTGATCATCACCATTTTGAGACAGCTACAAGTCTACCCCACAGCTGTGTGAAGTATTGTTTTCTGTGACTTTACTGCTAGGAAGAAGGGTCACACCTGACTGGCTACATAGCACAGACACATGAAGGTTTGGCTGATATGTGGCAGGCAGTCTCACAGACTTTATCTTCTAAGATTTCAAGGGGCTTAACTTTACAGGTCAGATAAAAACAAATAAATCTACATATGACTCTCAATGGTTACCTGTATTAGTGTTATATACTGCTATGTTGCTATATAAAGAATTATAAAGCTATACTGCTAAAATTAAAAAGAGGCAACATGGAGTAGGTTCTACTATAGCTATGATGCAGACATATAGGGACACAAACACATGTACACACACATCGATTTTCCCTAACTCCTCCAGATACATTATTTGCCATTTATTTTTTTTTCAGATTTTGTATTTACTTTTTTTCTCTATGCATGTTGTTTCCCAAAAGAATGTAGGCTCCTTAAGGACACGGATTATTTCATTTTTGTCTATATATAACTAACATTAGCATTTAGTAGGTAGTTAATCAATGCTTGTTAAATGAATGAATTATAGTGATTATATAATTTCATTTTATTGTATTTTTTCTCTTTTGTGGTTCCTAAATCAAAGTCTACCTGCATGGGGAATGTTTTCCTTTCTTCTTCTTCCTTTCTTTTTTCTTTAATCACCTTTCACTCCTCAAGAGTTTTGTTCTTTGGATTAAAAATATATATTTTTCAAAGTTTCACAGACATACATGTGCTTGCTAGAGACAATTAGCTTTTTAATTGGTGAAATACAATGCCAATATAAGGATAGATATATATGTGAAAATGCATCTTGTCCTCTTTCACTGGAATAAACTTTAACAAGCAAATATGCCTGACATATTCAATGAACAAGGATAAAAGGGATTTGAATTACAGCTAGAAAGCAAACTGAGCAAAAACAGGTATTATCTAATATAATCTGAAAGTTTTCTTCTTAGAAAGTCTTTCCTTGTGAACCAAAGAAATTGTAAGTACCCCTTCCCCAATGTATAGTATTAAGTGTTTTGGAGCATAATTAATCACTTTTGGCTGGACAATATCTAAGCTACTTTCCAGATGCAACAATTTCCAACTAGAGATTATCAAACAAGCATTTTTCAGATGTCAATAAAAATATTATTGAATCCAGACACTATTTTTAGATCCATTAAAAATGCAATAGCATCCTGTCATTCTTTTCTTTTCAAGTTGATCTTGCAAAACATGAATCATTAATCAGTTAGAATTTTTACTTGATTTTAGCACTTAAATTTTAAGGCAATTTTTAAAAAGGTTATCTGTCAGCTCTGGTGACCTCATTTTGAATAGACAAGCTCACAGCACTTAGATTATTGTCTTGTAATTGCAGAGTGGAGTTGGTACCCCTTGAGAATGATGATTTAATTGGGACCAAAAAGCAGTGGCTATCTAAGCTTGAAGAATTAGCTTGAAATATACCATAGAAGTCAGATGACTCATTATGCAATGAAACAACACTAGGAATGTGAAAGACTTGGATGGAAAGGGCAGATAGTTAGGTAGTAGTAATTGGAAGACACACAGGCAAGTGTAAAGAAATTGGTTGGGAAGTTTAAGATCAAAAAGGGGTAAAAAGAAATATTATTTCTCCAAGATAAATAAAGTTTTTCAGCATGTCTCAAACCAAAAGCTAATTTTGGGAATTCATGTGACACTAAAGCAGTGAATCAAAAAATACTTTAATGTGGCTTCCAGGTCACAGTGCTCTCTTTCTCTTTCTCTCTCACTCTGTTTCTCTCCCTCTCTCTATTTTAAATGGATACCTTGTTAGTACTTTCTTACAATTACCTCATCAAACTAGATAACATTGTCACCATCTTGTCCCAGTCAACTACTATTGCTTTGTATTGCACCCTATGTGCACTTAAATATGGATTAAAATGTGTATTAGCTGAATATATTCAATATATATCTTTTCAATTGAAGGCACTAAAGGTAGTACTAAATTTAGATTTAAAACTTACTCACATATCCCTGAAGTTTGGTGTCAAAGTCATAATTAACACTTCATTTCAGTAAAGCTTCAAGTGAGATGCTAGCCATCATTATGGTTTTAGATGTTTACCATCTCTCTCTCTGTCTATGACACTTTTTAATGTTTAAAATAGCAAACAAAAGAGAGTTGCAAAATTCAAGTGGTCTTTAAAGTTAATTCTGTTTTATTTTTAAATAAATAGATAGTATTACTTTCCCACCTTTTTCTTAACTACCTAATCCTTCATATCTGGTTGAATTCTGTTCTGAGTTTTTCTCCACCTCCAAAGTAATTTGGTTCTATCTTAATTAAGCTAGATGCTAGATTAGGGTTTAGGTCTTGCAGCAAAGATAAACTAGAATTATCAATTCCATCAGACTTTTATGCACTTAAGTTTTTGCTTCTTCTCATTAACTATGGGTTGAGGTTATCCAATCATTACCTATTTAGCTCCCCCCCAATTCTTCAGCATCACATTTCAGCCTCTCATTCACCTTGACTATAGATCCCTATGGATCACCAGAAATTACTGTTTGCTCTTTGGCTTCCATTTTGTGAGTAAAATATCTGTCCTCTTCTATATGTCTAAAGACATGACCACAATCTCATTTTGCTCTCAAGAAGTTTACACAACTTGAAGTTCTAACTTGCCTTTGATTAAATGCTATCTTTCTTCGAGGGCTGTCATGACGCAAATTTAGTTGTGATTAATGCTAATTTTCCCTCTAAGTGAAGCTCAGCTTCCAGCTCTCCTGAAGACCTGATAGACATTTGGCTGAGTGCATCAATGGCAGCCACCATGACTGGCTTTATCTTGGGTCCACTATAGCTAATCTCAATAAAGGTCCCCAGAAGACTGAACTCTTCTTCAAATCAATTCCACTCAAGTAAATATATTATAGATAGGCACTGATTAGTGTGTATAATAAATCCCCTGAAGTGGTCATATATATTTGAATTCACAGAATTCAAAGTTTTAATCATGTCAAATTTGGTAACTGGTTCTAGTCAAATGAAAATATGCAATGAGATTCCAAATAATGTGACCCCTGCAGAAGATTCTTTAATCACACTAATCAGGCCCTAGCTATCACAGGTATTGTAGATACAAATAATAAAAATCCATCCAGTCCTGGAGGAGCTTACAAATTACTGGAGAGGACTGCAACAACCTGTGTGGTAAAGTATATTACAAAGTAGGGAGTGATAGGGGCTTGGTGGCACAGTGAACAGAGTGAAGGGCCTTGAGTCAGGGAAACCTTACTCAGACATTATTAACTGTGTGACCCTGGACAAATTCCTTAACCCTATTTGCTCAGTTTCCTCCTCTGTAAAATGAGCTAGAGAAGGAAATGGCAAATCACTCCAGTATCTTTGCTAAGAAAACCCCAAATGGGGTCATAAAGAACAGTTGGAATGACTGGACAACAACAAAAGTGAAAGGTGAACTCATATATATAATTCTTTGTGAAACTGTAAGGATTTATGAGCACTTTCTATGTAAGTGAGGATGAGGTGGAGGTCAGGAAAGGTTTCACTATAGAAGTAGAATATGAGCTGAGCTTTGTAGGAAGAAAAGCATTTTGCAAAGCAAAGATAAGAAGGGAATATATTCTTAGAAATCAAGATTACATTACGGTGAATGTTCAGAGGCAGGAGACACATTAAATTCAAGGAACAGTTTGTTGAGTAATTTAGTTGCACTCTAGAGTCAATGAATCAATCAATCACCAAGCATTTATTACATACCTACTAGATACCAGGTACTATACTAGGTAATGAAGATAGAAATATGAAAAAGAAATAATCACTAATCTTAAGGAGTCACTAAAAGGAAGTAATCTGAAATAATGTGTCAGATTTCAGGGCTCTTTAAATTCCAGGCTAAGGAGTATATTCCATATCCAGAGGGCAATAGGTGACCACTTAAGATGTTTGAACAGGAAAATTACAAACTCATTCTTTGCCTTAGGAAAACTATTTTCTCAGTTTTTTGAATGATGGAATACAGGAGAAATAGGATCCAGAGGATGCAATTAATAGGTTATTGCCCAGGAAAGAAGTGTAGGGCAGTGCCTGTAGGATAGGAGAGTGAAGGAGACAGACAGAAGAGTTATAAGTGATAGGATCTGGTCACTGATAAGGTATGGAAGCTGAAGGAGAAGAGTCAATTATTATTCTGAGGTTATATATCTGGGTAACCTAATGGGTGCCTTCAAATAGGACAGTTTAGAAGAGAGATGAGTTTTCTAAGGAGGAAGTTGAATTCAGTTTGAACCATGTTACAGATGGGGACTATAGAAAGAAGAGAGAAGAAGGCCCAGGACAGAAACCTGGGAAATACCCAGACTTAGGAATGAGATATAGATGATAATCCAACAAAGGAGACTAATATAATGGTAGGGTTCCATAGCATCCTAACTGGTAGATGCATAAAAGGCACAGACACTATGCTGAATTAATGGACATGGTATGTTAAGTGTATAAATATAATAGCTTAAGTTCTATGGTCCTTTATGAGGTATGGACATCTTTGTGTCAAATGACAAAGCAATGTGATTGACTGAGAAGGTCAGTCATGTTCATTGAGACTATGAATTAACAAAAGAAGTCAAGTAGTGAATCAGTCTAGTGGTGGGAGAGTTCCAGTTCAGAGGATTACAGTTCAAGAGAGAAAATATCTTTTTGGGGAGAGGTTAGATGGAGAGGAGAATTTCTCTATCACTATTGTTGTCTGTCATTCATTTTAGAAGAGGATCCATGACATCGCAGGGTAATGTCTTGGCTGGCGAGTGAATTAGATTTAAGAGAGGCAGGGTTGCACAAAGTCATCAGCCTCACTCTCTCTTCTAGAGTCATTGATGTTCATTGGCAAGACAAAAGTCAAGATGACTGGCAATGGCCCAGGATGCAGTGGATGACCTTGGTGTCTTTGATGTCTAGCCAAGCTCTAAGTACTCCACAGAGTCTGCTTCTGCTGCCTTCATGGCCAATGGAACAAATATACCCTGTGAGGAGGTATGGGGGCAGGGTTCAAGGAGGACTAGCGCCTTTGATGTGAGGGCTTGACGAGCCCTTCTCATGGCTGCTCAACCAACTTTGGTGTCCACCTGGCACTCAGATTTCACCTGGGGATCTAAGAAGCTGAATCATTGCAGCAGCCACACTCTCCTGAACTTTTTCAGCAGACAGGTTAAACCAGGTTGAGGGGAACTGATACCCATCAGTTTTCTACTGGTCAGTGAGTTAGGAGGGTGTCTACCTCAAGCATGTGAAGACTGTCCCCAGACGAGTGGGCAGATGACGACAATTTGTTCCCGTCGCTGGTCATGCCATTAAAGATACTAGACAAGTAGCAGACAGTGAATTAAGCTGGGGATCAGAGAGTGGGCCAGTCAGAAATCACAGTCTAAGTAAAGTCAGCTTCAAGAAGTGTCTCATGACAGAGAGAAATGACACTAACAAGGCACTAACTCTAAGAGTCCAGCAATGTTCTACACCTTAAAGGAACTTCATGAGGACTCTATGAAGGGAGAAAAGGACTGCTAGAAACCAATTTTGAATTACCCCTTTGCCCAAGCATGCTCTAGTATTACTCATTACCTTTGTACTATTTGTACCCACTCTCACCATGGACCCTTGAGTATATAAAATAAAATCCAGACTTCTTTTTTGGAGGAAGGGGCTGTGTTATAGCTACTGTTCTTGCTGTACCATTTTAGAAAATACCTTTGCTAAAAAGCTCATTAAATCAGCTAGATTGTTAATGGAAAACTCACTATAGAAGGTTGTAAGCTACTAGAAACATAGCCACTTCTCATTTACTGCAATAATTCTCAGAGGGCAGTGATAGTCACCCCTCTGGGGACACAAAATGCCAGTATAAGCATGAATTGGGGACCTGGTCCATGAAGGGGTCCTAGGAAGGAGCAGTTATATAGGCTGGAGAAAAATAAGGAGAGAGTATTGCCTAGGAAACCAAAGAAGGCAGTTAGGTGTCAAAGCTTGGAATCAGGAAGGTCAGAGTTTAAATTTTGCATTAAATGCTTGCAAGCTGTGTGATATGAGGAAAGTCACAAATTCTTTCAGGCTCTGTTTTCTCACTTGTAAAGGGAGAAGACTGAAATCACTGGCCTCTAAAGTCTCTCATACTTCTTAGAATATAAGTATTTATCCTTTTAAGAAGTGAAGGTGGTCAATTCTACTAAAAAACAAAAACAAAAGACTACAGCTCAGTTGGGGGAGTTTATGCTGAGAAAATGTCATTAGATTTGTCAGTTAAGAGATCATCAGGTGATTTTCAGTGCCAAGATGGCAGACTGAGGAAGGAATCCTCTGAAGCCCTCCCAAATTCTCCTCTAAATAACTAGAAAACCACCTCAGAATTGGTCTAGGAAAGTTTGTCTCACTAGGGTGGAGGGGAGCAAGGTCTGAGAGCAGCAGTAGTAGCCAGCCTCACAGCAGGGGGTCTGCAGCAAGGTTCCGAGCCTTGGGCAATTCACCCATGAGGCCCCATCCTCCTGCAAGTCAGGAGCCCCTAGAGCAATGTGTAGATCACAGCAAGGCCCTGCCCCCAGCACAAACCACCAGTGAGGCCTTGACCCCATTGCCGATCAGTAGTGAAGCCTAAATCAGGGTCTGGCCCCCAGCAGAGAGACCCTGTTTCATTGCAGCAAGGCCCTACTTCTGGAGCAGCAGCAGTTGAACCTCACACCTGAAGGAGGCCCACAGGGAGGCCCCACTCCTTAGCCAGAGGGAACGCCTGCCCTCCAAAGAAAGCAAGCAGCTAAGCCCTGAAGCCCAGTGAAAGCCAGCAGCAAAACCCTAAGCTCCAGCACAAAAACTTTGGGACAATGCAGGACCAGAGCTCAACTCTGACATAAAAACACCAACTCACAAAAAAGGGCAGAAAAAAATGAGCAAAAACAAAAAAAAAAGAGCTTGACTATAGAAAGTTACTATTGTGACAGGGAGGATCAAGGCATAAACTTAGAAGAGATACATGATTTACACCTAAAGGGTGATATAATAAGCAAATTAAGAGATAGTTTATCTGTCAGATTTATGGATCAGGAAAGAATTTAGCATCAAAGAAGATATGGATAGAATTATAAAATGTAAAATAGATAATTTTGATTATGTAAAATTAAAAAAAAGTTTTAGCACAAATAAAGCCAATGGAACCAAAATTATAAGGAAAGCAGAAAATTGGGAAAAAAAATTTACCACAAGTATCTCTGATAAAGGCTTCATTTCTCAAATATATAGAGAAATGAGTCAAATTTATAAAAATACAAGTCATTTCCCAATTGATAAATGGTCAAATGATATAAACAGGCAGTTTTTAAAGAAATCAAAAGAAATCAAAGATATCTATAGTCATATGTAAAAATGCTCTAAATCACTATTGAGTAGAGAAGTGCAAATTAAAACAACTCTGAGCTTTTACCTCACACCTATCAGACTGGCTAATATTACAAAAAAAAAAGGAAAATGTTAGATGTTGGAGGGGATGTGAGAAAATTAGAACACTAACGCACTGTTGGAGGAGTTGTGAATTGATCCTACCATTCTGGAGAGCAATTTGTAACTATGCCCAAAAGGCTATAAAACTGTTCATACCCTTTGATCCAGCAATACCACTGCTAGGTCTATCTCCCAAAGATATCCAAGGAAAGGGAAAAGGATCAATTTGTACAAAAAATATTTATAGCAGCTCCTTTTGTGGTGGCTAAGAATTGGAAATGAAAGGGATGCTCATCATTTGGAGAATGGCTAAACAAGCTGTGGTATTTGATTGTAATGGAATGTTATTGTGTTAAAAGAAAAGATAAGCAGGATGATTTGAGAAAAACCTAGAAAGATTTACATGAACTGATGCATAGTGAAGTGAACAGAACTAGGAAACCACTAAGCACAGTAGTTGCTGTTCAATATTGTTCAATGAAGAACTGTGAATGATTCAGCTATTCTCAGCAATACAATGATCCAAGCCATTCCCAAAGGATTAATGATGAAGCATATTGTCTGCCTCCAGAGAAAGAACTGCTATTGTTTGAATACATACTGAAGCATGCTATTTTTCACTTTCTTTCATTTTTTCTTTTGAGTCTTCTTATACAAAATGACTAATATGGAAACATTTTACATAATTGCACATGTATAACATATATACAATAATCTGATTGCTTACCATCTCATGGATGGAGGAGTGGGAAGAAGGAGAGATGGAATTAGGAACTCAAAACTTTAAATAAAAAAAAGTTTAAAAATTTAGAAAAAGAATGGGAGAGCATTAAAAAAGAGAGAAAGACATCATCAAAAGAAATCATTGAAATAACAGTTTCAGTAGAATAGTAGGCTTGGAAGTCAGACAGCAAAGAACTGACAAGGGAGTGGGTGGTGAGGAAGTGGAGCTAACAAGAAATTTTGTTTTGTTTTTTTGTTAGGCAATTGGGTTAAAGTGACTTACCCAGGGTCACACAGCTAGTAAGTGTCAAGTGTTTGGTCTGAGGCCGCATTTGAACTCAGGTCCTCCTGACTTCAAGGCCGGTGCTTTATCCACCGTGCCACCTAGCTACCCCTGCAACAAGCAATCTTTTTTAATCGAAGTGAAGAGGTAAATTGCTTGAGGAAATGGCAGGCTCAAAAAGAGATAGATTTCTTTTTTAATGGGAAATATGAACCTTTTCTCTGAGAGTTGGGAAAGAACCAACAGATAGGCAAAATTAAAGATGAAAGAAGATATGGTTGATTGAGCAGGACCAGCAAGGAAGAAGGAAACAGGCAGGAGAAGATGACTCAAGCGTACAATTAGGAAGGTTAATCATGGGTAAGGAGAGTTGCTACTTTTCTTTGTATTTATTTATTTTTCTTCAGCTAGGCAATGGGGTTAAGTGACTTGCCCAGGGTCACACAGCTAGTAAGAATTATGTGTCTGTGGCCCGATTTGAAATCAGGTCCTCCTGAATCCAGGGCCAGTGCTCTATCCACTGCACCACTTAGCTGCCCTGAATTGCTACCTTTCTATCCAACTTTGGAGTCAAGGAAGTAAAGAAGAGTAAAATGATGAGGGGTTTTAATGTACAGCCTAAGGTAGATGAAGAAGTGAAAGATATATTGCCCTCAGTAAAGCAGGAGGCAAGGTCCTCTGATCAGAGAGTAAAGGGCAAAGATCTGTGGGCTTGAGGAAAGAAGAGAAGGTTTGGAAGAGCTGCAAGGAGGGCTGGTTAGGGGAGAAGAAAAGGATTGCTTTGTGGCATGGAGAGCCAAGTTTAAATTACATTACAGGAATTTATAATAAGCCCCATCAGTTTATTTGTACTAGCTTATACTAGCTGCTCAGTGAAGGAGGCAGATGATAGGCATAATCCAGGGTTGGGGACCAGCATGTCACAGATGACAGAATGAGGAGAAGAGATTCAAAGATTGTAGACAGTTCATTCTTGAACCAGTTGACATTAGGGTAAATATTGACAACGAGGGAAAATAAGGCCAGAAAGTTAGCCATGGATAGATTTAAAGGTTTAGAAGTGAATTAGAAGAAAAGAAAAGACAAGAAGTCACAATAACATAGGGTATTTCCGGAGCTCAAGGTAGAACAGGTTTGAGTTTGGGCAATGGTAAGGTATAAATGAGGCAGCTAGGCACTGGGTCATCTTCCTGAGTTCAAATCTAGCCTCAGATACTTATTAGCTGTGTGACCCTGGACAAATTACTCAATCCTGTTTGCCTCAGTTTCCTCATCTGTAAAATGAGCTACAGAAGAAATGGCAAGCCACTCCAGTGTTTTTGTCATGAAAACTGCAAATGGGGTCATTAAGAGTTGGACATCACTGAAAACGACTTGAATAACAACACCAAGGTGAAAGTTTGAACATCCATGTGGGTGATACAATTACAGTAGAAATTCAATGTGTCAGGATGCCAGGAATTTCTTCTCCTCAGAGATAAATGGAATCACTGCAATGGCAAGGTGAACTCTGTGATGGATAATTGAACTCTTTGAGAAGAAGTAAACTAACCTAGATTTTGATAGGGCATTGAAACAAGTATCCATCTAAATAGGGTGAAACAGAGAGATGGAACATAACTCAAAAATGGCTGAGTGAAGCTAGGATGACTGTGTTGTTTTCTTCTTCTGAGAAGCAGCCATCACCCATTAAAGTAATGTGATGATAGAGAGTACAACAATAGATGGTAGCCAGTATATTGCTATGGCAAAAGAGTATATGCTGCTTCCATAGAGAGCAAAAGCAACTGAAAGACTCTCCAATCAAAATCTTTGTAAGGCGTTAGGGGTTTGGGCAGGACTTAGTAATGGTCACATGAGGCAGGATCATAGGATAAAGAACTCATAGTTAGAAAAAAATTTAGAGGTCATGAGTTCAAACTCTGCTCCCCCCTGGCTCCTAACACCGTATATGAGGACAGAGATTACACACAGGTAAGGTCACTTGCCCGATGTCTCACAACTAGTAAGCATCTGAGGCAGGATTTAAATCCAGGTTCTCTTGATTCCAAATCTAGTTCTCTATCCACTATGCCATGTAGCACTTCCTCTACTCAAGGGTGGCAGTTCCCATCTAACTTGTTTGGTAAAGCAACATTCAGTGAATATTGTTATTGTGGCATGTTTGCTATGCTGGTCCTTCAACAAAATTCCCCATGCTAGGATGTTTTCATTTCTGGCTCAAGTCTTATTGACAGAGCTGACACGAGCAGCAGGAAGATGCTCCAGATACACTCTCTCCCTCCTTCTAGATACACGCCTCCCCATCCTTCTTTTTGGTGAAACATTTAAGATCTTTATTGATTTTTGCTTCATTAGTTTTTACTCATTTATACTATTTGGGGACAGAAAAATTCTTATCATTAAAAACAAGCTGGAAAACGATATAAGCTGATTTCCCCATGTTACTGTCATTTCCCAGCAGATCCTTTGTTGTGACAAACAGATACAAAAGGTACAATCAAAACAAATTAAGAAAAAAAAAACCTGGCCACATTTGGCCAGTGGAATAAATGTCTGATTCCATACTTTCAGTCTATCACGTCTTGGCTGAGAGGAAGAATAAGCTTATTTTTCAGTGATTCATCAAGATTCTAATATTTAAAAAAAAAAGGTAAGAGGGAAGTGTCAACAAGGGACTATTTCCTGTAAGGGATGTGTTTAGGATAGGATTTTAAACAAGTATAGAAATTAGAATGAATTAAATTCTAATGTCCCTTCAAAAATGAGAATAATACTTCCATTAACCATTTTATAACATTGTTTTGAGAAAACCGTTTTTAGGGGAGTGGAACCAAGATGACAGAGTAAAAGCAGTGACTTGCCTGAGCTCTCCTCCAAACCCCTCCAAATACCAGTAGAAATGGCTCTAAACAAATTCTGAAGCAGCAGAACCCACAAAAACACAGAGAGAAACAAATTTCCAGCCCAAGACAACCTGGATGGTTGATTGGAAAGGTCTGTTGTTCCAGGTCAGGAGAGGAGCATAGTTCTGCGTGGGTCCCACAGGCAAAGACCAGGCCGCAGCAAAACTGGAGCAGGCCCTCAGGGTTCTGAATAGCTGGCAGCTATCATGGTTTCCAGACTTCTCAACCCACAAACACCAAAGACAACCTAGAAGGTCAGTAGGAAAGTTCTGTCGGACCACAGTGAGAGAGGAGCTCAGTCTGGCTCCATTACTGGTATAGTCCCTGGGCAGTGACTGCTTCTGGAGCTCTTGACCCACAGACTGTGGGGGGGATCAAGCAGCTGATCAGAGGCAGATTGCAGAGATCTCTTTGCTGGTGCTGAGGCAGGATTCATTTGCTTTGCTTATGCTTGGATCCGGGTCACAGTTCTCGGTGGTGGTCCTGGGACAGGAAGGAGTGCTGCCATAGTGGAGCTTGTAGTGGCAGTGGAGAAGGAACCCTCCTCACAGTTCCAAGGAAGAAAAGAGTCCTTGTGGTCACTCATAGACTCAAAGCACAGGCCAGGAAACGAGCAAACAAACACCTCACTTTTGATCATACCACCTTGGAAGAACTGAAAATTTACAGGTCCCTAGAAGTATCTCTGAAAACCGCTGCACAAAACCCCTGAGGCTTGGGACAGTACACTCTCCACGCTGGAAGCAGACCTCTGCCTTAACGAAAAGTTTGAAAGTCAAATAATTGGCTGGGAACATGAGCAAACAGCACAGAACAGTCAGACCATTGAATCTTACTTTGGAGACAAAGAAGATCAAAACATACAACCAGAAGAAGACAACAAAATCAGAGCTCTTACATCCAAAGTCTCCAAGAAAAATATGAATCAGTCCCAGGCCTTGGAAGAGCTCAAAAAGGATTTTGAGAAGCAAGTAAGAGAAGCAGAGGAAAAACTGGGAAGAAAAATGGGAGTGATGCAAGAAAACCATGAAAAACAAGTCAACAGCTTACTAAAGGAGACCCCCAAAATACTAAAGAAAATAACCCCTTAAAAATAGCCTAACCCAAATGGCAAAAGAGGTCCAAAAAGCCAATGAAGAGAAGAATGCCTTAAAAAGCAGAATTGGCCAAATGGAAAGGGAAATCCAAAAGCTCACTGAAGAAAATACTTCCTTAAAAATTAGAATGGAGCAATTGGAAGCTCGTGACTTTATGAGAAATCAAGACATTGTAAAACAAAACCAAGAGAATAAAACAATAGAAGACAATGTGAAATATCTCATTGGAAAAACAAATGACCTGGAAAATAGATCTAGGAGAGAGAATTTTAAAATTATTGGACTATCTGAAAGCCATGATCAAAAAAAACGAGCCTAGACATCATCTTTCAAGAAATGATCAAGGAAAACTGCCCTGATATTCTAGAACCAGAGGGTAAATTAGAAATGGAAAAAAAAATCCACTGATCACTTTTGAAAAGAGATCCCCAAAGGAAAACTCCTAGGAATATTATAGTCAAATTCCAGAGTTCCCCAGTCAAGGAGAACATATTGTAAGCAGCCAGAAAGAAACAATTCAAGTATTGTGGAAACACAATCAGGATAACACAAGATTTAGCAGCTTCTATATTAAGGGACCAGAGGGCTTGGAACATGATATTCTAGAGGTCAAAAGAGCTAGGACTAAATCAAAGAATCATCTATCCAGCAAAACTGAGTATAATCTTTCAGGGGAAAAAAATGGATACTCAGTGAAATAGGGGACTTTTTTTTTTTTGGCTAGGCAATGGGGTTAAGGGACTTGTCCAGGGTCACACAGCTAGTAAGTATTATGTCGCTGAGGCCGAATTTGAACTCAGGTCCTCCTGACTCCAGGTTCAGTGCTCTATCCATTGTACCACCTGGCTGCCCCAACTTTTAAGCATTCTTGAAAAGACCAGAGCTGAATAGAAAATTTGACTTTCAAATACAAGATTCAAGAGAAGCATGAAAAGGTAAACAAGAAAGAGGAATCATAAAGGACTTATTAAAGTTGAACTATTTACATTCCTATACGGAAAGATAACATTTATAACTCATGAGGCCTTTGTCAGTATTAGGGTAGTTGGAGGGAAAAAATATGTATGTATGTATGCATGCATGTATGTATAGAAAGATAGAAAGAGGGCACAGGGTGAGTTGAAGATGAAGAGGTGATATCTAAAAATAAAAGTAAGGGGTGAGAGAGGATTATACTGGAAGAAGAAGAAAGGGAGAGGTAGAATGGGGTGAATTATCTCACATAGAACAGATAAGAAAAAGCAAGTGGAGGGAAAGTGGGGGAAGGTGAGAGGGAATGAATCTTATTGTCATTGGATTTGGCTTAAGGAGAGAATAATATACACATTCAATTAGGTATGGAAATCTATCTTACCTGCAAGAAAATAAGGCAGAGGAGATAAGAGAAGAGAGGATGATAGAAAGGAGGGCAGATTGGGGGAGGGAGTAATCAGAAGCAAACACTTCTGAGGAGGGGCAGGGTCAAAAGAGAGTAGAATAAATAGTGGATGGGATAGGATGAAGGGAAATATAGTTAGTTTTTCACAACATGACTACTGTGGAAGTGTTTTGCATGACTACAGGTGTATAACTTTATTGAGTTGTTTGCCTTCTCAATGAGATAGGTGGTGAGGGAGGAAGGGAGAAAATTTGGAATCCAAAGCTTTAAAAACAAATGTTAAAAGTTGTTTTTACATGCAACTGGGAAATAAGACATACAGGCAATGGGGTACAGAAATCTATCCTGCCCTACAGGAAAATAAAAGAGGAAGGGAATAAGAGAAGGGGGGGTGATAGAAGGGAGGGCAGGTTAGGGGAAGGGGTATTCAGAATGCATGCTGTCTTGGGGTGGGGGAGGGGTGAGATGGAGAGAAAATTTGGAACTCAAAATGTTGTGGAAATGAATGTTGAAAACCAAAAATAAATAAATTAATCAGAAAAAAGAAAACTCTTTTTAAATGTGAGTTGTTGACCCTGATGTTACTATTAAATGACTTGTCCGAGGTCCCTAAAGGGAGCTAGTGAGTGACAAGTCCAGGGCTCGAAGTCAAATGTTTTAATCAATTTAAATGAATAATCAGTCTCATGCTCTCTATGTGGTAGCAACTGTACTCAACCTTTTCAGTAATATAAAATCACAAAACAGCCTCTATCATCCAGAGTTTATAATGCATTGGAGTTTTGTGTGTACGGGACTGTTAGTAAAGGAATGGCAACCCCAACACAAATAGCAAATACAACTATCGTATCACAAGACAAATACTCTTTCTATTAGAACACACTCCCTCTATGGGGGAAGGTCAGAGCTGTTCATCTCTATATCTTAAAACATTCAGCATAGTGGAACATGTAGATAAACACAATGATAGATACACACATACACATACACACATACATGTATGTATATACACACATACATGTATGTATATACACACAAGTACACACATTTACACAGGTATGTATATTTTTGTTTCTTGAATAAATGAAAAAAATAAGTTTAAAATGTTAGAAGAAAGGTTAACTGACAACAGCCAATAGACTGACTCAGATGTGATGGTTTGTATGGAATAAATGCCTTCATACCAATCAATTGACATTTACTAAGAGCCTATTAGGTGAAGGTTGACTTTTAAGAGAAGCTGAAGAGCCAGAAATAAGGCCTTTTAAATAGTGTCAAGTTTTATGACTCAGAATAAAGTCTACACAGTATGTGGATTCCATGAGGAAAACACTGCTGGTACTAATTATACCTTATCAAAATTGTCATTTTTGTCTTTTATAACATGCTCTCGGTAAGGTAAAGAGGATAGCTGGATAGTTGGACTTGCATTAAGAGAGATATTAGTTTAAATTATTTTGTTACTTTTGAAGATCACATGATCATAAACATGATGACCTTTCTGAACCTCAGACAACTTTTCAAAATTAAAAGTTATGTTTGGGTGATGCTTGGAATAAGTGAAGCAAGTTCTAAGACCAATGGTATTACAAGTCCATGATATAATTTACCAAAATTATAATTTTCTTTATTTTTTTATACTTCAAAGTTTTATGTTTAGATCACTTATAAATTTGGAATGTGTAGGAGTATATGGTATAGAATATCATTCTAAATTGTTTTCTAATACACTTCTATTTAGTTCCCTCAGATCCCATCAAAAAGTCTTTCAGTCTTCTGTTAGTCCTCTTGAATTAATAGAAACCACGACTGTTATGTGTATTGGCTTCTAGGGGTAACTTATCTAATTGATTCAACTGATCTACTTTGTAATTTCTTACACAATGATAAATAATTTCAATAACTACTGTATTGTAATATAATTTGAGATCTAATCATGCTATAGCCCTTCTGTCCTAGTTTTTGCTCTTAATTAGTTTTATTTTCTTAATCAGTTGCTAAATTTAATGCTAAATCTCTTAAGTAAAAATGTTATAAAATAATTCATCTAACATCATTTATTCACTATACAGAAGAAGGGTTTATTTCTGATGTAATATAGAACTATGATCATCTGTTGAATAATCTGAAAAATCAGTCCTTTCATTTTGTTCCAATTAAATGTACAAAGGTCACCTGACTAAACTAGGGGCTTAAAAAGTGCTAAAATTTTCAGCAACTTGATAAATAAATGTCTAAGTCCAAAATTCTTAGAAAAAATATCTGTTACTAGAATAAAAAGCACCTATTTAATACAGATTATTTAACAAATCTAATTCTCAGTTTAAAAGAAGGTCAACTGAAACCTGAGCCATACGAAAAAGCTAAAAAAGGACCACACTAAGATGATTGGTGCATATTTTTTATTATGGAAAATAATTAGTAAAAAAATCAATGCATCAATTTTGACTGGTTAAAAGACTGGTTCTAGTCTGCTTCTGGGAGTCAAGATGGTGGAGTAAAAAGGGAGTCACTCTCACCCTCCCCTAACAACCTCTGGAAGCCCAGAAAATATCACCCCACGAAAAACCCTAGAACAGTTGAAACAGAAGAAAGATGGGGAGCAGTAGTGCAGGAGCCCAGGTGGCTTGAAGGATTAATGGGAAAGGCCCTTCTTGCCCTGGGGGAAGGGGAGCAGTGTGGAATGGAGGCATCCCAGGAAGCTAGTGGAAAGCCCCACTTTAGTATATCAGGAGGAGATCCTGAAACCCAGGTGGTGGAGCAGGCAAATATTAACACCTGGACCTCCAAGTGCCTCAGTAAGGACTAGGGAACTGGTGGAAACCAGCTCAGAAAACCACCAGGTGCCTTTGGCATTCTACAGCAATCTCACAGTGCCTCAGCAAAAATCTGTGAAGCACTCCAAGGGGCCCCAGGTGGATAAACATCCTGCATCATCCAAATGAAAGGAGCCGAAGAAAGCAAAAGGAAAGGAAAAGCAGGCAACACTCAGGAGGCCAGACTACCCAATCCTTCCCCTACAGTTCCAATGTTGCTGATTCCAGCCCAACACCAGTTAAGCTGCCAAAGCCTTACAGCCTCCAACTGCCAACATCGGGGGCCCCAGCACACAAAGACAGTGACCAGGGCAAAAGCTCCCAACACAAGAAGCTTGGATCAGTGCCCTTTGCTCCCCAGCAGGAGAGCTCAATCTCCTTAAAGGCCAGGAAATAAGCAAACACCATGAGTAAAAAGAAACATAGATTCATATTATGAGAACAGTAAGAGGAAAACATTGTCAACAAACCCACATCTAGAACCTCAAAAGTGAATATGAACTAGTCTGAATCCCAAAAAACTTTTTTAGAAGAACTCAAGAAGGATTTTAGAAGTCAAAAGAGGGAGAGAGAAGAATCCTTAAAAAAATACAATTGGCCATTTGAAATAAAAGTACACTGAAGAAAACAAGTTCCTAAAAAATGCAATTGGCCAACTGGAAAAAAAAAAAGTACTCTGAAGAAAACAAGTCTTTAAAAAAAATACAATTGGCCAAATGGAGGAGGTACAAAATCTAATAGAAGAAAACAATTTGTTAAAAATTAGAATTGGGCAAATGGAAGCTAATGACTCTATGAGAGAGCAAGAATCAGTCAAACAGAAACAAAAAAAAAAATGAAAAAAAATAGATGAAAATGTAAAATACCTCATTGGTAAAACAACTGATCTGGAAAATTGATCCAGGAGAGACAATTTAAAAATTATTGGTCTACCTAAAAATCACGATGGAAAAAAAGAGCTTGGACAGTATCTTTCAGGAAATCATAAAGGAAAACTGCCCTCAAGTCCTAGAACCAGAAGGTAAAATAGCCACAGAAAGAATCCACTGATCACTTCCTGAAAAAGATCCCAAATTGAAAATGCCAAGGAATATAGTAGCCAAATTTCAAAATTACCAGGTCAAAGAGAAAAGACTGCAAGTGGACAGAAAGAAACAATTTAAACATCATGGAACCACAGTCAGGATTACACAGGACCTTGCAACTTCTACATTAAAAGATGGTAGGGTGTGGAGCATGATATTCCATTAGGCAAAGGAGCTTGGACTACAACCAAGGATCAACTACCCAGTGAAAATGAGCATGATCTTTCAGGGGAGGAGATAGATATTCAACAAAATAGGGGACTTCCATACCTTTCTGACAAAAAGACCAGAGTGCAACAGAAAATCTGATTTTCAAGTACAAGACTCAGGAGAGGCATGAAAAAGTAAATGGGACAGAAAGATACAATATGTTGTTAATAAGGTCAAACTCTTTACAACCCTACAAGGGAAAATGACACTTGTAATGCTTAAGAACTGTATTGTTATTAACACCATGTTAAAGGAGTATACATTAAGCAGGTGGATATAGGTTGACTTTGATGTAATGATGAAAAAATAATCTAATCAGTGGATTAGTCTGATCTAAGAAAATGTACTGAGAAAAGAGGAGGCACTCAAGGGTACATTACACTAGAGGAAAAGACACAAAAACCCATTACAGCAGAGGGAAAGAAGGGAGGGGGATGAGCATTGTTTAAATCTTACTCTCATCAGAATTGGCTCAAGAAGAGAATAACATACTCAGGTATAGAAAAAGAGGGGATCAATGAATTGGGCATAGAACTAGAAAAAAAAAACTAGAAAAAGAACAAATTACATATTCTCAATTAAACACCAAACTAGAAATATTGAAAACTAAAGGAAAAATTAATAAAATTGAAATTAAGAAAACTATTGAACTAATAAACAAAACTAAGTGCTGGTTTTATGAAAAAAAACAATAAAATAGATAAACCTTTGGTTAATTAAGTTTAAAAAAAGAAAGAAGAAAACCAAATTACTAGTATCAAGAATGAAAAAGGTGAATCCACCACCAAGGAAGAAGAAACTAAAACAATAATTAGGAACTAATTTGCCCAACTGTATGCCAATAAATTTGACAATCTTAGTGAAATAGATACATATTTACAAAAATATAAATTGCCCAGATTAACAGAAAAGGAAGTAAAATACTTAAATAACCCTATCTCAGAAAAAGAAATTGAACAAGCTATTGATGAACTCCCTAGGAAAAAATCTCCAGGGCTAGATGTATTTACAAGCGAATTATATCAAACATTTAAAGAACAATTAATTCTAATACTATATAGACTATTTGGGAAAATAGGTGAAGAAGGAGTCTTACCAAATTCTTTTTATAATACAGATATGGTGCTGATACCTGAAACAGGAAGAGTCAAAACAGAGAAAGAAACTTATAGACCAATTTCTCTAATGAATATAGATGCAAAAATTTCTCTAATGAATATAGATGCAAAAATTTTAAATAAAAATTTGGCAAATAGATTACAGTATCTTATCATAAGAATAGTATACTATGACCAGGTCGGATTTATACTAGGAATGCAGGGCTGGGTCAATATTAGGAAAACTATCAGCATAATTGATCATATCAACACCAAAACTAACAGAAACCACATGATTATCTCAATAGATGCAAAAATTTTTTTTGACAAAATACAACACCCATTTCTATTAAAAACACTAGAGAGCATAGGAATAAATGGAGTCTTCCTTAAAATAATAAATAGCATCTACCTAAAACCTTCAGCAAGCATCATATGTTATGGAGACAAGCTAGAAGCATTTCTAATAAGATCGGGGTGAAACAAGGATGTCCATTATCACCACTGTTGTTCAATATCGTACTGGAAATGTTAGTTTTAGCAATAAGAGAAGAAAAAGAAATTGAAGGTATTAGAATAGGCAAAAAAGAAACAAAGCTATCACTCTTTGCAGATGATATAATGATATACTTAGAGAATCCTAGAGAATCAAATAAAAAACTACTTGAAATAATAAACAACTTTAGCAAAGTTGCAGACTATAAAATAAACCTACAGAAATCATTGGCATTTCTATATATTAACAATAAAGCCCAACAGCAAGAGATAGAAAGAAAAATTCCATTTAAACTTACTGCAGACATTATAAAATATTTAGAAGTCTACCTCCCAAAATAAACCCAGGAACTCTATGAACACAATTACAAAACACTTTTCACACAAATAAAGTCAGATCTAAATAATTGGAAAAACATCAGTTGCTCATGCTTAGACTGAGCTAATATAATAAAAATGACAATTCTACCTAAGCTAATTTACTTATTCAGTGCCATACCAATCAAACTACCAAAAATTATTTCATAGAGTTGGAAAAAATTATAACAAGATTCACTTGGAATAATAAAAGGTCCAGAATATAAAGGGAACTGATGAAAAGAAAAGCAGGGGAAAGTGGTCTAGCTATTCCAGATCTTAAATTGTATTATAAAGCAACAATCATCAAAACTGTTTGGTACTGGCTAAGAAACAGAGTGGTGGATCAGTGGAATAGGTTAAGTTTGTAAGATACAGTAGTCAATGACTATAATAATCTATTATTTGATAAACCCAAAGACCCCAGCTTCTGGGCTAAGAACCCACTCTGACAAAAACCGCTGGGAAAACTGGAAAAGAGTTTGGCAGAAACCAGGCATAGATCAAAATCTCACACCATATACCAAAATAAAGTAAAAATGGGTTCATGATTTAGATATAAAGGCTAATACTGTAAGCAAACTGGGAGAGCAAAGTATAGTTTACCTATCAGATTTATGGAGAACAGAAGAATTCATGACCAAACAGGAGATCAAGAACATTACAAAAAGCAAAATGGATAACTTTGATCACATTAAACTGCAAAGTTTTTGCACAAACAAAGCCAATCCAAGCAAGATTAGGAGAAAAGTAGAAAATTGGGAAAAAAATTTTTACAACCAGTCTCTCTGATAAGGGCCTCATTTCAAAAATATATAGAGAATTAAGTCAAATTTATAAGAATACTAGTCATTCCCCGATTGATAAATGGTCAAAGGATATGAACAGGCAGTTCTCAGATGAAGAAATTAAAGCCATCTATAGTCATATGAAAAATGCTCTAAATCACTATTAATTAGAGAAATGCAAATCAAAACAACTCTGAGGTACCACATCACACGTATCAGATTAACCAAGATGACAAAACAAGAAAATGATCAATGTTGGAGAAGATGTGGGAAAATTGGAACACTAATGCATTGATGGTGGAGTTGTGAAATGATCCAACTATTTTGGAGAGCAATTTGGATCTTTGTCCAAAGGGCTATAGGAATGTACATACCCTGAAATAGCGCTTCTAGGGCTATATCCCAAAGAGATCATACAAATGGGAAAAGGACCCACATGTACAAAAATATTTATAGGAGCTCTTTTTGTGATGGCAAAGAATTGGAAATTGAGAGGATGCCCATCAACTGGGGAATGGCTGAACTAGTTGTGCTATATGAATGTAATGGAATACTATTGTGCTGATGAACAGGTTGACTTCAGAAAAACCTGGAAAGATTTGTACGGTCTGATGCTGAGTGAAGTGAGCCGAACCAGGAGAATGTTGTACTAACAGCTATCTTGTGCGATGACTAATATTGATAAACTTAACCCTTCCCAGCAATACAAAGATCCAAGACACCTCCAAAGGCCTCGTGATGGAAAATGCTATCCATATCCAAAGAAAGAATTGTGGAGTTTGAATACAGATTGAAGCATACTATTTGCTATTTTTTTTTCTTCCATTAAGTTTTGTTTCCTCTTTCTGGTGGTTCCTCCTATTGGTTCTAATTCTTACTTACAACATCACTAATGTGAAAATATGTTTCACAGGCATCTATATGTATAGCCTATATCAGATTGCAAGGTTCCTTGGGAAGGGTGGTGGGGTGGGAGGGGTAGAAAAATTTTAAACTCAAAAGCATATGGAAGTGATTGTCAATAAATCAAAATAAATTAATTAAAAAATAAAAGACTGGTTCTAATATAAAGCCTCCTGAATTATGGACCACACTCAAGTTTCTAGCCTATTATCTTTAACACTTTTCCCAAATTAACATAAATAAGCAATATAGAAAGAGGTAACATCACCATTTTGGGATCAATATAGAAAAGTTATAATAGGCTAGAAAATGATGCCAGGCACATAGTAGATACTTTATAAATGTTTGATTATTTGATTTATTAAAGTATGAATGGATTAGGTTAGGCAAAGGAGCTAGCCCTTATTAGGAAGGGCTATCATCACTGAAAGTAACAGGTTAAACTTATTAAATGCTTTTTAGAAAGCAAAATGCATGGAAGTGTCATATATAATCATCTTTTTTCAATTCAATTTTGCATGGGAGTTTAGGTGAAGAATAAAATATATGTAAGAAAGGTAGTTATTATCACTGCATCAGCTCATCTGGAAAAAAATGTTGAAAATTGCAAAAGGCTTCAGGGTAATTTTTGCTTATTTTTTCTTTCAGGTAAGATATGATCTGGGAGAAACAACAAACATCTTGGGGGTTGTAGAATTTAGCTTAAAAAATTTAATAATATTATAATGTAATAATATAATTCAACTTTACTCCAATAGTTAATTGTGACATTGAAGTTACTCTTGGTTTCTTGAAAGGTATATCAATGGGACACAAACTCTAGAAGGTGCTGTCAAATTGCTAAGATATCTGGTATAAGCCCTTTGGTGAACTGTGTATGTGGGCTGTGCTGTTCTAGGTTCAGATGAGCTAAATTGAGAGATTCTTATCACTTGAGTGGCTCTAGGCAGGGATTCCTAAACTGAGGCCCATGAACTTAAAAGAAATTTGTATGTATGCACATGTGTATGTGTGTATATATGCATATATGTGTATATTTCCTTTGTAATCCTATATATTTTGTTTTGTTCTTTTAAAAACATTTGGACAAGGTGGCCATAGCCTTTACTAGACTCCAAAAGGGATCTATGACACCAAAAAGGTTAAGAATTACTGATCTGATACTTTCTTAAATAATGTTAAATAACATGGGGGGAAATGAGCATCTTTGATTTATTCTTGTATTCATTTAGAAAGTATGTAATATTCCTTCAATAAAAATAATTATAATTTTGTGGAATACATATGTATATGTATGTTTGAGGAATATTTATGCTGATATTATATATATGTACATACATATGTACAAACATATGTGTGTATATGCATATATACATACATACACACACACACACATATATATATATATGTTAAATAGCCCTTCTGTGCCTATGATTTGTAGAGTGCCTATGACTTTCAACTGATTACCTTCAAAGGATTATGCTTTTTTTTTTTGCCTAGGCAATGAGGTTAAGTGACTTGCCTAGGGTCACACAGCTAGTATCAAGTGTCTGAGGCCAGATTTGAACTCAGGTCCTCCTGACTCCAAGGCTGAAGCTCTACCCACTGCACCACCTAGCTGTCCCTGGACTATGCCTTTTGATCAATTAATCAACCCACCTTTCATATTTCCAACTAAATTGATATTTAGTTTTTATCATTCCTCCCCTTTACCAGTATCAGTTTAAATATTGCCCAAAAATAACAGAATAATTTTTTCATGAAACTTGAAACTTCATTGGAAGAAAAACTAAAATATGACTAACGTTAGCATAGTTTGAGGGATTTGTGATCTAGTTATCTGGTTATTCCTTCTAATGATGTAGGTTCTAATTCAAGCATAGGTACTATTAGTGATTGTTCCATGTCATTCCATAAATCCTACACAGGGAGGTACCCAAGTCTGAGACCCTCCCTATGTTACTTAATTTTTTTTTTTATTCTCATACATTTCTCTTTGGACATTTTTATGCTACTTTTCCAGTACAATTCCTCATTTGTAATGATTTGCAGGCTGCTAGTGCCTATCACCCTTGCAATTTTAAATAATCAGAAACTGTGACTTTCAGTCACTCACAGGCATAAAGAACATCCCCAGAAGGGTGTTGGTGAAAAAAAATATGGGCCTTTGTTTCATGCAGAAACTTGGCACCCTTAAAAGTATTGTTCAATTTCCCAAAGACAATCCAATCCTCTTCCTTCTTGTTCAATGCTGGGTCCATCTTGTACATTTGTACTCCCTATCCAAGAAATATACACTGATGGACTACTTTTATGTCCATATTTTGAAAAAAAATAGGACAGTTGGGCTGAACTCTTAGGTGATCATAGAAACTGCAATGTGCAGGCACATTTTTTAGGAAACTGTAGTGTTCCACACCTTGATCGAATTAGCAAATTATCATTCAAACAGAAGCATCTGCAGAACTAATTTTTTAAAGCAAAATTCCCCTTCCATTTTTACCCCATTGGATATGTGATAAAGGTAGCAAGTCATTGGCAATCTTATACTGCTATATTTATTTTGTCATTTAATATTAATAATAACATGAATCAGGGACCATCCTAAAATTATCGTAATATAACTCAATTTGTTATTAACTGGCAAATGTTCACATAACCTGAGTTAAGTAGACAATGTCTAATATGTTCACAACATCAACAGTTACCTATATAGCGATCAAATATTAATAATTATCTGCTTAAATAATATTATCAGGTTTTCTTTAAACAAAAGATTTACCCTACCACCTTGTGTTTTCTATGGCTTTGTTATGATGATTAATGCTGTATTTAGATGAATCATACTGACAAACTAGTTCCAGTCTTTGGAAGTAATGCACTCTTATAGATCCCCCACCATGCATATCTGCATAGTATGAATACCTTTTCATACAAAGGGATGCCACAAATGCTTCTATTTTAGCCTTGGCTAGTAATAGTGAACTTTAAAATATTAACTCCAAAATAACATAATAGAGTGACATAAATACATATATTCAAAACTCTGTGATCAATTTAACAAGGTATCGGAGAATCAAAACTTATTTTTGTAAGGATATAACAGGTATTTTGTTGTCTATACCAATAGTAGAAAATAGCTGGTTTGATCTAGTACTTTAATCCTGATATTAAAAAAAAATATTCTAATACTTTATCATCATTATGATTATAGAACTAAAAACTTAAACTCCAATTCTCCTCCCATCTCAACTTTACATTCAACTTAGTGTCAATGCCTAGAATATGACATGTTTTTAAGTTCCCCAGGCCTGCAGTCCAGCAAGAAAATAATTCATTATTTAAAAAAAAAACAACATAAAATTTTCCTAGACCTATAAATTTAAAGGAGCTTAAAATTGGAAGCAAATTTCATAGCTTGCAAAAAAAGACAATGGGTGGGGGGAGAGGGTGGGATGGAGAGAGGTATGTAGAGTTAAAGAAAACCAAACAATGTCTGTGCTTAATGTATAGGGTCTTACAAATCAGTTTTTCCTTTGGAATGACCAGCAGTTTTATGTGTACACACACACACACACACACACACACACACACACACACACACACGCACTCACAAATAAATACACATAAATATATATTTGAATAGAGGTGACTAGATCCATAAATAGGGAGAGCATGTTTCAAGCCCTGGGACTGCCTTATTTTTTTTCTCTTCTTTACACCTTTCTAGTTCTACCTTTCTCCAGATGGCCATCCTTCACCAAGTCTTACCAGTGTTTTCTCAGATCTACATGTTCTGATTTTTTGCTTCTGTGGCTATCACTGTTGTCTAAGAACTTGTCATGTCATGCTTCTATTGCTGTAATAAGGTCAAAACAATGTAATCCCACTCCAAACCGTATTATATCTCTTAGTTTCCTCACTCTAAACCATTTGTGGTTCAAAAATAATCTGACAGACATTATTAATAACTACACTCTGCCATTTGCCTTTTTCTTCATCCTTCCAGCAATATTAATAAAATTTTAGAGAAGCATTGAAATGTAACATTTCACTGTAACAAATTTGATTACCTATTATGAATTAATAAATAAACATGGATTTATTAAGCATTGCCTTTGTGATATATATTATCCAATACTGAAAATAATAAAGAATAAATGTATTTTTACTCACAAAGAGCTTACAGTAATAGATGAGACAACAAATATATAGATATACGTGTGTATGAAAGCATAAATATAAAGTAATTTATATCACTGATCTCAAATTTTATTTCTCCCAGAAAAAATGGACATATTGGTATCTTATTCATAGAAAATGCCATAAGAATATATGTAGATATAAATTAATGTAGTTGTATCTGTACTTGCTGGTTATTTGCTAATTGATTTATGGGAACTGATGGGAAATTGACTGCAAGAGAAAAAATATTTCATAGGTTGCTTTAGTGTATTGGCCAATCCACTGCTATTGTTTTTTTTTTTTAAAGAACCTGCTTTTTACTTATATATTATCTCTTCTCCAAAGTCAAGAAGTGATATCCAACCACAATCTTTCATGTGTACTTTGTAAAATTTATTTCTTATGAATTTAAGAATGCTGAAGGCACGGATATGCTACTTTTACTATTTTTCTCCTATGATCCAAATTTATCACTGCCATATCCTTTGGCTTCTGTAGTGTACTGAGCTCTGGAACTCTTCATGATTTAAATAACTCTTTGAAACACCAGCTGGTTTAGGACACGGCAGCTCCTCAACCATGAAAAGCTTACTTCATAGTTCTGTGGTTATAGCTATTGTTTTCATATCGTATCTCAAGTTTTATATAGTCTACAATGCAAATCTTCTATTGTTCTCCCTAATCATTTTCATAGAATCAGAATGTGCTGACGCTGACCCTTTAGGAAAACCAGTATGTATCGTACATTATCCTTGTTTTTTAGAAACCTATGAAGAATGAGTTAAAAATACTTAAAGATACAGTTTTCACTCTATTCCAGCAGACAAGTATATTTACATAGTTTTTGTCTACTTGGATTAGATAATCCTCATCATCTGTTTTATTTAAACACACACACACACACACACACATATATACATACATTTCATCTCTAAGTAAATAATCTCTGTTTGGAAAACTTGCAAATTACATAAAACTAAAGATCACCTCTAGCTAAGATACTGATTAGTAATCTGAAGAAATGGAAGTTTGGAACAATCAATGCTCTTCCTAAAGTCCAGGTCTGGTCATGTCACAACTATTCCTTTCCCCCGCTCAGTAAAAACAAATGACTTCCTATTACCTCTAGAATCAAATATAAGATCCTATGTTTGGCTTTTTAAGTCCTTTGTAACCTGGCCTTTTCCTACTTTTCCAAGTTTCTTATGCCCTACTACCCTTCACATAATCTGTGATCCAATGTCACTGGCCTCTTTGCTGTTTCTCACACAAGACACTCCATCACTGCTTCCTATGCTTTTTCAATGACTGTTATTCATGCCTGGAATTCTGTCTTTGGCAGCCATGTGGTGAAATGGATAGAGCACTGGAGGCAGAAAGACCTGAGTTCAAATCGGGTCTCATACACCATCTAGCTGTAAAACGAGGATGATAATATCACCCACCTCCCATGGTTGTTGTGAGAATCAAATGAGAAAATATTTATAAAGCTTTACGCACAGTACCCAGTCAATAGTAGGTGCTTAATAAAGTTTCCTTAATGTCAAACTCTATTTCTGGGCACTTCTCTGGTTTTTCTCCATGCCTAGAATTACCTTGTCATCTTCCTGTCTTGGATTTCCTGTCTTGCTTCAAGTTTCATCTAAAATTTCACCTTCTGCAAGCAGCTTTTCTCATTCCACTTAACACTAATGCCTTCCCTCTAACATTACTTCCAGTTTATCCTAAAAAAATTATCTTATTTGCTCATAGTTCTGCATATTGTCTCCCCTATTAGATTGTGAAGTCCTTGAAGTCAGGAACTGGTTTTTGTTTTGTTTTGTTTTGTTTTGTTTCCTTTTAATCTCAGTGTTTAGCATAATTCCTGATACACAATAGGTGCTTAAGAATACCTGTTGACCGGACTTGACCAATTTTTGGCCACTAAATGTCTAGTTGGCTTTAAGTAATTGTTCCCTGTGCATCACGTTCTCTCATTTAGGTTATGAACAATAATGAATCAAACACTTTAAAATGAAAGACATATTATATAAATATGACAACCCAGATATACACACATGAATATATAGATACAATGTATATTCAGTAACAGCTAAGAATTCCCTAATATGCGGAATATAGAAAACATCCTTTTATGGACTTACAGAAATATAGTTTCCTCATTTTGAAATGAAAGCCTATCTATAATATACACATACACACACACAGATAGGGATAGGTAATGGATTTAGGATTTCATTGGTACAGAGAACTCTGGTGTATGAGTGTTCTCTTGCCTAGGTAATGTAAGTTGTCACCTTCTGAACAAATTATAGTCTTAGAAAGTTGTCCAGGACAGTGAGAATGTGCTATGACCTGCCTAGGATTACACAACCTGTATGTTTTAAGACTTGAATCCAGATATTCCTAACTTTGAAGTCTGCTTTCTATCCATAACAAATGTCCAGAGTGCCTCAGTATAACATGTAGACATATATATGAGTGCAAATATGTGTGTATCCATCTGTTATGATGACTAAATCCAAATATTTCAATGTATTAGCTCCAGAAGAATTCAAACGGAAATCAGAAATGAACTGAATTGTTCAGATCATAAATTGAGACAGAGTCATAAATTTGAGAACTGACCACCAACTGTTGATCAAATCAAAAATTTTTGAATAAGAACATGTAATCTATGTCCTGTTTCTATAGAAGGAGTGCTTCAGGTTATATATTTTAACCACTCAGTAGGAATGGCCTATAGAACTTCTAAATTTTTAATGATCCTATCAACTTTATTGGCACAAAAGCTATATACTATAAGGCATCATCCAGGGACCCTTTACAGGAAAAAATGGAGAGCAACTAGAGCAAGCAGTTTGGAAAACAAGCAATTGTTGAAAACAAGCTGGTTGGACTTTAAAAGCAAAGCTTGTTTTTGCTTGGTTTTTTTTTTTTGGTAAATTGGATTAAAACCATCCTTTTGTGTTTCATTTAAAATCCTGGGAATTCTAAAACTAACAACCACTTCTTAGATTTATTTAATTGTTCTCCAAATGGTCAAATAATTAAGGACTTGGTGCTAAAATACAGTTTATTTTCAACTTAAACTCATGCACCTATTATCTGTTCACTCACAAAGAAAATGGAATAGACAAAAGCACTCCACCAATCCTACTATGCCATTAGACACTCCATAGTACTTTAACTTGTTGGTGTCTTAATTACCAGAGATATCATTATCTTTGTACACAGGGACACTTTTCTTTTATTGCTACTATAATTTTATTTGCCAGCCGCTGACTTTCATTTGCAGGATAAATTGCTGTGTTCTTAAATTTTTGGATAGGGATTAAAGTTGTGATCCTGTAGGGGACTTCAATTATTTTATTTTTCAGCTATACACATTCACTTGCATATACACCCACACACACACACACCACTCATACTTCCAAAGTTAATTTAAGTGCAGGTTAGCATTAAATCCATAATGGCCTTCAACTGGAAACTTTCTATGATCCTATTGATCTAGTATTGAATAGAGCATTAGATAAGCCTATCATATTTTATCATTCAAGGGAGAAGAAGGGGAAAATATAATTAGCAGTTGTACATAAAAAATAAAAGAGGTTCTCAATAGCTTAGACTCCAAGGATGCTATAACGGGGAACCAATACAGTTAGGCATTTATGTTGGAATTACACAGAGACATCAACTCCATGTTGCTGTGCCATAACTACATGGGGGGGGGGACTATAAAACAAGGAGACATTAAAAACCATGTATTTATTACTTAAAGAGTAACTTAAAATGTTAATGTTATTGCCTTTAGAAGAGTCACATGGGAAGGTATAAACTTATTCAAAAATTGTTGCTATTGTTAAAGGCTTTTTAGGAATTTTTTTTTTATTTGGAATTATCTTCTGAGTCAGTTGATAAGTCATACATAGAAATAGGTCCTGTTATTTTTTTGCAGTCTTTCCTCATTTTGAGCCCAAAATTACACTACTTAGTTTAACCTTGTGTTTGTCTACGAATGTTTTTTTTTGCCTATTTCTGAATTCAGCCTTCAGGAACAAAGATTTGCCACATTCAGAAGAAATTCCTTTAGGTTCCAAAGGAAATTCTGAAAGAAGTTCTAAAATGGTCTGAGGACCCTTGGAATGATTCTCTTGGCATATGGTGGCTACCTTGAAGTGCAATACTCTTAGATTTGTAAAATTTGTCATGCTTGTTGAAAAATCAGGTCCTTCATTCTATAGTCTATGTAAGTTTTACCTCACAGCATAGACACTTGATGCCTACTAGCCCCTTTCATCTTTTTCTATAGGTTATCTAACAATCATCCTGCTTCTCTTTTTAATATATAATATGCCCCTTTCTACTGACTTACCATCTGCTGCTAACAGTGCCCAATTATCTTTGCTGTCCAAAAAGAAAACAGAGAACAACCATACTTGACACTTGACCATACCTTCAAGTTATCATTCTATGTATCACCTCTCATTCATTTAAAGCACTTGTCAAAGATCATCATCATCGTCATTTCACAACAGACTCCTGGAAAACCCTCTCTACTCATTACCCCTATTTCTTTTACTGCCGCTCACTTTTCAAACCTTTGTAATCTGGCCTCTTACCTCTTCACTGAATTAAAACTGCTCTCTCCAATGACCATATATCACTTACATGCTGAATCAGACTTCTTTTTCTCAGTCCTCATCTTTCTTGAACTCATTCCAGAAATTGACACTGTTGATCACCCTCTTATCCTGGATAATTCTCTCCTTTCTTGGTTTTTATAAAACAGTTGTCTTTTTGTTCTTTTCTTGTCTGACAACATCTTTTTTCCTCTCTTTTGCTGCATCATCATCTATATAATGCTCCTTAATTTAGTGTCTACACCTAGACTCACTCCTGACCCTATTCTTTTTTCTCTGAATACTTTCTCTTTTGGAGACCTTATTAGCGTCCATCACATACCAATATCTATAGGTCAGGCACTAGTCTCTTTCCCAAGCTCCAATCCTGCATCGCCAATTTCCAATTGGACATTTCAAACTGGATGTCCTGAATGTAAAAAAGTCAACAATAAAAGCATCCTGTAGGCATCTTATATTCAAAATGTCAATAATTGTTTTTCTCCACAAACTCACCCTTCTTCCAAGTTTCCTTCTTTCTCTTGAGGGTATTTTCAATTCTTCTTTCAATCCCCAACTAAAATGCCACTTTCAAAAAAAAAAAAAAGCCTACCCAAATCACTCAGTTCTATTGTCTTCGCTCTATTGATTATCTCCATTTATAATATAAATATATAATATATATGTATGCATAGATATACATATATGTATATAGGCATATATGTATGTATTGTATGTATGTCTATCTTGTGTGTATATAGTTGTTTTCATTTTGTCTCCCCCTTTAGAGTGTGAGCTCTTTGAGAGAAGGGACTATCTTTTGCCTTTCTTTGTATCCCCAATGCTTAACATACCTGACACATAGTAGGTGTTTAATAAATATTTAGTGACTGACTTACACCACCATCCTTCTAGTCACTCAGGGTTACTACTACAGAGTGACCCTTAATGTTTACTTTCCATACACCTACATATCCAATCAGCTAACAAATTTGATAGATTTTATCTCCACAGTATATCTTACATTCCTTCTTTTCTCTTTCCTCATGTGGACACTACCCTTGTTCATTGCCTGAACCATTAGAATAATCCAATTGGCCTCCCTCCATAAAATTTCTCCCCACTTCACCTTCCACACAGCTGCCAAAATGACTTTCTTAAAGAAGAGATTTGACCACCTCACCATATTCCAACGTTAGTCACTCTCCATTACCTCTAGGATCAAATCTCTATTCTTCTATTCGACATTTAAAGACCTTTGTTAAAGAACTTCACATCTTTTTCTGAACCTACTTTCCCAGTCTTCTGTAAGTCTGTTCCTCTTTGTGCATGCTATGATCTAGCCAAACTGACTGTTTTGTCACTTTTTTTAATATAACATTTGTTTTAAAATTTATGTGCCTTTGTTCAAGCTCTCCTCTATGCCTAGAATATATTTTCCATCGACCTCTGTCTCTTCTTATTCCTTTTTCATTCAATTTTTAGCACAAAATACCACCTTCTACACAAGGTTGTTCAAAATCTTCCCCTTAGCCTAGCTGCAAGTGCTCCCCTGTCAAATTACTTACATTTATTTTTGTATATTTTCTACATATCTATCTATCTATCTATCTATCTATCTATCTAGCTAGCTAGCTAGCTAGCTAGCTAGCTAGCTATCTAGCTATAGTAACCTCTTAGAAAATAAGTACTTAGAAGGCAAGGACTCTTTCTTTTTTTTTATCTCTAGTAAGGTACAAACCTGGCACATAGCATATACTTTAAAAATTTTTATGGCCTGATTGATCAGAGATTTTCTAAATAATTATACTGTAAGTTCCATTGAATCATCTTTTACTATCTGACAGCACTTGTGTGTCTACTCATCACTGAAAAATATGGGGCAGCTAGGTGGCACCATGGATACAGCACCGGCCCTGCAGTCAGGAGGACCTGAGTTCAAATCTGGCCTCAGACCAAACACTTGCCACTTACTAGCTGTGTGACCCTGAGCAAGTCACTTAACCTCCAACTGCCTAAAAACACACAAACACACACACGGTGAAAGTTTTCAAAAAATTGAGTGTTTGTTATAAAATGACATACATGTCACTGAACCTCTACCTTGGCTGAAGTTCCTTTAGCTGCCAGTTGAATGGACTTGAACTAGATGATGTGAGGTCACTCCTGGCTCTAAATCTGTGATTTTTTGAGCATTTTTTGCTAAAAGATTATAAAATGTTAGACTTAGAAGACACACAAAAGATTAGCTAATCCATCCAATTGCCTCATTTTACAAATCAGGCAACTCAAGCACAGAGAAATTAACTGATTTGTCTAAGTTCACACAATGAGTAAATGACCAAAACTAGATTAGAATCCTCTCCTGAACCCAGTGCTATTAAAGGATGTTCCAAAATTAAAAACTTTTAGTAGCTTAAATATTTTTATCTAGCTAATTTTAAGAACTAACACTTAATGGTAATGAGGAGTTACAGAAGTATGAATACAGGAATACCCTGTAGTTATAGAAAGAAAGTTAATTACATGAGGAAGTAGAACAAGAAAATGAGATATTTACATCTTTTAATCTGCCAGATATTTGAAGCCCCAATTTCCTTTAAAAATAATTTTCATATCAGTGTGACAACATGACATCTTAATTTATATCTTAAAATTTTGTATTCTTATTTGTTAATGTAAGTATGACTTAGAACTTAACCCAGACTTTAGCATAGTAATTGGCATATAGTAGGCACTTAATAAATGCTTACTGTTCAAGTGACAGAATGCACTTAGAACATGACAAACTATTTTGAGGATTCCACTATATCCTGAAATATTAGTTGATTTGAAAATTTAGGAGCAAAAAGTGGGAAGCTCTGTCTTGAGAGATTAAAAAAAGATAGTTTTCACTGTTTGACTACAGGCTTTTGTTTCTTTTTGTTTTTCTTTTCTTTCTGATTTATAATGAAATGTCTTCATTTACTAAACAAGGCTGTACAGTCTAGACGGATATATAGATGGTACAGAAAGAAAGAACATATTTTTAAAGCAAAATTAACACTTTTCTTGCAGCCTGGGGAGGCTTAAATATTTCTCTCATCAAAAAGTAGGGAGCAAAATTTAGTATTAATTTTTCATTCCAGCTTTCTTAACTTATGTTTTCTTCCTTTGCTCATCTTAAATTCACACAGCAGTCAATTGTTAGTGGCATTGTTTTAGGGCCTGTATCTTTCCCTCAAGAAGACACAAAATTCTTTTATTTATGCAAATAGTGCCTGCAGAGCTTCTGTATTTATGTACTGATGTTGCACTTTATGATTTTTTTAACATTACCAACAGGCCTGAATATGCAGTAACTCCATAAGTCTTACATGAAGTTCTGGTAGAGTAAATTGCATTCAAACTTTTAATTAAAGAATGATGGAGGAAGCATCAGAAACTGTATATATTTGTTGAAAAATTGAACTACATAAAAGTTATAATCTAAGATCAATTAAGAAAGAAGGCAAGGCTTCCAGCTCTCAAACTCAATTTTTTTTTAAATCTTGAAAACACTAAGTAGTTCCAGGTTTATTGCCTGTGTGCTTTTTCCTAACCTTAGACACTAATTTCAAGAATTAATCTCCATGTAAGCTTAAACCTTCAACTCAATCTCAGAATGCCTTTTTAAGATGCCTTTTGGGGCAGGTAGGTGGCACAGTGGATAGAGCACCAGCCTTGGAGTCTGGAGGACCTGAGTTCAAATATGGCCTCAGACAACTGATACTTACTAGCTGTGTGACCCTGGGAAAGTCACTTAACTCCAATTGCCTCACCAAAAAAAGAAAAAAAAATAGAAGAAAAATGTTTTTTAAAAATGCCAGCTTTCATGCGAACAAATAGCATGGCATTGAGATTGTGTCTTATTGGTTTAATGAGATATTTATGAGGTATGGAGAGTAACCCTTATCGCAAAATCAAAGAATCATTGATCTACAGCTGGAAGGAATTTGAACAAGTCATGTAGCAGAAACCTCTTACTTTAAAGATGAAGAAATGGAGGCCTAGAAGGTTAAGGAACCTGTCCAAGATCACACAGTTTGACTAGCAAAGCTGAGATGCAAACTCAGCTCCTGTGATTATGATTTCAGGGGGAAAGTCCAGTATTCTTTTCACTGTACTTTGATACCTTGCAGACTAACATTTTATCTAAGTATTTACTTCATTCTAACAAGTGTCCAAATATAAAATTCATTACAGTCAATTGCTCATCTGTCTCACAGCAAAAATTGGGACTGACTGGAACTTTTACTCAAATGACTAATTTTTGACAGCAATATCTATGTTTTTCCATCCCACAGAAATAACCTAAAGATATATTTTGGAATTCATATTTACTAATGTCCTATTAGGGCTGTATACTTTCTAATTGCCTATTTTTTTCTTCTTAAATGAAACATTTTCAGGACTTCTCTTCCTGTAAGCTTGTTTTTTTTTATTAATCTTTTATTCTCAAAATTGGCTGTCGATATTCTAAAAAGAAAAAATTTAAAACAACAAAATAAAAAATTTAGCAATGCAGATTTGAAAAGAACAGAGAGAATGAAACTCAAATATATTGGTTTAAAAACAATTAATGTTTAAGTTTTGTCTTCCTGGTCTAAATAGGCAGAAATTTAGCTAAATTGCTTCTCTCTTGCTATATTCCTCCACAGACCCTTGAAAGACCCGAGGATGTGAAGTTGTTGCGTATCCAATGGCATGATGTGTTACTGTACTGATATAACAAGGATGAAAAAGTTGAAACAGAATTGAAATTTTTGTTAACTTAAAAGTCAGTATACAAAAATGATTCCTTTATCACTCAGACTGATTTTGTGATAGGCTAATAGGGATAGCATTAAAAAGAAACTCAGAGTAAGAAACATCAATTCCATCACCACTGAAAGGGAAGTTTTATTTTTTCCTCCTGCTGTGGTTGTTAAACAATAACCTCAACCTCCAAGTTCATAAATCAACACCAAACCTGCCTTGAGGGAAGAGAAAGCAGAACAAGTAATCTTTTGACTGCTCAGAATCTCAACAGCAAAGGGAAGCCTTCTTCCAAGGTCTGGCATAGACCTGAACTAGGGATTACACTTTCCCTTTTCCTGATAGTGATTTCTATTAACCCTCCTCTCTGGGGAAATCAGGTGACTACTGCCCATTAGACTTAATAAGAAAGCAATCTTTTCCCCTGTGAATGTTAGCAAGTCTAATTGCTAGATCACCAGCCATGAGTTGGTTAGAAACCGTGGCTACTTAGAGGCCAAATATTAACCTCTTGATGAACTTTCATGCCCATTTGCAGATTAAAACAAAGGAAGCAGCTTCCCTTTAATAAATGGGGTAGGGTGGAGAGAAGGAAACAACATATAAAAAATTTAAATGTGCACTGCTCTTGGAAGGTGGAGGCTTTAAAAATTCTTATTTCAATATGTAATTACTGTAGTCGACTCTTAGCTAAGTGGCACAGCAGATAGTGCTGGACATGCAGTCAGGAAGACTCTTCCAAATCTGGCCTCAGACACTTACAAACTGTGTAACCCTGGGCAAGTCACTTAACCTTGTTTATCTCAGTACCTCATATGTAAAATGAGCTGGAGACGGAAATACAAAACACTCCAGTATCCTTGCCAAGAATACCCCAAATGGGGTCATAAAGAGTCAGATTTGACTAAAAAATGACTGAACAACAACAAAAAAAAAAGAATGACTCATAAATAATATTGCTATTCTACATTTGAGGGATTTAAGAATGCCATTGAATAATATAATCTCACTGAGATAAGGAAGATCAGGCATAATGGCCAACTCTACCCCTCTCCCCCAACTGGCATCTTCACTTATAGGCATTTTATAGAAATCTCTCCTTAACAAAAGGAATTGATGGGGAATTCACCAACTATTCAGGTAACCCATTTCATTTTTTAGACATCTCTCATTTTTATGGAGAATTTCTTTACTTTAATCAAAATTGACCTCTCTACAACTAACAGTTGTAGTCTTAAAGAATTGCCTGAACACTAATGGTTAAATGACTTGCCAAAAGTATGAATATAGCTGAAATAATAGTGACTATCTTGAGATAGAAGCATTGTAGCATAGTAGGATGCTGGTCATCAGGAAGATCTGGGTTCAAATGTGACTTCTTACATTTACCAGCCATGAGATCTAAGTGAGTCTTTTAAACTCTATGTGTCTCATACAGTTCCCCAGGACTTATTTACTATGGAAGTTTCTTCATTTGAAGTTACTCATGGTAACAACATCATTGATTCTTTGTGTTCTTGGAGGAATATATTCCCCAATGTATTCCCCAAATGTAAAATAGGCATATTAAAGAGGAAAAATTGTCATCCAAATTGAAGGTTAGCCATCAGGTAATGATTTTTTCCAACTGTAGCAACTTGAAAATAAGATGTGCTATTTTGCACTTGTCAGAGTGCATGGAAAAATCAGGAATCTGTGATCTATTGAAGGAGCTCAGGGCATAGGAAGATCTTTGGACAAAATTTAGAACAGTTCATCAAGGGATAATTGAAACAATATTAGATTAGAAATCAAAAGATCTGAGTTCAAATGTGAATTTTGCTGTTTTTCACACTTGAACAGATTGCTTCAATTTTCAAGGTTTCAGCTAGGTAACACATTGAAGAAATTTCTTGACATGGATCTAGGAAGACCTGAGTATAAAGCTAACCTGAGACACTTACTAGCTATGTGACCATAGATAAGTCATTTAATATCCCAACCTCAGTATACGTATCTGTAAAATGTACTAGGATTGTTGTAAGGACAAAATGACAATTTTGCAAAGCATTTTACAAATCTCAAAGCACTATATAAATTTCAGCTATCATCATTATCAGTAGTAATATGGTCCTTCCATCAGGAATATATGAAGGGTTGGACTAGTTAATCTTAAAGAATTTTTCCTTCTCCAACATGCTGGTTTTCAACCGAAGTGAACAATTTTAAAGAATTCTATATAAAATGCCATAAAACATAAAGAAATGATCACTTATAATAAAACTCTGTAATTCTTATTTAAGAAAATGTCAAGACAAATGGAGGCTTAGTTATAGACCCACTTCCAGGAAAGCCAATATTATTGGTCCTTTACTTTTATTTGTTTTCTGTTTGTTGTGGTTGTTGTTGTTGTTGTTTTACAAAGGTGTAATTACCTATAGGGAATACAGGAGAAAAATTCATGACAGTAAGCCAATCTTAATGAATTACTTTTAAATATAAGATTCAAGTGACCTGTCCAAAACTATAATGAAAATAGCTAAAATAGGTAAAATGACATAGAAAAATAATCACTAAAATATACAAGACTCAGTATCTCATTCACTATTCAGTAACTTTCAGGGTTTTCTAAAACCATGGGAGCAATAATTTTCAGTACACTAAGCCCACCTTGACAATGTATCACTGTGTTTGAGTATAATTTCCTATTTACAAATCAATGCACCAACAAACACTGGGAAAGTAATTTCAATCACAACCACAAAACAGATGCTTAAAGAAGGAACAGGTGCTCCTTTAACTAGACAATGTGAAAAACAATTAGGAGGGGAACTGTGAAGTTTTGAACAAATATTACTTTCTTAAACTGGCCAAAATTTATCTCTATTTCCACTTCATTTCTTGGGCTTAATACAGTGAGACTTTTAATCTACTCTTTATGCGTTCTAATCATGTCAGATGTGTGGGCATCCAAGAATTCTTTATGAATAGTATAGAATGCAAATAGTCCTATCTTCATACTCACAGCTGACTGCACTCTGTTGGCTTCCCATCAGCAGTGAATTTATCAGTTACTAATTTTTACTGAGATAATGTTTAATGTTGAAGAAATAGCCTTTTGCAGATAATATTAATGCTACAGAGGGGCACACAGCCAAGGTACTTGACCAATTACCAGGCTGCCTGATATCCTCCTAAGACAGTGCTAATTTTCAAAAATTAATTCACATTCCTCATTATAACACCAGTATTTATTAAAATGTCAACTGGAACTAATGATAATTTTGTAATCACGCAAAAAATAAAGCCCCAGCCCTTTCAGATGTAATTTGATGTCTTGAAACATTTACTGTGAAATATTACTATATTTGGACAATCATTTTTTTTTAAGGGAAAAATAAGTGTTTTAGCATTCACAAAAGTCCTAACAATCATTTGGCTTTTATCACTTCACAATGAAATAAATCAAAGAAGCATCATTAAAGATCTTTTTGTGACTTGAAAACTTAATAAAACAGGCAAAGAATTATTTGCATGGTAGTTATGAAATCATGTCTGATTCTTCAAATTGTTTCAACTTGGTTTTCTTAGCCCTTGTTCAGAAGTTCACAAGCAGTAATGAATTCATGCTAAGCTATGAAAAGACAGCTTATTTAAACAGGTGTGAAATAAACAACTGCTGAACTCCAGATGCTGCTAGCTTTTTAGGAATGTGTCTGAACATTGATGGCTCTGGAGCAACCAAATAATAGAAATTAGAATGGAATAAAATAGCTTTACCCTAATGTAGGAGATTTGTAACATGAGGATCATTAACTTAATAAAAATGATTAATGTTTTTCAATATAATCAGTTTCTTTTGTAATCCTATGTATTTTATTTTATTATTCTGAGGAATTCATAGGCTTCATTGCCAAAGAGGTCCATCACACACACAAAGGTTAAGAACTGCTGCATTAGGGATTTCTAATACTTCTTTTCCTGGAATATAAACAAATTTCTTTTTTTTTTCAGTTGGATTGATTGACCATTTGGGATTCTTCTCCCTGCCTCCCTGCCTCCCTTCCTTCCTCCTTCCCACCAATCATCTACCTTTCCTTCCCCCTATCTTTCCCAGGATGGAAGTACTGGGGCTACTCAAGGATCAGACCCAGCACAGGAGTATTGACCTGTGCATAGATAAGTACAACAGTTCTCCCATCTCCACTCCTCCCTCTCTAATTCTCCCAAGGGCTCATTGTATTGGTACAGTATTTAGTATGGCACCTAAATAACTCAGTCCACTGTAGTTCAGAACTCCTGAGCTCAAGAGATCTACCACTCCCAGACAGTTGGGATATTTCTGAGGGATCTTCAAAAAACTCATTTTTTCTTTTTGTGAGATTGTTCTGTGGGCCAGGTATCCAAGGTAAGGTCAAGGTGGTTGATTCGAGGATCTCAAAGCAAACATTTTTAAGGGTTAACAGGAAAAATAACAACAACATTAATTTGGCAAAATTTGAAAGAAATAAAATTAAGTTGTTTGCTTACAGTTAACACTTATAAATAAAAGTTCACTGACTTTAACCTACAAGAAGCCTTTCCCACACCCTTTTATTCTAGAGTCTTCTTTCTGCTGATTATTTCCAATTTATCCTGAATAGCTTGTTTTTACATAGTTGTTGCATATTGTCTCTACTTTTAGATTGTGAGCTCCTTGACAACAGGACTGTTTCTTGTTTGTTTATTCCCTTTCTTTGCATCCCCAGTACTTTGCATGTGCCTAGCACATATTAGGTACTTATACACTTTGACTGACCGTCTGATTGACTTGCTGATATTTCCTGCTGTAGTACAACTGTATTGAAAAATATGAAATATTCGGGTAGGCTTTTTTTTCATTATAATGATAAAAAGTCCCTAGCTTATGATGATACAAATTATCTTTCACTACCAGAATAGTGTCATATAAATATATAAATTGATTTTATTTTTACTCATAAGGCATATTTTCAAATTCTATATCTTCCACTTACTTCCTAAAATGATGAGGGTGAACTAGATGACCTCTGAGAGCCTTTCCAAAGATAGAAAAGATAGAAAGGTAGAGGAAGAATGTAATTGGAAAGAGCACTTTGTTTTTACTAGAGTCTTCTTGCTAAATCTAGAACATGTTTACATTGAGTTTACACTGTTAATAGGAGAAAACTTATTTTCTGTGCTTTCAATAGTTAAAGTCATTAAATATCTCAATCTTTACCAAACGCTATCTCTTCTAGTCTCCTACAGTCTGGAAGTATTAAGTGCAATAATTTATAATAATATAATAATTTATTATCTTCCTTTTCATAATAAGAAGGATTTCACACTGATAGAATTTTTATTACAATAAATCAGGCACTAATGCTTATTTAAGTAAAGCATAGCAATGCTGTCTAGTTTGCAGTGATTTGCCATTACGTACTAAAGACGATCAAATATGATGTCAGACTCATATCATCTGGGATTTGGGGGTGTGAGATCAGAATAGTATAAAATTCTAATGAATAGGCTTATAAATCTATCTTCTATTTATGAATTCACTTTCTATGAACTTTAGTACAAACTTATATGTAGATGTTGTCTCCCTAAATACAATATAAGCTCCTTGAGTGTGGGTGAAGTTTTTATTTTGTCTTTACATCCCCAGTGCCTCGCAGCTAGAAGGCATTTATAGAAACAATAATGAATTGATTATTTATTGAATAGATCTACCTTTTAAGTTGGTGAGTATCTTCTTCATAGTCCTGTTACAATTACAGCTCAGTATTTCACTAAAATAACTTTGTTATATCTCTTTGACTAGTAGAAGGCAAGACAACCAATCTCAATTATTTAGGAATGACTATGCTGTATGATTCTGCTTCTCTTTTCACTGAGAGGAAATGGGGTGTACTATCCAGCACACTGTGTTTGGAGTCAAAAGACCTGGATTCAGTCACACCTCTCTAACTTAAATGAACTTAGGCAAGTCATAATTTTGGGAACTTCAGTTATCTCTTCTGTTTAATAGGACTTAGTTGAGGTGGTAGTTGAAGTCCTTTCCAACTTTCATGTCTATAAAACAATCCTCTCTTTTGGCAACATGATTGTTTCAATTATATTTCAACCAACAGTTGTGAGAAATTAACAAGTGAAGTTCAATTCAATTTTAGTATTTTTAAAAGTTTATGCCCTGAAAAGTTGATTGCGAAGTAGATTAGAATGACTATTTTGGGGGGTGTAAGGGAACTCAAAAATATTTTAATTTGATTCATGTTGGATATTTCCTTCACAGTCATAGAAGAGAGTTCATTATAACACACATATATCACATGCTTGCTTTCCAATACAACTGTCAATCTACATGTATATACTCACATAATACATATGTATACCATTGTTTTGAACTTATTCTCAACCTAATGCAATATTAGGTTCATAAATTTTAAATTTTCAATAGCTATAATGAAAAAGGATTTTAACAATAGCTATAGTGAAAAAATAATCAGCAATGTCAATTACAACTTCCTGCCAGCCTAAATATTAGGAATGTAAGCTAACTTGGTTGTGAATCATTTTCCACTCAATATCAGTGAAGCTAGAGTAGACTGAATTTATAATGTCAGAATCCAACTGCATCTTTATGCATTTCTACAAAGTTCAATATAACTTTTAAGTTTTTTTCTTAAATTTATAATAATGCTGACACTAAACCACTATATGACACTTCTTAACTTTCAAAAATATTTTTGTAAAATACTCTGACATTTTATATTTTGGGCTTTTCAGATTATGCCAAAATTTATGTGATATTATTTTAGTCTCTCAAAAAGTGAGACCTGTCCCCATTTTACAGGGGAGGCATTGAAGGATAGTGGTTTATACATCACCACAAATCTAGTAAATAGTATTGCTTGAATTTGGATTCAGTGCTCCATGACATTAAGGCAGTATTTTTTTCATTATACACTTTAGTGGGGACACTAAGCTAAATGCACAGGTGAATATATGCACATTTGTGCATACATGAAATCAGTTCCTGAATTGCTAGGTTTTTTTTTTCTTAGTACACTGAAACTAGTTATCTCCATAAGATCTGGCCTAGGCTTCATTTAGATTTTTTTTTTTAATCCTTAAGTAAAGATGTTTCAATTGTCTGATTTTGTTTGGTTTGGTTTTGTTGCCTCAGATTGTAAAATATTTCAAGATCCTCTGGATTTAAAATTAGCAAATTGGAAACATTTAATCTTTCCAATTGGGTTTGACTTGGATAACTTAAATAAACAACATGAAAATCATGATAGTCAAAAAGGAATGTTAATCCCTTCAGCACAAAAATAAATTGCTTAATGTCCATCCAGGTTTTGACAAACATTGAAGTGTGAGTCCAGAAGGCAAAACCAAATTCATTATCTTGTTTGGGTGGCTGTGAAGAGTCAAATATAAACATCAAGACATAGTTGGTTTCCTAGAGTCCTGAGAGCTAGATTTTAAAGAAAATATTTAAAATAATTTTCTTCCAGTATAGACATATCACTTTCATAGTTTCTTTTAAAATGACCTTTATTCAAAATTCTGAAGACCTTAATAGATAATTTAAACAAATGGAAACCAGTCGTTCCTTTCTATTAGGTTCCCATATTAAAAACAACTAGGGCCCTCATATGGAGCCCAATTAATTAGTGACAATAATGAGAAATTGCATTTCTTGTCAACTTTCAATTCAGATAGTAAATTTTAATCTGATACTCATTTTATGCTTGGAAAGACTACTGTTTTCAGTGATGGATCCCAGTGAAAAAGATCATGAATTTTAAGAAACTTAGGCCATTCATATTTTGTGCTCACATTAGAATCCCATGGTCCTGGAAGTTAAGATTTAGCATAAGTAGGCAGTCAACAGACATTATTCAGAGAACAAAGTCAATGTCCTTTATTAAAAGATTCATTTATCAAAGCTGTGAACACGAAGTTGCAAGTGATATTTTTTTGCTTATATGTTATAGTTCAACATTATGAACATAAGATTATGAGGCAGATCACAGATTTAGATCTGCAAACTAGCTAAAGCTAGCATTTTACAAATGAAGAAACTGAGGCTCATGGAGTTTACGTGATTTGAACAAAATCTAACAGGCAGTAAGGGGCAATGGCTATTCCTGACCCTTAGTGGGTTAAAATTCCAAACCTTTTTCTTTAATCATAATTTTCCAACTATTTAGGTAGCATTGGTTACAGTTCACTTGATTATTCAAAGGAGTGATTTTCAGAGAAAGTATAATACTTTATAACTGAGAAGTAGCCTCTACCTACCTAGGAGCAAGATATAACTTTTCTGCTGTACAAAATACAGTGACCACATCTGACCATGTATGTAGTATTCTCTCTCATAGATGTAAGGCAGAACATTAATCATTTTCTTGGCTCTAGGACTTTCATTTTTTTTTATTTGTTTTGTTTTGTTTTGTTTTTCTGGTAACACTGAGTCCTTCTTAGTGATTTTTTTCATTTATATTGCTCCAGTCATTGTATATATTGTTCTCCTGCATCATTTTATTTAAATTAGCATCAGTGCATACAAATGTAGCCCGGGTTCTCTGAATTTCTCATATTTGTCACTGTTTCTAATATCATATTAATTCACAGAACACAGTTGTTGTTGTTTTCCCAGAGCTGGGTTTTGAACTAGGTTTCGTTACTCCAAATCCATTGTTATTGCCACTACCCTATACTGCAAATCAGTGCAATCTTAGATCAAATACTTTATATTTGTTTATTTTTTTTAAATGGACTCTGTGTATATGGGGTGCAGGGAGATTTCATGGGGTGTGGTGTTAGAATTTGTTGTTCACTCATTTCAGTCGTGTCCAACATGACTCCATTTGGGGTTTTCTTGGCAAAAATACAAGAGTGGTTTGCTATTTCCTTCTCTAGATCACTTTACAGATGAGGAAATTAAGGTAAACAGGATTAAGGGACTTGCCCAGGCTCACACAGAAAATAAGTGTCTGAGGCAAGATTTGAAGTTTGGGAAGATGAGTCTTCCTGACTCTAGGGCTGGCATTCTATCCACTGCACTTTAGATGATCTAAATTATATCCATCCCTACTATTCATTCAAGAAATAGATTTTTTAAAGCATTGAATGTGGTGAACCAATAAGATGGGTGCATTGGTTCTGGGGATATAAAGAATTTTAGGTGTAAATTTGTGATTCTATGATCACTTCTCTTTTGGAGCTTATATTCCATTGCTATATATATTTTCACTCAGTCATCCAGCATTTACAGAGCACTGTGAGGGATGCATCATCATGTAAAGCATGATCTTTGTTCACTCAAAGAAGAAAAGACATGCATCAGAAAAAAAAAAATTGGAGGACTTTAGGTTCTTGTTTGAATTAAGCAATATTCCTCCCATCGCAGCTCTTCCAGATCATAAATATCTCATGCATTTGGGGAAAAAATAACAAAACTAAAGAAGACCTTTCATATAGTTTAATTCTCTATAGCACATATAGATTGCATTTTCCATCAGAGACCTTCCTTCCACTTTATTGCTGGCTTCTATTCCTAGTGATATCAATTAAGAACGGCTGTTTTCAAAATCTTAGCAGAATGTTCTTTCATTTTTCTCAGCAGAGTCTGCTGAGGACCTTTTTAGGCATTTGATGACAAGTTTTTTTGATCAAGCCAGTCACGGATTCACAGCAAGCTTAACTGAACTGACAATCTGTGCTTAGGCCATCTTCAGATTCTTCTTGGCAATGAATGGCATTTCTTTTCATGCAATTAAACAGGGATATTTGAGTATTATTTTTTTTAAATCAAGAATATGCTTTGATGGTGTTAGTGATTATGGAAATATAATTTTAAAGATTTCAGCAATGGCTAGTCCTGACCCTTAGTGGGTTAAAATTCCAAACCTTTTTTTTTTAATCATAACTTTCCAACTATTTAGGCAGCACTGGTTACAGTTCACTTGATTATTCAAAGGAGTGATTTTCAGAGAAAGTATAATGCTTTATAACTGAGAAATAGCCTCTACCTACCTAGGAGCAAGATATAACTTTTCTACTGTATCAAAATAATATATTCCCATTGGTGGAGAAAAATGGGCTTGGATCCCTCTGATTGAGATCTTTGGTCAACCTCTAACTATCTATGCTATTAGATAAAAGTTGTGGGATCAGTGCTCTCTAAATAGCAGAGAGAGTACGAAACTTTATACAACATGTATTTCGCTTCATACTAGAGAATTATTGCTTTGAATAGATGTGTGCAGATATAATTTTGCAAATTAAATCATATTTTACATGCACAATGGAAATTTCACACTAAAAAGACCCCTGCAGAGATTTCTATCTAGTAATTACACCTAAATATGTGTCTAATATTTTGAGAAATCACAACATTTAGGTCAAATTATAAGATAGATTGTGAACATCAGGAGTATCTGGGAAGCTCTATTTTTCAATCAATCTAGCTACAATGCTTCTCTTCCTCTTCAAGTCCCATCCTCCACCCTAATCAATCTCCATTCAACTATTTATCTCTCTGTTCTGTGACAGAGATGGACGGTAATAGCCTCTAATACTGATGCACAACATCTTCCTCTCTGTCCCTGTCCTCTCCTACCACCTCCCACGACACTGTTGCAAACCCAAACATTTCCTGTGCACAGAAAGAAGTAAATAAGAGGGTTAGAACAATTAAAATCTTTCTGGGTAAATGAACCTGAATATGGTTATAGAAACACAAACATTTGCCCTTTACTGGGTTGTAGGTAAACTGTGCAGCTAATATAACATGAAGACGTTGTCAATAAATGCCACTGATAAAAATAACTGGGCTTTAGAGTTTGTGAAATACTTTGCACGTGTAAAGTATTTTTTACTTTACATTTTTACAATACTTTACAAAGTAAACAAAGGTTTATCTCCTTTGTTATTCATGATATGACTGTGAGGTATATGCAATTATTATTTCCAGAGGAAAATGAGGCTTTGAGAGTCAAGTGACAATCTCACAGAGGTTACCACTGGTGGGATTTATTTAGCTCTTTCTGGCTCCAGTTCCAATTCGCTATCTACTATGTGACACCAGCCAAAGAGGAAATATTCTTCCTTCCTTAAAGAGAGCTTAACAACAACTCTGTTTGGATAAGTCAAAATATATGTTGATGGATAATTGAGGAAAGGCCGTTTTCAGAAGCAGCTAGACAGAGCTGTTGATAGAGCACTGGACTCAGGAACATCTGAGATCAAACCCCATGTCAGATACTTAATAGCTGTCTGATCCTGAGCAAATCACTTAACTTCTGTTTCGAGATAATAATAGCATCTATGTCCTAGGATGGCTGTGAAGATAAAATGAGGCATTTGTAGAGCAGTTTGTAAACCTTTAAGCACAATGTAAGTGCTAGCTATTATTATTATTGTCACTGATGCTATCTTAAAGAATTACAGTTAATGAGTTCATATTCTTTGGCAAAACTGAATACTTAATAATATGTTTTGTTATGGTTTAAAATTCTAGAAGCATAATTTGACAGCAAATACCAAACAGACACTAATAAATGTTCCACATAACAGTGAGTGCAATTTTCCCCCTGCCTCTGGCTGCTTAAATTTGAGTGGTCGATATCCAAGTCTAATTTATTGGAACATGACTACCCCAAACAGGTTTGAATTCAGAGTCTGAGGTAAGCATGAAAATAACTAGTTGGTTGAGTATTCTGACTCAAAAAGAAAATATAGTTGGTTTCTTTTTAATTTTATTTTGAATATGTCATTAGTGATTTTCTTCTTTACATTATAATCATTCCAATCCTACACTCTTCAGTTGGAATCCTCTATTGTGTCAAAGGCAAAAAAAAAGAAAACTAAAACCTCTGATACAGTGACCACATCTGACCATGTACGTAGTATTCTCTCTCATAGATGTAAGGCAGAACATTAATCATTTTCTTGGCTCTGGGCCTTTCATTTTTTTATTTGTTTTGTTTTGTTTTTCCAGTAACACTGAGTCCTTTTTAGTGATTTTTTTCGTTTATATTGCTCTAGTCATTGTAAATATTGTTCTCTTGCATCATTTTATTTAAACTAGCATCAGTTCATACAAATGTAGCCCGGGTTCTCTGAATTCCTCATATTTGTCACTGTTTCTAATATCATATTAATTCATCATATTCACAGAACACAGTTGTTGTTGTTTTCCCAGGTATTTCCCAATTCATAGGCAGTCCCTTTGTTTTCAGTTCTTTGCTACTATAAAGAATGCTGCTATGAATATTTTTCTACATATGTAATCTTCCTTTGATTTTATTGGGCCATATCCCCAGTGTTAAGATAACAAAGCCAAAGGTTACATTTTGGGAACTTTTGCATAATTCCAAATTAATATTTAGAGTCATTGGATTACTTCCTAGTCCACCAACAGTGTAAATGTGTGGTTGACTTTCCAGTCTTTTCGGCATTATTTGTTCTCATTTTTTACATTTTTGCTAATTTGTATAGTGAGAGGTGAAACCTCTTATAGTAAATTTAAAGAAAAGGTCATTAACTTTTTTTTTCTTATATGTGTTTAGTTTGAAAGAAATGTTATAAATACATGAAAAGGGACAGAGCATTTTCCATGTTCTCCTTTCAGTTTTGAACTAATAGTTGATGTCCATAGCTTTTTCATTGTATAAATAATGTCAATTTAAAAAAAAAACTATATACTTCCAATAACCCTTGTTTTATTGCTGGGGAATTCTGAGTATATTTAATGAATTACTTTCTTTAAAAAAATCTCAATCTGATGAAATTTATGGGAAAGATATGAACAAGGGTACTATTAAGAAGGAGGATATTTCTTTTTCTGTTAAAAGGTTCAAGGGAACTTGAACTATTCGGAGTCCACAATTTAGAAACTGAGGGCCAAATCTAGCTCATATTTTGTTTGGATGGTCCCTAAAGCAATTCCAAATCTAATTTTCCATGAACCTGTGACTTTACAAAGTTGTTAATTACATCAGTAAATGTATGAGTAGTGAGGAAGAAGACTAATTGCAACTGTTTTTTTTTTTTTACCTCAACACTGAAAGGATTGGAATCTTATGTACATTAGAATACATAAACAGTTAACATAAGATTTTTGAGTTTTCTTGTGTTGGGGTTTTAATTTTTCTCTCCTTTGGCCAGACCTGTGATTTAACATACATAGTGGATGATGCAAATCTGCAGCTCCTTCTGCAATTTTGACTTTTAGAGCTGCTTGAGGCACTGAGATACTGATATTACCACCATCAGTATTAATATTTATTATTACTAATGTTAATGATAATATTAATATCAAACTTAATATTTGGGTGGCTCTGAGGGAATGCATTAAATTGTGTAACTTAAAAGCTTTAAGATTCCTATAATAGGACTAATTATACCTATGTAAAAACAAATCTACTACTTCAAATTTCATTTCATATAATGACTGATCAAAAAAACAGAGCTGATGTACTTATGTACAGAGTATTAACATTTCTGTTTATTGTTCATACTTTTTTGCTTTTAGCTCTCCAGAGCTTGTCTACATTGAACCTCATGTTGCCATTTTTCCCCAGATGGGACAAACTCTGTTTTTCTAATTCCAGGGCAAAATTGTCTGACAAAAGATTTTGATGGCAAAGGTAAGCATAATCCTGAATGAAAAGACTGGACATTTAATGAATTGTCAGACTTGAAGGACCTTTTTGAAAAAAACAAACAAACCAACCTGAAGATTGGACATACAAGAACCAAGAAAAATATAAGGTACACACCAAAGACTAATTATAAGGGACTCAATCAGGACAGATTATTTAACTTTCATGTTTGTAAAATGTAAAACATATGTCTAAGATTGTTATTAGTAATTAGTTTGTTTATAAGAAAGACTGAGATAGACCTGAGTATGATATAATTTTTAAAAGTAAAACTGTTTAGGAATAGCTAGAAAGAGTAATTTTCTTATACAAATTAGGTGTGAGAGGAAGAGCTGACACAGAGGAATTAGATTGGGGAGGAGGGCTGTTAGTTCTGGAAACCTAGTTTCATTGGGAAAGGATTCAAGAGGGAATAATACATCTATACCTACAAGAGTATAAATGTCTTTTAAAATCAGAAATAAATAAAATGCTAAAGGGATAGGGAGAGAGGAGAGGATAAGGAAGGGATCTCTAGAAAGGAGAGTGAGGGAATAGGTCAAAGGTGGGTACATAAGGGTGTTTAGATTTATGGGAATGGAAGAATAAGGGAGGGAGCCTTGGAAGGGAGGTAGGTCAAGTAATACAAGGGCAAGGTAGCAGGTAGAAGTAAAGTAAAGCAGTCAGGAGGGATATGAAATAAGAGACATGCAAAAAACATTAAAAAAAAGATCAAGAGTAGAATTTGTTAGGGAAAGTATATGTCTATGTATGTGTGTATGTATATATGTATCTATACATGTATATGTATAGATCTAAAAATATATCTGTGCTTAATTGTAGCCTTCTGGGGGTAAGAAAGGGGAGGAAGGATGAAGTAAAAATGCATAGCAGAGAATAAAAGAAAACTTACACAGAAGCAAAAAGAAAAAGACGGACAGCTCTCAACACAATGCATAGTATTTATTATATAGGCTTTATTGAAATGGATATTTTTTGCTGTATATTTTGAATCCTCTCATATTCTGCTGTGTAAATGACATGCTTTTTTTTCTTATTTTGTATTTAACTTTATTATACATACATATATATAGAATAAAAATTAAAAAAATAAATATTTTGATATGCACCAATCATTCCAGGTCCAAGACACTGGGATGTTAATGATAACCTAGTTAGTCAAATACACCCTAGGACAGGGCTCATGGCCTAGACAAGTTAAACATCTGAATGTGAGTTAATTCAGTTTTCAAGGGACAACTGTTCAAATGCTGAGTTAGCTTATCCTTATTTTGCCTTCTTCATCTTGCTTCCTACCATCAATTGCTAATTAGCCCACCATCAGAATCAAGGCAATAGAAATGTGAAAGACTGGCAGAAATCTGTTACCTTCTGGCAAAAGTTTGATGGAGATACTAGTAAATATCACTGACAGTGTGAATGTGGATAAAACTATGGATTTATTTTATCCAATCAAAGTAATTTATCCTTAGCTGAAGAGGTACAAAACAATTACATGTCTCATAATTTATTTAAAAATATAATTGCTTAGTAAATCAAATTATTAGAAAATCATGATCAGGAAAGGAGGGAGGTCAGTTGTAGAGCAACAATAAGGTACAACAGATATAACAGAAAGACAGTACGAGTATTGTACTGGTGCTCAAACAAATCTACATGGACAAAGTCACCTTCTGTGTTGGGTAGATTCTCTGATGGATGATTAATGGGAGGCTATGGCTAAAGAGGAAAAAAAATCTCATAGGATAGTAAGGCATAGATGGATTTTAGCATGTACACTGGTAACTCTACCCATATCAATGAGATTATAGACCAATTGAAATAATGAAAATTATTTTCTGGACTGAGGATAGAATCACAGGCTGTTATGTCATTGGACAGAATCAGTAGGTTACTAGTTTTTTCATGAGAAGAAAATGAAAATGTCTTAGGTAATTTGCTTAGGTATTAATGCCTCAGAACTAAAATTTTCAAAATATTTCCTTTTCAAAATAAGAAATGACTACATAATATATCTTGTAGATAACTCAAGAAATTAAGACATTCACTTAATCTGAAATGATCCACAGATGTTCCAATTTGTACTGCTTTTGGAACCAGATTTTTATATCATTTATAAATGTTTAACAAATACAATGGTAAGTCCTCCTTTATCCCCCACTTTTCAAATTAGTGAAAGAAGCTTCATTTCTCACTGGAGTATAGTATATTCTGAGTATTCAGTAGAAGCACAGGCTTCAGTTTTTTTTTTTTTTAATTTGTATTTTTTGCCAACAACCAATAGCCGTATCACTTAGGGAAACTTGGGCCATACTCCCATCTGTTAGATAATTCTGCTTGAGGTATATGCCAATGATTAGTTAGCAGAAAACTTGTTCACCCTTCAAAAAAGTTTCAGAACTACATAACCTTCAAATTCCACTGGGCATCAAATGAGAGAAAACATAATACAAAGTTTACCTCCAAACCTTTTTCTGTGAAGAATTTCCCCAAACTGGAAGGTCATTTGGACTATAGAATCAAAGAGCAACTTACTAACTGAACCCGAAATTCCCATATATTGGTCACTGGGAAATAACTCCCAGTACAAAGGATAAAATGGCCTTTGAAAATTGGGCCTACAACCTAACAAAAATGATTTCTGAGCCTGAATAAGTTTTATGACTCTATCTGCACATTAATGCCAAAAGATGCCTTCATCTGAATGCCGTAATGTGCAAAATCTAATCCCAAAGGAAAATAATATCCTAAATCATAGCTAAAATTTAATTAGAGTTTATTGTCAAAGTTGGAAAAAGTACCCTAAGACATCTTACATAACTATAGTTTTAGTTTAAATGATTATGTTAGTCTTTGAATGAGGATGGTTGAATTTCTGTTAATAATTATATTGTCACTGACAGTATCTTTTTAAAATCTGAAATTTTCAGGTTATTTAAATAGAAACAAAAAATCATTTTGTACTATAGCCCCCAAACTTCATCTTTTAGCTATATGAAGTGCCAATCTCTTCCTAAAACTGCCAGTTTATTCTTTGTAGTCACCCAAGATTAAATAAAATGTTCATATGTTCACGGGAAAGGAAAAGTGAGTGAGATAATCCTTATCTTGGTAGTTGAAAGATTAAATAAGGGAGGAAAAAGCCCTCCCAACAATTAGAGGTGTCCAAAACTAGAAATAACTATTTGGGAGGTTACTAGGGTCGCTATTAGTAGGTGTGTTCAGGTGGAGACTACATAACCACTGGATATTTGAATGAGATTTATTACTTCAAGTAGGGACTGAGTTATTTGCCCAAAATTGACATATGAAGAGTACAATACATAAGTACATAAGTGTACAAAAATATGGTTTATAACTTTTTCTAAATTCTGCTTTCGGACTGCTTGCTTGGTATCCAACCTTTTAAAGAATGATGCCTCAAGGGGCAGCTAGGTGACACAGTGGATAGAGTACCAGACCTGAAGTCAGGAGGATCTGAGTTCAAATGTGGCCTCAGACCAAACACTTGACACTTACGAGCTGTGTGACCCTGGGCAAGTCACTTAACCCCAATTGCCAAAAAAAAAAATAATGATGCCTCAGGGCTTAGATTGTGCCATGACAGGATTAGACTGTCCTAGAGATCATCTGGATCTTTGCTTGGAATGAATCAGCAATCATTTCTGCATTTTTAAATTCTATATATCGTCTGATATAATACCAATTTGATCACTATGGTTCTGAGGAACAGCTGAATTCTATTCAACATTTTTATTATCAACTTCGAAAGGTGCATGGATTGTACTACTCCATGTGACCCATTATGCTCCGTGAGCAAAGTTCATGGATGGATGGATATTATATATATATATATATATATATATATATATAATGGAATAAAGACAAAAGTAGGAGCAAGTCTAGGTAGAAAGATGGCAAGTTTGATTGGAACACACTGAGTTTAAAGTGATGGTTGGACTTTCAAGTAGGAATATTCTATTTATAGAAATATGGATCTGGAGTTTGGAGGTGAGGGAAGAACTGCCAGTAACCTTCACAGAGGTGGTAGCTAAGCTGCATGAGTTAATGAGGATGACAAAGAAAAGAATGTAGAGGAAAGAGAGACCAGGGATCAGGATAGAACCTTGAAAGCTAACTGTATTAATCACAAAACATGCATGTGGAATTAATCAGAAATATAGCTTCTAGACATTCTGGAATTCTTCTTAAAGACATAAAGAAAGAAAGAACAGACAAAAGGAAAGATAACCATTTGTTCTGTTTCAAAAAGAATGTTGGAAACCAATTTTAAAATTTGGTTGGTAGGAGGCATAAACATAAGATAATCCAAGGGAGCTTTAGTACGAAGCATCATGGGAAAATAGACCGCATACTGGCCCTGTGTTCTAGTTTCACTTCTCCCATCAACATCCTGCTAGAGTTTGAAAAGAAGTTTTGAGATCATTTAGTACAAACTTTTAATTTTTATATAGGAATCTGAAGACAAGCCAAAACAATACATCATTTACAAAAATTAGATCCCTTGAGGCATAGTTTTTAAAGAAATAGTCTTGAAGCCAGGTTTTAAGACTACTTCTGACACATAGGTGAGCCTGGGCAAGTGAACCTCTCTATGATTTCAAGTCTAGACAACTTTCTGTGACTGTACACTGCAGAGAAAGAGTTGACTGCATTGATCTCTGTGTCAGTGCAATCACAGGACCAATAACTATTTCAATTCCCTTATAAAAATTCTTCACATCCTACAATTATATGAACATTAAGACTACAACTATTTTGTCCTTTATAATCACACGTCCCCATTCTCTACATTTGTAGAAATAAAAAAAAAAACATTACTTTTTTCAGGCATTCTACAATAGAGCTAGGGAACATAAAACATATAATTCCAGTCATGACCAACCTAATCCCACTATATTTTCATCAAGACAGAGAGGTCAAGGAAGGTTTATCTCATTGTTACTATAATTGCTCAATATTACAGTGACATGCAAGAAATCATATAAATAGACAATCAAAACCAGGACAGAGTCTGTTGTCAGAATTTTGCAATATAGTAAGAAAATACTAGGCTAGGAGTATAAGAAAACCTAAGATCTTATTCCAACTGTGCTATTTAGCAGGTGTGTGGCTTTAGGCTTATCACTTAAGGCCTCAGTTTCCTGATCTGTAAAATAGGAATAATAATAATAATAATTATAATTATAATAGCTTTTATGTCTCTTTTGAAGGGCTGTTGTGAAAGTCTTTGTGAAAATACTTTGACAATTGTCAAGTACTCCACATGTGTAAGATATTGTTGTAACGACAAACCTCCCAAGATTAGATAGTCCACATGATCTTATTAAGCCTATTTTACATCCTGTTCAGTCATCGAGGTAGGATAAATTAATTTTTACTGTCTTCACAGTCAATGACTACTTGTAGGCACATAGTCATCGTATAACTATTGTTAATGGTGGTGTCATAGTTAAAGGAAAACACTATCTCTGTCATCATTCATATAGGTAATGGAAGTGAGAAAGAACACATATACTTTCAGCAGGAATATGGGATTTAAATGCAGCATGTCACGGAGAACAAAAATAGACATTATATACTGAGCAAGAAAAAAAGGAGGTGTTTTTTTTTCCCCCTAGATATAGAGTGTAAAGGTAAAATTGAGACTACTGTGATTTTATCTTGGCACTCCATCTCATGGACACTGCCATGCTAATAAGTTAATTTGTATTTACCTATCGCTTTGTTTTTGAAGCTTGCATTGCCATTCTAAATGAATTGCAGACCTTAAAGAAGGTTATCATTGCGTGGGATTTCATAATAACTTATATTGACATGTTCTTCTAAAGTGCTTTCATTTATATTATCTCATCTGATACTCACAGCAACCCAAGGAGGTAGATAGAGTAGGTAATATCTTAAAATCTCCCCCAATGCACCAAAAATATTCCTGTATACAAAGTGAGCTAGCAAATGACAATATACAGGATATGAAAATCTGATATCAAAGAACCATAGAATGTGAAAGCAGAATATGTTATAGCTCTTATACCCATTCTAGTCTTCTTATCTTATAGATAACAGAAGGAGAAGCTTATAAAAGGTACTTGTCCAAGGACACACACAGAGTTAAAAGAAATCTCAGGGGCAGAGCCAAGATGGTGAAGTAAAAGCAGTGGCTTGTTTGAGTTTTCCCCCAAACCCATCCAAATACCTATAAAAATGACTCTCAACAAATTCTAAAGCCGCAGAACCCACAAAAAGACAGAATGAAACAAGTTTCCAGCCTAAGACAACCTGGACGGTTGACAGGAAAGATCCCCCAGGCTGGGAGAGGAGTGCAGTTCAGCATTTGCCACGCAGGCAAAGACCAGGCCTCAGTGAACCTGAAGGGGAGAGGTGATAGAAAGGAGGGTAGATTGGGGGAAAGGGTATTCAGAATGTACACTGTCTTGGGGTGGAATGAGGGGAAAGATGGGGAGAAAATTTGGAACTCAAAATCTTGTGGAAGTGAATGTTGAAAACTAAAAGTAAATAAATCAATTTTAAACTAAAGAAATCTTAGGATTAGCAGCCAGGTCTCCCAATTCAAGGTAGCTTTTTTTTAAAGACTATATGATATTGCCTCTCAACTTCAAGTTATGAGTCCATTTTCACTCAGTCCTATAAGAACAGTAGTTCTTGTGGTTGGCTACTTCCCTTTCTTAGTTCTCCCTCTTTCCTATCCCTTTTTTCCTCCACCCTTACCTTCCAAGTTCTTGAAGCAAGCTCACAGGGGGATAAAGACAGATTTTCAGACACATATACCTGACGTATATCAGGTATTCAGACACATATATCCTTAACGTGGATTAAACCTGAATATAATAATATAATATTAAATCTGAATATAATAATATAATTTTAAAGAAAGGAATGTTCCCAATGTCAGTGGCTTGGAACAGAGCTACGTACATCCTGCCCTAGAAGCAGCTCTGTACAGTAGTTCAGAAATTAAAATTTAGGATCTGTTATGATGGGAATAGTGAGGCATATCCTTTACTAACCTATGTTGCAACCCTCCTACTTGGAGCTACCACCATCTACCACCTTCCCTCCATTTCCATAGAGTAATACGTGGAATTTCTCTTAAAACCTAATTGTTCCATATGCCTTATGATCTTGCTCTCATAAGTGTTAATATAGTTTCCTGGCATTCTGTCCAAAAACATTACCCACCAAAAAATCTGCCATTGTGTTCTGGGGTTATGTATTGTAGAGTTTTAGGTTATTTTTAGATTTCAAAAGGCTCTAGCAAGAGTTTGCTGTGCTTTAATATTTTATTGGAAGCTACTGTTAAATCTGCCCAGGAAAAGAGAAATTTTTTTTGGCTTCCTTTTTGTGTTGGATGGCCTTCACTTACTATTAGCAACACACAACTGCACCATCTCCATGACTACCAGCCCAAATACCTTGCTTTCCTCATTTAATTGATGAGTTTATAATTCTTAACTGTCACACACCTTGCTATCTCAGTCACTGCTTTAATTTGATGATCAATATAGACCTTTATGTAATACCAGCAATAAACACGGATAATGCTCAACACAGACATGACTGTTTCATTTAGAAAAAAAAAAAAGGATTAATCTTGACTTGGTCGTTCACTCTCTCTAATAAGACCACTTTGCAATGGTACCACTAACCATTCTATTTTGTGTCCTGTAGGCACACCAAAAGATTTCTAACTCCTTGACTAAGGTGCATAGAACTAAATTGTTTTTAATGAATTAAATGTATGAGAGAAAATAAGAGAAACATTTTATTTTGAATAAATCATAGACATTTTTACTCATTGTCAGAAAAATGTGAATTTTAATATGAAGTCTTAAATATTCAACTGACTTCTTCCTTGCATTGTACTGAAGGACATTTAGATAGTGAAGCTAAGTGCCAGCTCAACACTCCTCCATTTTGAAAACTCCCTTCCATTAGGTAATCATAAGTAGCTGTTCTGCTTTTTGTGTGCCCAGTAAAGTATTACCAAACTATAAAACAGTTGCTATATTTTAAAGCTATAAAATATAGCTAATGATCCTAATAAGATCTTAGTATACCTTTCTTTACAACTGCCTGCTCTTTCTCCCTTCCTTCATCAACCACAAGATGTCCCAATTTTGGAACTCAGGAAAATCTGGAGCCCAATAAGAACCTTGCTAACCAAATGCCCCAATATGAAATGGCACTCTTCTTTCCACTTCTTACTAATGTGCAATATCATTCATTGTCCTAGAGTCAATTTGAGTAGCTTAAATGAAGCTATCTCCCAATCAAGCTGGTTTTTCTGACAGGTCTTGGTTAGGAATAGATTCCAACTTGCTTAATATTCTATGATAAGGTACAATCTACTAATCTTAGGCAATCTGACCTGCCAACAAGAGAAGGTATCTTTATATCACCATACAATGTCACAATGTGACATTGAACTCTATTTTAATCACAATTAATATTTGGTAAGAATGAATGCTTTCTATAAATTCCTTTAAAAATGTGTATACTTTGTAAAAGATTCCAAATCTGGTATAGAGACCTAGAACCTAAAGTCATAATAACACCAAATGATAGCATCCTTATTTTTTTATTCTCTTTTTTACTAATCATGATAATTATCTCTAAATAACTCCTGATACCACTTCTTAAATCCAATGTTTCTATTTTTGTAACTTCCCATAGAAAAAGAAGCTTGAAAGTTAGGTTTTTTGGGAGCAAAGTTGGGCATATCCTAGATAAATTTACGTGATACTGTTGTCTTTGTCAGAGTGATCTCAGAGCCTTGGTCATTGGTAGAAGATATATATACATATACACACACACACACATACATATATATATATATATATACACATACATATATATGTATGTATGTGTGTGTGTATATGTGTATATATGTATATATATATACACATATTTGTGTGTATATGTATATACATGTACATGTGTGTATATAAATATATATACTTGACAGAGGGATTTTAAGACATGATTTCTGATGGGATGGTGGGAGAGGGAACAAACATTTATTAAGTCCCTACTATGTGTCAGGCTCTATGTGAATTGCTTTACAAATAATTCATTCAATCCCCACAACAAGTGTATGAAGTACATGTTATTATTATCCCCATTTTACAGTTGAGGAAATTGAGGCAGATAAAGATTAAGTGACCAGGGTCAAAGAGCTACTCAGGTTTCTAGACAGAATTTGAACTCAGATTTTCCTGACTCTAAGCTTGGCACTCTATCCACTGTGCCACCTAAGTAGAAAAAAGCCATTGGAACTTAAAAAAGAACAAATGATTAATATAGACAATCAATCAAGATCAATGAAACCACAACATGATCAGTACTATAGAAACAGAACTGCATTTGAAGCCTAAAGACCTAGATTTGGATATCAACTACATAACTTTTGATCTGTGTGACATTGACCAAGTCATTTACATTTATTGGACCTCAGTTTCCTCATCTGGAAAATGAGCAAGTGACACTAGATAATCATTATGGCTGCTTCCCATCCTTAAATCTATGATCCAATCAACTGGGCATTTTTATTGGCATGATTGCTTTGGTTTTAGACAAGATCAGATTACCATCTTAATTCCTAAATCTCTACTTCATATCATATCCTACAGATGTATTGCCACCAATTAACCCAGATCCTTCATTGCTTCAATGCATACAGTACAAATTGGTTAGCAAAACATTGCCATTCTGATGATCAAACTTGCCTTGTTCTTACAAATTAAATGCGTCGGAGGGATAATATTTCCCCTCTTCTTCTTAGAGTGGTTGAAACATGGATCCCAAGTAGAGGGGGCTGTAAGTATGCAACACTATGTTGAGGGCAAAAGATGTTCACTATTTTTAAGTTAGTGATTCACAATTAAATGTACGCTTAAAATACACATTCTTGGGCTAGATTGACATCCAAATGAGGGCTTAGATCAGTGGTCCTGTAGGAAGCAGCTTCCTCTGGTGAATGGGTTAAACCACTGCTGTCAGATTGAATATAATTAGCACTGCTGATATGCAAAGAATGGCTCTGTCAAAGAATGTCACTGTCACTGAGTGCTATTCCTTGTCTGCATTCAATTTTCTGTCTGGCTCAGAAAATTTTAATAACAGGTTGGAATTCACATGTAAAATTTTAACCAATTTTCATAAAAACCCTTATATTTCAATTTTCATTTTGTTCTCATATAATTTTTGGTTGTCATAAAGTAACGTACTAAACACTTCTTATTTCCTTAACTTTCCTTTTCTGGCTTTTGTTCCCCGCAGATAGACACTTAAGGTTCATTTTTTCCCTCAGTACCTTTCAAATTTTTAAGTGCAAGTTTAAATTTCTTTGAAAATGACAAAAGACAGAAAAGGCAGCAAGGTATGTAGAGTTGAAGAGGTCCAAACTAAGTTATTACTTCATCATATGGTGAAGTTCATTAATCTTGAGAAATTTATTGATCTTTGACTTGCAAGGATCAGTCATTTAGACAGAAGACTTCGACAATTTTTCTTCACTGAGTGAACTGAATCAATTTACAGATTTCCATTTCCAGGCTCTAAGAAAATGAGCTGGACACTTTCAATATATGAACTACTGGGATATAGACAAGAAATATCTCTCTATTGACTATGAAATATAATGATTATGAAACTTGGAGAAATAAGAAGTATGATCATAGTATCACATGATTTAAATGTAAAATGAATTTTAGAGATTTTCTAACTTCCTCCTTATACATAGAGCCAGTAACCTAGAGAGGGTGAGTGACTATCTAAGGTCATATAGGGGGTGAGTAGCAGAGTAAGAAATCAAATTAAGCTCTTCTGAATTCATAGCCTTCATCTCTTCTTTAAAATTAAAATTATGGTTTTGGAAGAGAAAGGAAGATATGGTTTGTGATCAACCAGCTAGGTAGATGCAATTAAACAACAGAATTTGGTTTTCTGTAACCATAGTATGATAAAAGGTGATAGATTCTAGCCAAAGACTCAAGAACAGTTCATAAAGGAGGGAGAAATTCTATAGGCAGAGATTTCTACAGGCAGAGTACCTTAATTTCAGCAAGGCACCTGACAGACTCAGGTAGACACGATGGTGAAGCCTCTCAAATTACTACTACTACCACTACTACTACTACTACTACTACTACTACTACTACTCCTCCTCCTACTTCTCCTTCTACTACTACCAGTACTACCACTACTACTACTACTACTACTACTACTACTACTACTACTACTACTACTACTACTACTACTACTACTAAGCAGCCAGGTGGTACAGTGAATAGAGCACTGGGCCTGGAATTAGGAAGATCTTAGTTAAAATCTGGCCTCAGACACTTACTAGCTGTGTGACACTGGGCAAGTCACTTAACCCTGTTTGCCTCAGACTCCTCAATTGTGAAATGAGCTGGAGTGGGAAATGGCAAACTACTCCAATACCTTTGCCAAGAAAGCCCCAAATGGGGTCATGAATCACTGGACATGATTGGAACAATTCAACAACCAATAACGATAATGATAATAATAATAATAGTAATAGCTAGAAATTAGGTAGGACTTTAAAGTTTTCAAAGTGCTTTACATATGTTACCTCATTTGATCACCTCAACACGAGATAGATCCTATTATTATCCACACTTTACAGATGACAACACAGAAGCCGAAAGGTGTTAAGTGACTTGCTGAAGATCACACAGCTAGCTGGCATGTGAGGCAGACCTTAAATCTGGGTATTCCTGATGACAGTTTCCACATTTTATCTACTGTCTGACTTTATTGTCTTCAGTAAAATATAAACTCTTCTGTTGAAATCAAAAGTCTTATATAACCTGACTCCAACCTGACTTTTGAATCCAACCTGACTTTTTGGTCTCATCAGATATTATTCATCTCTCTCTCTCTCTCTCTCTCTCTCTCTCTCTCTCTCTCTCTCTCTTTCTTTCTCTCTCTCTCTCTCTCTCTTTCTCTCCCTCCCTCCTAGCTCAAATGGTTTTCTCTACATTCTTCATAGATGACAGTACATCTCCCATCCCTATGTGTTTGCATTAACCATCCCACATCCTGGAATGCTCTCCTTTCTTACCTCTGCCTCACAGAATCCTTCTCTTCCTTTAATACACAGATCAAGCAACATTATCTGCATAAATTCTTTCCTTATTTATCCCAAATTGCTGTGTTTTAACTACTTTTCATTTATTTTATTCACTTTATTGTTATTATATATATATGCACATAGATGAATAGACAGATATATAGTTACATGTGTGTGTTCACATTTGTAGTTTCTTCCATCAGAATTTAAGGTATTTGTGAGTAGAGATTGCTTTATTTTTGTATGAGTATTCCAAGCCTCTAGCACTATGGTGGTACCTCATAGGCTCTTAATAAATATTGATTAAAGTAGGATACAAAAATCACCAAAAGGAGTCTGTTTATAGCTGGTCGAACATCATATACAAATCATGTTAATAGGTCAATGCCAACATGGAACAAGGTAGACTTTTTACAAGTAGCAATGACAGGGCCTTCTATGTAAAGAAACAGAATGAGTCCAGTCTCAGAATTGAGGATGCACAAAGGATGTTTGGGAAAATTAAGTAGTCCATAAATTTGGGATGCTGCAATATTTCTAGTTTTGGTGACTGTATTAGTTGGTTTTGTTTAACCATATGTTTTTGCTGTAATGAAAAGCTCACTGTTGTGGGAGAGGAGAAGCAGATTCTTTTTTAGAAGTGATGGGCATAGAAACAGAAAGTACAAGTGGTTTTTCAAGCGAGTAGTCCATGCAGCCTGGCTAGCAGTGTTGTTGTTGATTTGTCTTCAGTCATGTCTGACTCTTTGTGACCCCGTTTGGGGTTTTCTTAGCAAAGAGGAGTCATTCACCATTTCCTTCTCCACCTCATTTTACAGATGAAGACACTGAGGTAAACAGGGTGAAGGGACTTGCTCAAGGTCACACAGTAAGTGTCCGGGGCTGGATTTGAACTCAGGAAGATAATTCTTCCTGACTCCAGGCCCAGCACTCTAAGGCCACCTAACTGCAATACAGGTTTTCTAAGTCAAGATGTGGCCAGCAGGGACACTTACGTGGCTCCCATTTTTATATGAGTTTGACACCAGTGCTATAAAGAATAGGAATGCATGAAGGAAATGATAGGCAGGTAAGAGGTGTTTCAAAAACTTGACTCAAATCAGCTTTTGAATATGACTATATTCCATTTCTAAAGTTAGGATCATATTTGCAACTATATATATATATGTATATATATATATATGTGTGTGTGTGTGTGTGTGTATATATGTGTGTGTATATATATATATGTGTGTGTGTGTGTGTGTATATATATATATATAGTGGTATAGTGAGAGTGCTGGCTCTGAATGCAAATTCCATCTCAGACATTTTGTAGCTGCATGACTCTGGGCAAGTCACTTACCTTCTGTTTGCCTTAGTTTCCTGATCTATAAATTGGAGAAAACAGTAGCACTCACTTCATAGAACTGTTATGAAGATACAACAAGGTAAGATTTGTGAAGATCTTAGAACAGTGCCTGGGAAATAATAGACACTTAATAAATGCTTATTTCCTTCCTTCCTATTTAATCTGTCTCCATTTCCTCATCTTAAAAATAGAGATAACATACCTTACAGGGTTATTGTGAGGACAAAAGTAGATAATGTTAATAATATCTTTTCTAAACCTTAAAACCTTACTGTCATCGTCGTTATTATTATTACGCAGACTGGAAAAATATAAAACTATCTGACAGGACAGCTCATATAAATGTAAAACTTGCAGAACACATAAGCAGCTATGCATATAAGTAGATAGGTTTTATTTATATTATAGTGGTGGATATTTTAAGAGTATCCAGAGACTGAGATGTCTGCCATATGTTAGTATTAATTCAAAAGAAAACTTGATTTATTACCAGGTAATTTCTATACCAACAACAAAAAAGGGGTGTGTTATTGAGGAAAGAGCATCAGACTTAGAGTCAAATAATCCAGGTTTGATTCCTGGATCTGCCACAAACCACCTGGATGACCTTAAGCAAGTCACTTAACCTTTTTTAAGGTCTCCCTTTTCTCATCTGTCAACTGGGAAAAACGATGCCCTCCAAAGTCTCTCTAAGCTCTAAATCTACCATCATGTAACATATACTGCTCAAAGTATGTTAAGACTAATCTAAGGAACTTAAAAACAAACACCATTAACAACAGAGTTTTAAAGAGAGTAGTTTTATTTTTATAGTATTTTTCCCAGAGTTTATAATTGTAAGCACCAGCATAGTTCTAAATAGTGCAGTCCAACTGAGAGCTATCTTTTGGGGTTGAAACTTAATATCAGATGTGTGCTGATCTTTTATTTGTGTGAAATAACAGATCCTCAGCCCAATTTGTGCTGGGCACCTGAGACCTCAGTTATTTAATGAATAGGAGGAAAAGCTACTAAAATCTCTTCTATTGTGCCTTTCCAAACACAGAATTTCCTGTAGGGGAATGTTCTTACAGCACATAAGGTACCTAGGTGGTGCAGTGGATAGAGAGCTGGGTCTGGACTCAGGAAGGCTCATCTTCCTGAGTTCAAATCTGGCCTCAGACACTTACTAGCTGTGTGAGGCAAGTCACTTAACCCTGTTTGCCTCAGTTTCCTCATCTGCAAAATGAGCTAGAGAAGGAAATGGCAAATGGCAAAGCATTCTAACATCTTTGACAAGGAAACCCCAGATGGGGTCAAGAAAAGTCAAACACAATTGAAATGACACAACAACAATAACAACCAGAAGATAACCTGGAGTAATTTTGTGCCTATTTTGTGATTTCCTCTCCTAATATCTTTGAGCATTTATGTCTCTCAGTGTCTGTGGGTCTATCTTAAAATTACATACCTTCCAAACTATATTCAATTTCAACAGTCTTAAAAGAGTAAGTCTGAGTTATTATTTATTACTTGAAAAACAAAGCTAAACTGACCAATCAATAAGGGGAAGTGAGTGGAAACATCCCAGATGTACCACCTTCTACCCCAGAATCAGAATCCCATCATTATAGTCTGATAGAACTACAGAATTTGAGAGTTAGAAGGGACCATCTAGCCTAACCCATACAGAAAGAGAAGACTCATTGTAAAATAATGATAATAATAGCTAACATTTATATAGTGTTTCAAGGTTTGGAAAATGCTTTGAACATCTCATTTTGTTCTCACAACAATCCTATGATATAAAGGATATTATTATCTTAATTTTTCAACTGAGGAAACTAAGGCAGACATTTAGTTTCCATGAACTGCCAGAGTCGCACAGTAAGTGTCTGAAGGTGGAATCTGAACCAGAGCTCTTTTCATTGCACTGCATATCCACCAAAGTCCTCGACAAGTAATCATCTAGCTTCTGCTTGCTTGTGTGTCTCCAAGGAAGGTGAACGCACAGCTTCCTGAGCTCATTCCCTTTGTAGACGGCTCTAATTATTGCAACTCCTACCCATCACTCTGTGTTCTGCTCTCTGGGACCAAACAAAACAAGCATAATCCCTCATCCATGTCCAAGTCCTTCAGACACCTGAAGTCACTTGCCATGTGCCCTTGAGTCTTCTTTTTCTCAGGCTAAGCGCCTCTAATTCCTCCAACTAATTCTCATATGACATGGGTTCGAGGCCCTCTGCTATCCTGATTGTCTGGACATTCTGCAAGGCGTCACAGTGCTTTTTGAACTTTTATACTCAGAACTGAATACAGAACTCCAGATGAGGTGTGACAAGCATAGTGGGACTATTCCCTTCCTAGTTCAGGAAGCATTATCTCTCTCAATGCCACCCAAATCCCGTTACCTTTTCTGACTGTCTCATCATACTACTGATTCATGTGGAGCTTGCAACCCACTAAAGTCCCCTGATAGTGCTCACTCTCTAACTAGGTCTCCTCCATCTTGCACTTGTGAAGTCATTTTTCATATCCAATTTAAGTCTTTACATCTGTCCCTACTGAATTTCATTTTCTTTTTAAGATTCAGTATAATGCTCTAGCCTGGGAGTTCTTAACTTTTTTATTATGTGTCATGGATCCCTTTGGGAGTATGGTAAAAATCATGGACTTCTCAGAATGTTACATGCAGAATTATCAAGGAAACCAATTATATTCAAATATAATTATGAAAATATTTTTGAAAGTCCACAGATTCCAACTTAAGAAATCTGATATGCCTGTCAATATATTTTTGGATTCTGACGCTATCCTTCCAAATTTGTGCCAGCTTTAATTTTTTTTGCAATGTTATCTATGCAATTACTGGGAATATACTCTGAAGATTTTACCAAAGCCAGCAACAATAAAAAAAGGCTTCCTTCTCTGATCAAAGATTTTTACAAGCAGCATTATAAATTTTTATAAAAGAAAAAAAAATAACCAACTGGAAATAATCTGACTTCCTTCAATAAGGAAATGGTTAATTAAATGTTGGCATGCTAATTTAATGAAATGCTAATAATAATATTAATAGCTATCACTTACATAGCACTTTAAGGTTCATAAAGTGCTTTACAAATAGTATCTCACTTTATCCTCACAACAATCCTGCAAGATAGGTACTATTATTATTCACATTTTACAGATGAAGAAACTGATATAGCAAGGTTGAATGACTTGTCTAGAGTCATAGAGATAGTTAATGTCCAGGACAAATTTGAACGCAGTTCTTCCTAATTCCAGATTCACCTTAGCCACCTTATACTCTACTACAATGTAATTCATACTGACAATTATGAAGAACATAATTATGGAAGGAACTTTATGAAACAACAAACATTGAAAAAAGAAGAGCTTTATGAGAAGAAAACATTCTAACCACATTTTGCTTTATTTTGTTTTAAGAATGGAAAGAAACAAAATATTGACTGAAACATAAAGGAAATAACTGAAAAGTTAGGATCTTTTGAGTAACAGATTGGATTTGTGATTTTGGTTCAGGGGGTTGCTGGTGAGGAGCTTCCTTTACCAATGCAGATCAGAACCTGCTCTGTAACTTTACAGCCATAGAGTTGCCTAAGTTCACATTTTATGCAATAAAGTTCATATATTTAAATGTAAACACTCACCAAGAAAATTTAATTTTTCTAATCAAATAATTTTTCATAATGAGCTTTAATATTATCTGCCTCAGATGATAAATTATCCCCAGGAATAAATTATATTCTCTTTATTTTGGCTCTGTCTCTCTAGGTCATGCTCCCAATTTTTATTTGTCATTTTGATACACCCCACCACCCCCAGAAATCATTTTCAAGTTCAAAGGATCCTTGAATAGAAGTTACCAAAACACCTATTGGAGAAACAAAACAAAACAAAATTTAAAAAAAAACTGTTTTAAAGCAGCCTCTTTATAATCTACATGAGATTAAGAATAGATCCATGACAGATTTAGTATTTTTATTATAATACCCAAACTCATCAAGGTAGAAAAATGTTTATTGCTTCTGTTCAATGCCATCTAACAATTGTCATCCAACCTGAACATGGGACACTGAACAAGCTCTGTTTGGTGACTCCTATTACTCCAATATTAGCACAATAACTATAACCAGCTTAATATCCTGGCTTTATGTTTTAAGGTGACATTTTCTCCATAACCACAGTAGTAGACATACACATGCACATGCGACCCCAGCTAGAAATAAATTGGCTTTGCCATTCCATTGGGAGAGCCCCTTCAATGGAACTCCACTTCATGAAACATTTTTCTCAGCCTGGAGTTTAACTGTTGCCTTAGATTCCACACTTTTTACACACTGTTTGATTTATTTATGGCTTTCTAAACCCAGTGCAATAATGAAATAGCTTCGTGATTGTTAAAGGCTGAATAGCTACTGTACTGACATAAAATGTTCTTACCTGAGTTGTACTTGGGTATTCTATATTTGGGACATGTGAAAGGCACAGTGCTGGACTGCTTACTAAGAAGACGTCTATAGTCAACAGGTAAGAAAGTACTATGTGAACTATTATGGAGATTTGTTTGGTTGTTTTCCATGTAAGAGTTACATGGTACCCACAAAGCAGACCTACAGAGAGTTTGCATGGGTGGTCTACTGACATAGACTCTTATCCGGGTCCCAGTGATATGGATTTAGGATGCAAAGCCTGTCACCTTATGTGCGTGTGTGTGTGTATATATATATACATAATATAATATACTCTACACATCTTATACGTACAATTTTTAACATGTTGTCTCCCTCTTCACTCTCTGTGAAACTTTTAGCATCAGGCAGTTAGGAGGCACTGTTGTGAGACTATGGGACTGAAGTCAGAAAGACTACAGTTCTATAGCATTTCAGTAGATGTTTAAAAATCAGCTCTCCTAAAATAAATAAATGAAATGTATGCACAATGCACTCTGAAATTTAATCTACAGTTTTTAACATTTTCCTCTATTACTTTCTTAAGTCTAGATAATCAATAAGAAAATAAATCAAGCCCTGATTTGTAAAGTTTGCCTATTTCTGAAGTGTAAAATGCTTAGATCCAAAATTTAATAATTATCTCTAAGCTATCATGAACTGGCCCTAGAACACCACAAAGTTCAATTCTGCCTCAGACACTTATTTTCTGTGCGTCATACATAACCTGTCTCATCTTCAGATTTTTCACTGGCAAAATGGGGATAGTAACAGTATTTACCTCATACGGTTACTGTGAGAATCATCTGAAAATAAATGTGAAGTACTTGGTAAACCTTTAAATGCTAGGTAAATGTTTATCATCATCATCATCAGATCGTGACCTCATTGAAGGCAGGAACTGTATTTTTTATCTTTCTTTGTATCCATAGTATTTAGCACAGAGACTGGCACACAGTAAGCAGTTAATGCTTGCTGACTGGCTGTTTCCTCACAGCCTGGAAGACACAGTTAAAGTTGTGGAAAAAGGCAAGAACTGAACAAGAGGTAAGGGAGCTGCTGAGGAGTAATGGATAAATACTATAGTGAGGAACATTCCCCACTATAAGGTAAGATTTGAGTTGATCAGGTATGTACACTAAAGCTAAAGAGGACATCAGTTTGGGTAATAAGAAGCAACCTGAAGCTTCATCAGGCCATTATTTTTCATCCACATCTAATTAGAGAAATTGAATTGCCCAGATGTTATGATATAGGGGAAGGACAAATCCACTTGAAGGCAGAAAACTTGGGTTCAAATTCTGGCTCTGAGATTTAACTATTAAAATGAATGCAAAGAAGTGATAACCTCCCTCGGTTTCAATTTCCTCATCTATAAAATGAAAATTAAAAAGCAAAACAAAACAAACAAAAATCTTGAGTAACCTTACAGGGTAAATTGAGCAAAATGATCTATAAACTGCAGAATACTGTATAAATGGTTATTGTGGTGGTGGTAAAAATGGTTGTTTGTTATTCATAATCATTTTTATGGCCCAGATCTGTTATTTCACAAGTGTAGGCAATGCTTGCCTTCAAAGAAATTAGGTGGCACAGGGGATAGCACCAAGCCTCAAATCAAGAAGACCTGAATTCAAATGTGGCCTCAGACTCTTATAAGCTGTGTGAACCTGGGCAGGGCACTTAACTTGTCTGCTTCAGTTTCCTCAACTATAAAATGGGAACAATAATATCATCTACTCCCAGGGTAATTATGAGGATTGAGTGAGATTGGTGAAGACCTCTCATAAAATCTAATCTTATATGAATAAAAGACCCCTAATAACAATATATGTGTATCCAGGTCAGGAAGCTTGTAAATAGCCAGAATAAATATGTTCAAATTGTTGCAAAAACAAGTATAACCTCAAGTTGTTCCAGGCACTGAAATGATCAAACAGGATGTACCAAGAGGATACTTGAAGGAGGGAAAGGCAGGTGAAAACAGTGTAACAATTCTGTAATTTCCGCTGCTGTTGCTGGGGTAATTTTGCCCTTTTTACATAGTGCCCTTTGAAGCCCAGCCAATGGGATAAGAGGTAGGGGCTACAGAGGGGTTGTGGTTAGAACCTATAAAAATGCTTGCTTGGCAGACAGCGCGGTCTTGCATTGAACTACTTTTCGGTTCGAGTCACCCTTTCTCGTGAGATCGGAATAAAATCCTTTCTACTTTCCACCTGGAGAAGCCTTTGAATTTAATTTGGGTAAGGGTCCTTGCTGCCCCACACAGGATCAAATGAGATAATGCTTGTAAAGTGTTTAGCATATTGCCGAGCACATAGTAGGTGCTTACTAAAAGCTTGTTCCTTCCTTATCTTCTCTTGCCCTCATGCAGATTGGCAAGTATTTTGAACTCAGTGTCTTTGCCTGGGGAGCAATGAGTGTTTAAATGACTTGTATAGAACAAGGGTATGTAATAACCAGGACTTGAATACAAACATTTCAGACTCTTAGGTTGGCTCTCTCTCTGCTATGCTAATATAACATTCTGTGATTGGGAGCCTTTGCCATCAGTCCCTTTATTTCCTGCACTTGAATCTTTAAAAAACTTTCCTTGTTCATTTCATTTTCACAGTGTGAGGTGGCTCTTCTCTAACTGAAGTTACCATAGCTTGATCTTCCCCATTTGTGCTTGTCATCCCATCTTTTTCTGTTTCTTATAACTTTCTCCATCAAATATTCTTTCTTTTTCACTCATCCTGTTTCCTTCCCACTGCTTAAAAATATGTATATGTTTTCCTTGTTGTAAAAAACCTTTCCTTTGACCCTACCATCTATTCAAGTTATTATTCCATGCCTTTCATTCCTAGAAAGAATAATTGGTATTTACTGACTCTACTTTGTCATCCTCCATTCACTATCCCATCACGCTTGTGAAAATGCTCCCCAAAAAGTCACCAATGACTTTTTAATCGTCACATGCTCTTTCCAATAAATCCATTAACTAGAGCAAGGTCATTGAAACTTTGGCACAATACACCAACATTGATCAGGTATGCCTCCACCTAACTGGAGTCTAGATCCTGCCATCATTCCAGCACTTCTTGGTGCTCTCCAGGTCTGTACCACACTGGCAGACCCTGTTCTGTCACCACAGCTTTGCTTTTTCCCAGGTCCCCACCCCTCATTCTTGGGGGTAGGGGTAGTGAATACTTTTAAGAGTCAAGCTGCCCCTTTTCTGGTGCAACTACACTACACTTAGAAAAGGTTTTCTTCTGCACTGTCATTTCCCTCCCTCACCCCTCTATCTTCTATGCAACTACAAATACCACTTCACAGATGAAAGAATGTCTAGTTACATCTTCATTTCTCAATCTTCATTTTTCTTGACTTCTCAGTAACATTTGATACGGTTGTCCTCTCCTTTATCATGCCTCCCCTCTCTCCCTCTGGCTGCTAGGACACTATTATCTTCTGGTTATCCTCCATTTATCTGATCATTCATTCTTGTACCAATCAGTTAAAAATCAAAGTGTGTGAATGATTCAAATCACTCAAGGAACTTCTTCACGTGATTTCAAAGACTTGCCTAGTCTCCCAGAATTTAGTGCCTAGAATAGTGCCATGATCATAATTGGTGTTGTTGCTATTGTTCAGGTGTTTCCAGTCATGTCTGACTTTTCATGACCCCATTTTGGATTTTGTTGGCAAAGATATTAGAGTGATTTGCCATTTCCTTCTCCAGCTGATTTTACAGGTGAGAAAACTGGGGCAAACAGGGTTAAGTGACTTGCTCAAGGTCACACAGCTTGTAAAAGTCTGAAGTCAGATTTTAACTCAGAAAGATGAGTCTTCCTGACTCTAAGCCCAGCTCTCTATCCATTGCACCCCCTAGCTGCCTCTTTTGATCATAGAAGACACTTAGTAAATGACACAAGGTAACTTTGAGCTTCAAACTTATCCTACATGTCTATTAAATGTTGCTAGAAATAAATTGAAAAATTACTCCAGACACATTGTATTCTAGACTTTGGAGTCACCCCTGATTCCTTTCTCACTGCCTCTAGCCCCCAACATCCAGTCAGTTGCTAAATTCTAAATAATACCCAATATGGCACAGTGCCTTGTAATTAATAACCACTTTGGAAAACATTTTTTGAATTGATTTGAAAGAATTGTTGTTGTGCCTAGGTAGCTCAACTAGTTAGATAATGGCACCAACAATACATTATTTGGATCATCTTTAGAAGCCATCTCTACCTAATACAATGTACACATATAATACTCTTTGCCAAAAGCTCCTTGTTTCAGAAATGTATGCTCTTGGCCCCTTAGGGGATCAAGGGAAATCTAGAGAAAATAACTCTAATGCACACCCCAGCACACAAACAAGTAGCATCTCCTTTATTCAGAAAGGATAAAACATTTATCAAGGATTTACTTGTCTCCCCACAACTGTTTTGTTTTGTTTTGTTTTGCTTACACTATTCTCCTTCTCTGCCCTGGATGGGAAATAAGTCAAATAAAATCATCCTTCTTTAATGTCTGATGAGATATAAATCAGAACTTGCTACCAGGGAGGGTCTAATTATGTGGATACCATATAAGCTGGCTCCCCAAATAGCTCTTTGGTAACATGGTTGAGGGGCAGGCCATGCACGCTAATTCTGGTCCAGATGATTTCAGTCCAGTTGATTGATTCTATTTAAGTGTAACAAACCAATCTACCACTGCAGGACAGCAAAAATATGATTGCCTGAAATCTCATACACACTGTTTCCCCTGAGACCTGAATATAAAGGAATAGCAGAGGATGCATTTGCATCAACAAACTGCCCAAAGCAATTCTCCTCTGTACCCTTCCTCATCACCTGCAGATGTATTTTACTCCACCAAACTATGGGGAACACGAGATTTACATATTAATGAGAAACCAAGGAAAGCAAGCAATTAGGAAGTCAGTCTCCAGTTTGGAAAAAAAAATATTTGAAATGCTGTTAACTGGAAAACCAGAACAATCTGAAGCTGAATGGATTTGTCTTCATTTTCTCCTTTAACCTGAATTAAATTAATTAGAAATTAATTGATTTTCGACAACTTTAATGGATCTTTATTAACTCTGTAATTGGAAAGAAAAATCTATGGAAGTAATAAGGACCCTAATTTCTTCGTGCAGATGTGATTGATTGATTGACTAATTGATTTAATTTTTGTGGCACTCTCACAATGAGTTGGGCAGATTTCCAGAGAAATAACATTGTCTGTGTCCTATTGTTTGCCCTCAGTTACTGCCATCCTAATGAATATGAGAATGGATAAGTGTGTCATAAAATGTCAAGGATGGAAAGAACCTTAAAAATCATGGAGTACAACTGTAGACAAACATACAAAGTGGACCAGCATAGCCAACTTATTTTCTGTGAACAATTATGAGTCCAATCCGTTCATTTCTATAATTGAGGAAACTGTGGTTAGCAACTTGTCCAACATCAAAATCAATTGATCAAGAACCTTTCATTCAGTGCCTACTATGTGCCAGGCACTGTGCTTAGTGCTGGGTATACAAAAAGAGGCAAAAGATAGTCCCTGACCTTAAGGAGTTTACAATCTAATGGGAGAGACAACATACAAACAAATGTATACCAAGAAAACTATATGTATGTGTATATATATATGTATATATATATAAAAGTATATATGTATATATGTAGATATGTAGATATATACACATATATATCATATATATGATATATATGTGTATATATATATATGATAAATAGAAAATAATTAGTAGAGGGAAAGTAGTGGAATTAAGAGGGAGTAGAGAAAGCTTCCTGTAGAAAGTGGGATTATAATCAGGATTTAAAGGAAGACAGGGAGGTCAATAGTGGTGGTGGTAGAAGAGGAAGGCATAGGGCATAGGGGACGGCAGAGAGCTGGGAGATGGAATGTCCTGTTCATCAAACAACCAGGAGGCCAATCTCACTGAATGGAAGAATATGTCTTGGTTTGTAAGGCGTAAGAAAACTGCAAAAAATAGAGGGGGCTGAGATTATGAAGGGCTTTAAATGAAACTATGTTATATTTAAGTCATTTTAAGTCAAAGACTCAATACATTGAAGTCTAGAACCCAGATTTCCTAACCTCTGATGATGTGCCTATTCCACTTTTTTATGTTGCCTATCTGTATTTATTTGCAAAGATATAAAAACCAATAGTAGATACATTGCATATAATAAAAAGATCATTTGCAATCTGGAAACCTGTACTCTAGTTTCTGCTTTACAAAAAGGCATGAAAAATCTCTGAACCTCAATTTCCTAATCTGTGAGATTAAGAGTCTGTACCAAATGATCTGCTTTCTAGCCCTAACCTTTCGTGAGTCTGTCAGGAAGTAGCATGGAAGCTTCTGTCTCTGTGAGTACTCCAAATTCAGAATGACCTGAAGTCCTAGGAGGCAGAAGGCATCTGTGGAAGGCCAGAGCTAAGTGTTCTGCATATAGAATGTATGATTACAATGGAATAGCTCTGTGCTGTAACAAGTATGAATTTTTTTTTAAAAAAAATCCCATATAAAGTGGAATATTGAACTACTATAGTATGCATTTATACTATTAATCTAAAATTTCTACTGCCAGTAATCATTTCTTAATGCTAGTTAATAGTTTTAAGAGGACATCATGGGGGTTTCAACTGTGAATACATTAGTGATGTAGAGAATTCTGTGACAGATCACAGTCTACATTGTGATGTGGAGAAACAATTTACCAATTAAAGAAAATACTAACACCTGAGGAGACAGTGTCATACAGTGTTGGTTCCGTACGAGCTTTGCTATTTAACATATTTGTGTGATCTTAGGCAAATCACTTTTAGTCACTTCACCTCTAAACTTCATGCTTCCTTATCTGTAAAAAGCAATTATTATACCAGATGATATTTAAAGTCTCTTCCAGCTCTAAGTCTATGATCATATGACCTAATGCAACTTTAAAAATATTGGATGGAATGGTACAATTAAACAAATAAGAGTGAGGAGGAAAGGGGAGAATTGGGTGGTAAAAAACACCTAGGTTCAAAGGATGGAGTAATTTAAGGAGTCAGAAGGTGGGTCTGCACTCCAACTGGACCACTGTGGGACCCCTTAATATCCTGGACTGCCCCATCATAAATGTGACCTGCCCAGAGCCCACTCTGATTTCTCCTATTTCCTAATAGGGTACCCTAAGATCTACTGAGCCTTTCCATTTCCTAGACAGAAGAACTCTTGTATATGCATTATCTTCCCCAATTAGTGAGTTCTTTAACAGCACAGACAGCCTGAAATTTAATTTGTATTGGTAGTTATTAGCAGAGTAAGTACTTAATAGACCCCTCTGTATTCCATTTCAAAGGTTGAATAGAGTAATATGTATGTACAAGGAAGTAAGGCAGATGATTTCCTTACATATCACTACTTCATGTAAAAGGAGGTCATTTAGATAAAGATAATTCCTAAAATCAGCTTATCTGAGCTTCAAGAGACTCTCTAGCTAATCTAGTTTAACCTCCCATTTTACAAACAGGAAATTTAGGACCAGCAAGTTTTAAAGACTGCCTGAGCTCACTCAGCCAACCAGTAGCAAGCCACAACCTCTCTGAATTTTAGGCAGATTGTTCAAATGAGTGTAAAACTACACTCCCTACCAACTCCAAGTGAGAAAAAGACCAGTGATTTGTTCATTTATTCAATCAACAAGAATTCCCTTTCATCTGTAAGAAACTCGATTAATCAAAAATTTCCAGAGAAATAACATTGAGCGTGCCCTCTTGTTTGCCCTCCCTAACTGCATTCTTATTAGTATTGGGATGGACTAGGGTCTCACAGAATGTTAAAGATGGAAGAAGCCTTAGATTTCATAAGGTCCAACTATAAGTGCATACTGCATGGGCAGTACATTCAAACTATATTCTACCATTCTTTGGCTTTCTTCCTTTATAACAGATAGTTGTTGCTATGATTTAGAATTTCAATAAAAAGGCATGTATGTACAATCCTATAGCAAAAAGGAATAGCACCTGGACCTTAGAGCAACTCTGTTCATTTGAGAGATTCATGTGTGTAATATAAGTATAATCTATACTAACACAATTCACTCCATATACCTCATTTCTTTAATGAGTTATACAGAAGCAAGATTGTTCCTACTGAATAAGTTCAACTTTAAGATATTAAATATAATCCTTTAAATGTGTATACTTCAAGGGGAAAATCCAGATATTAATAAAAATATAGGGTTATTGGTGTCTCGCACAGTACTGGTTTTCTTTGCTGAATCCCAAGTTGGGAAAGTAATACAAAGTTCTTAAATCAAAGACAAAAAAAAAATATGCTGGATAAAACAAAGACAAATTCTTCTCTCTCCTAACTATTTTAATCATGTACTTGTCATTATTTCCTAAATCCCTTTATTTTTTAAACAAAAGTTGCAAAATTAAAGCTTTCCAACATGATTCTTCAGGGAACAGAGGATATGTTAAAGTTGATTTGGCTTTTCACAATCATTTTTATCCAAATTTTCTTCAAGAAAGGAACAGAGGGAGCTTGAACCATTTACTCACAAAACTGCATGTTTTCCAAAAAAACCTCACACCAAGAAGTAAAATTTTTCTACAGCTTGGAAGGCAGCAATTGTATAAATTAGCCCCAAGTCCACATTGTATGAACCACTTGACCATTTTTCAGTTCAGAAAATGAATGCAGGCAATTTGGATGAAGAGGAAGTCCTTCACTCCAATGGCCTGCTGTTCAATTCGAAAGACTCTTGGAGCTTTAGGTCTTCTTGTTCCAAAGGTTAAGAGCTCACTAAACCTCTTCCACTGGATTCTATTACTAGGTTGTTTTGTTTCTTTGTTTTGAGTGTGTGGGGGGGTATGTGTGTGGGTATATGGGTATGTGTGTGTGTTCCTTTTTTTTTTTTTTAAAGGAGTAGGTTGCAGGAGGCTGATTGTTGAGGTTGATGAATCCAAAAAATAAATAACTACAGAAGAAGTTATTTTCTGATCAAATGATTTACTTAATATTATAATATAGGTTTACAAATTATTAAATGCCTCCTTAATACATAAAATGTATGTCAGTATATCAAATTTGAATAAGATTTTGTAACAGTTTTAAGGGAATTGTCCTAATGCTTTCAATAATTTAGAGGAAAGAAGCAAGCACTGTCAAAATCTAAACTGAAGATCTAAATGAAAAATATTCTTTCAATCTGAAATTTAGTTCTAAATTACTTACTAATCTCAATGCAACTGACAGAGTTTTTTTTTTTAATTGTTTTTTTAAGAATGTGACACCCCCTCCCCCATTTCAGCAAGGCTGGAAATGTAGGGCCTATTTCCAAGCTAGTCCAACTCTGATCAGCATGGAGGATGCTACCTGTTCTGTTTCTGTCCTGTACCTTCTTAGGCAACCTGGTGGCACCTCATTCATGAGGGTTCACCATATTAAAGCCAAACAATACTCTACTTTGGCTTGGAATTCTTGAACTTAAGGGCTCTGCCAGCTTCCATGGTAACTGTGATTATAGGAAAACACCACTTCACCTGGCTCTAACACTTAATTTAGAAACTCCTTCCAATAGCTTACTTTTGTAGAACTTGAGGGTTACAGAGCACCTTTGCTTTACATTATTTCATGTGGTCTACAAAAACAACCTTACAAGATACAAAGAACAGTTTTGAAAGATGAGATATTATCATTTTAAAAGGTATTATTAACATCCTCTTTTAAGAGACAGCATGACATTGTGGATGGAGAGCTGACCTTAGAAACAGAGAGATGTAGGTTGGAGCCCTGTTTCTGCTGAGGTTGTGTGAGCCTGGGCAAGTCATTTAACCTTGGGGTGCTATTTAACTCTGTAAGAAGACAAGTCTCAGAGAAAGTATCATTCTGCATTAGTAGAGACAGTTTCTTCATCTGGGAATTTCATACACTGATGAAATCAAGTCTAGTCTCCATCCCTATCCCTATCCCACTTAAGGAAACTCAACACTGAAGAGGTTTCAATTTGTCCAAGTGATTAAGCCGCTAAGTGTCATATCAAGGACTTGAGTCCACGTCTTCTGACACCAAATTCAATATTCCATCTTCTTTACTATGTTATCTCTCTTGATTTGTTTGGTTTGTTTCATTTCTTTATATGAGCATATTTTCCTTCCTTCCCCATAGGCACACTATACTTTTGACAGTATTGCACTTTTTACACAAATATATTTTCACCACCTGGTGGATAGTTTTTGGTTGCCATCATAGCTACTCTATCTACAGTATGAAGCATTTTCTTTGCCCTTTAAACTAGTATCAGTCATTTATAATACTTTAGGAGATGAGAGACAGAGAAAACCATATAAATAAAGAAATACAGAGCCAAGATCTTAGGGTGTTGAGCCAATTGGCTGATTTGTTCAGCCTTTCAGGAGCCCCTGGAACAGCCACCATAGAAATCTTGGACTGTCTTCTGCGGTGCATGTCAGCATGGCTGTGGGCATATGGAGCAGGAAAGGGAATTCAGTAAAGGCAGTAGGGGTTCCATTGAGAGGGAGAATGGGTATCCACCAGATGGAGAATGCTTTGGAAGCTTCTATTATAGTGTTACGGGCAGTGGGAGACCCAACCATATCCCTATGTAAAAACCAGGAATAAAACAAATTTGTAAAGAGGAACCCACTGAAATGAATATAAATGGCATCTTCATAAGGAGAAATAAAAGATAGGATGTCTAAAAAGTCAATACATTACGTAGGCAAAGGGAAGAGCAATACCACTGCTTTGGCCTTAGTGGTGCTGGGAACTTGCAGACTGATTCTATGGGTAAGTAGTTCTCATTTATCTTTTGAAACAACAAGCCAGAGTGACTTTTTTTCACTTCGTAGGAATCACTCACATATAGTTTGTGTTTTGTGGTTGTGTTTTTTGGGGATGGGAGGGAATTGAATGGTAGAATGGCATTACTATAGGAAGGGGGGCAGCTGGGTGGTACAGAGGATAGAGTGCTAGGCCTGGGATCTAGAGGACATGGGTTCAAATCCATCCCCAGACACTTTATAGCTATGTGACCTGGGCAAGTTTTTTTTTTAACCCTGTTTGCCTCAGTTCCTCATCTGTAAAATGAGCTAGAGAAGGAAACAATAAACTACTTCAGTATCTTTGCTAAGAAAAATCCAAAGGGGATCACAAAGACACAACTGAACACAACTGAAATGACTCAACAACTGTAGAAAGCAAAGAACTATCAAGTGCATAGCTAAGAAAAAAAGTTCCACAGGAGTTTCCCAGGGAAATAGCTCAAAGGCCTTAGTAATGAAAGACTGAGGCTGAGGAAAATGTTTTTAAGTGTGTTGGATTTGGGAATCTTCCCTCTCCTTTCCCTGCCTTGGGCAGGAAAGCTCAAGATACAAATAAATGTTGGCCTCTCATCCAACTCTCTTACCAGTCTGACTTTCACAATCATCACCAATGTCACTGGCACACTATCAAGTGGTTCCACATCAGAAAAAGATATAATTTTATCAATGAAAGTGTCAATAAAGAATATTACCATCTGCTGTGCCACTGCACGCTAAAGACTTATGGTTCTTTACATTTGCCTAATGGCTGAACCCTCCGATACAAATCATCTTAATCATTAAATCTGAGCTTCTTGAGAGCAAGAGTTGTCTTGATTTCTTCTTCAATCCTCACGCATTATCAATGTGCTTTGAATAATGTCCCTTCATTGATTCATTCATTCTCTCTTTCCTGGAACTAACTTAGAATAGTATTAAACTAAAGATAAGTATGTATTAGGAACTACTAGTGAGGCACCCATGCCTGAATAAGCAAGAAAGTTTGTTGACATATTTGAGTTTATGAATAATCTCAACCAAGAACTTAAGAAGAGTAAACTGATATTCAATACTAATTCCTGAACCATAAGAAGAGATCATTCCCCTGGATGGAAGACACATACATATCATGGGTGTCAGACAGGAAAAAGGATACTGAGATTTGGTCTCCCTATAGCTGAACTTGGCATTTGTAATACCATTACTACTACTACTACTACTATCACTACTACAATGATGATGACAACTACTACTACTACCACTACTACTACTACTAGTAATACTAACAGTAGTTATCTCCATGATACAGACTTTTATGAAAATACAGCCTAGAAAGACACAGACAGACTCAGCTGCTGTGTAAACAGAGACTGACCTGAGCAGTGGCAAAGGCAATAGTTTTGATAAGAAGATATTCTTGATCTGATTCAATGTTATGTGACAGACAACAGTGAGTGCAGTACAGCGGAGAAAACATACTACAGGCCTCGGAATTAGGATGTCTGGCTGGAATCCTGACCCAGGCACTGCCTTGACAATGTGATCATGGATAAATCAGAACTTCTCAGAACCTCAGTTTCCTCAACTCTAAAATGGCACTAACTCTGAGTTTTTGTGAGCCAAGGACTCTGCATATTTTAAAGTTTCATATAAATGGGGATTATTGTTATTTGAGTTATGACACACTGCAAGAACAACTCTGACTCCCACAAGATCTCAGGCGATTTTTGTCCCTTGCCTTGTTAGCCATCACTATGCTGAACAACAGAGCTCTTCGGTTTTTCTTCCCCTTGCTGAAAGTCAGTTGTGCTGTAGCAAGGCTTTCCAGCTGGGGAGAAGAGAGAGTAACACCAGGAACCACCTGCTAAAAGCAGAGAACTGCAGAGAAAGCCACCACCCCAGCCACATGCTACCTACTGAAAGCAGCAGGCAGTAGATGAAGACAAAACTCCAGCTGTTTCTATTTTATTTTTGTGGGTTTTTTTGCTCAATAAAACTTCCTTCTGCTATATTGTGAATAGCATACTTGTGAGTGGAGATTCAGTTAAAAATACTGGGTGATACATCAAGAGATTTTTCGCTGGTTTCCTGGGTAGACATAGATGACACAAGAGAAGTGAGACAATCCATCCAAATGTACTTAGGTCCTCCATGAAATGGGATTCTCTGGGCTAAGGATCATAAATGTGAACCGACACGTGCTCTTTAATTTCTGTGAACATTTAAGAAATCAGAAGGATTATTGCCCCCTTCTCTAGAAAACACTGAATGAAGATTTTTAAGGTGATTATAAACCATCCCTTTAACCTCACCATGACCTCAATGGAAATATTATCTTTTTTTAAAAGAATGAAATGACCTTAAAACTAAAGCTTTAGGGAATTTTCTGCTTTCTACTCTGCTGCTTTACCCTCCAAACAAAACCTTAAAATACCATGTCTTAGAGGGACTAAACTATTCAGCTCTAAACTCACAGAGAACATGCGTCTTCATCTTCACCCTGGCCATTTTCTCTGGCCATAGTCATAGTCATAACCCACTCCCAGTTTCCCACCTCTTGTTTTGAAAATTGTAATCAAACATCTATACCAGTGTCTCAGGAAAGAGTATGCCACCGAATCGCTCTTGTTTTTCAGTCACCATCTTTGACTTGTTACTTCAAAACACCCTTCTCTTTAGTTACCACTCCCCAATTTTGCTGCCTCTACCATTAGAAGGTAAGCCCTCTGAAGACAGAGATTGATTCACTTTGCATTTGTGGCCCCAGAATGCTTTGTACATTTTAAGTACCTAATACATGCTTTCTTATTCATTTTTATTTTCATTCCAAAAGTAAAGTCAAAATATCCCTTTAACTGATATTGCTGACTAAATTTATTTCATACGTTGAAATAAATATTCTTTGTGCTTTTCTATACCTCTCCTAACAGGAAAGAGCCAACATACTTACTGATAATTAAGGACTCATTTTAGGTTCAGTAAGACAATGTATGGTCACTCATGGATACTCTCTTTAGCTTTCCTTCATTAGGGAGGATCTTCCTGTCTGGGAGGCTTTCTAAATTGAAAGCTCTATTTTTTTTTCTGGCCAAATAATAAAAGGCCTCTTTAAGCCCCATGTTGCTAGGACTACTTAGCTCAAAAGATTAAAATAATACTTCTTGACTTTCCTGTGCCTCAATTTCCTTAACTATAAAATGAAGGAATTGTACTATAAGTTTTTTTTAAAAGCAATATTTTATTATTTTTCCCAATTACATGTAAAAGCAATTTTTAGCATTCTTTTTTTTTTAATTTTAAGCTCCAAATTCTCTCCCTCCCTCCCTGTCCTTTTCAGTTCCTGAGACGGTAAACAATTTAAAATAGGTTATACATATGCAATCATGCAAAAAATTTCCGTATTAGGCATATTATGAAAGAAAACAGACCCCCAAAAACACCAAGAAGAAAAAAATAAAATGAAAAACAGTATGCTTCAATCTATATTCAGATTCCATCAGTTCTTTCTCTGGAAAAGGATAGCATTTTTCATCTTAAGCGCTTCAGAATTGTCTTGGATCACCGTATTGCTGAAAATAGCTAAGTCATTCACAGTTGATAATCATATAAAATTGCTATTACTGTACACAGTGTTCTGTTTCTGCTCACTTCACCTTGCATCAGTTCATGTAAGTCTATAACCTTTCCAGCTGTGATGCTTTGATAATAATAACGAGTCCAAAGACTGATGCCTGGTTAGCTTCTACCCAGGCCTTACAAACAACTCCAGTTAAGGACTCTGAAAATATTATTGTAATGTGTACTTCCTCTAACCTTGCAGATTTTTAGTTTCCTCACTTATTAAATGAGCTGTGTGATCTTGGGTATCTGCGCCTCAGTTTCCTTATCTGTAAAATGGGGATAATCACAACAGCTACCTCACAGAGTCCTTGTGAGGATCAAAGGCATCGACATATGTAAAGCACTTTACTAACCATAAAACATTTTATAAATGCTATTGATGATTATATAATAGGATTCTGAAAGATTCATCCAGTGTGTTACGCGTGGTTTGAAAAATGTAGAATAGTGCATTCCACACTGTAATTTGGTAGGCTTGTACTTAATAAGCTCACTCTTTTGTAAATCAAGCATTATTATAGGTTGCTTGATGTATTAAACACAGTGAGTAGAGGAATGTGATAGAAGGCTTTCAAAAGAAAACACGTACACTCTTGTTTACCTTTATGATAGCACTGCAAGTAGGAGCGGAGATGTTCAGAGATAATGATGTCTTATGTTCAGATGCCATCTGTTATCATTATCACATCATTGTTAATACAAAATTATGATAATTTGCCTATCCAGGAGGTGCTAGAGAAAAGCATCAAGCCAAACTGAAAAGGTGAAATAGTTACTTTATTAGGGATGGGTTTTTAATTTTTTTTTTGGTGGGCAGAGGGGATGATTAACTGGTAAGACTATGCAAATGATGAGCTTTCTCAAGGTGCATATACATGTAATAGAAACAGAAAGCAGAAATGGCCCAGGATGGGGACCCAGAGAACCTGGGTTCATATCTCTATTTAGCCACTTACTTCCTGTATGTCCTTGGGCAATTCACCTATTACCAGCTCTTAATTTCCTCATCTGTAAAGTAAGGGTGTTGACTTATAAGCATCCTTTTAGTTCTAAGTCTCTGAGCGTTTGAAAAGAGTAAGGAAAATGTACTTTTAAAAAGTCTATCCTTCACAATGTGAGGAATTAAATGATGAGTTCTTGGAAAACCAATAAAATATATTATAGAAACTTCACATTTAGTCAAATGCCATATTTTTTGAGAAGCATCCATATAAATATTTGAAAAAAAATGCTGTATTTCAAAAGGACTTTAACATATTTCTAGTTTCCCATTTTCTCCTAACACAAGGAAAAGAGAGGAATAAAGCAAAGTCTATGAAACAATTCATTCTATACAACAGCAATAAGAAAGTTCATTTAAATAGCATAACCTGCCCTAACATACTATGTGTGTATATGGGTCTTAGAAACTTTATAGGAAACATAAAACCAAGGAGAAGTCAGTGGTGATATTAAAATAATATTTACTTTTTCATTTTCTTTCAGACACCTTTATTAGGGTTATTTGTATTCTTTCCTAAATCCTTATTTCCCTCTAAAAATGAATGGTACAGGTAATACTTTATACTAAAAAATAAAATTGAAGCTTTACAAAAAATAGTTTTCCTTCCAGAGTTGTACTCAAATAACTTGGGTGGAATTTAATCCTGCCATTAAGAAGGAAGAGTATTTTTGTTGTGTTTTAAGGCACCTAAACATTGCTAGGTTATTAACATGCCAACTGGTGAGGATTTCATTTCCAGAGCAATGTTCACCTGAGTCTAAAAGATGCCAACACAGGTATGTGTTGTATTGGCAGTACAACTCTGATGCCTCATGGGAACATGAAAGGGACCTTAGATTCTCCAAAGTTACAACAGTCAAATACAAGATCTGGATGTTCCTAGTAAGCTGGAAAGGCTTAGAACAGTCTTGGCAAGAGACTGACTTCTCTCTTAAAGCTCAGCCCAGAAAAATAGAGAGATGTTCATAACTAGGAGTTTAGACAGTAGGTGATAAATGATTTTGCCATGTCAACCTATGATAACTACATCTGGATTAAAAATGAATGTTTAATAAATCAGAAAGATGTTGGAATTCAGAGCTAGGAAGACTAGAATTTGAATTCCACCTGAGAAACTACTAGTTGTATGGCACTAGGTAAGGCGCTTAACCTCTCTCAGGCTCACTTTTCTCATCTGTAAAATGGAGATAATAATAGTACTTATCATTGTTCTCAGATTCCTTGTGAGGATCAAATGAGAATGCATATATGCAAAGTGCTGTGTAAACCTTCAAGGCTATGTAAATTTTGGCTCTAAAGATGACAAATAAAAACATGTTTTGAGAGCAGGTCAAGCCCTGGTACCAGATCAGTTTGACAGGGTAAGAAAAATAACATATGAAATCAGTTTAGATCAGTTAACTTACTTTAATTTGTTGAGCACTTGTCTCAGCATGGTGCACACCAAGACAATCAGAGTCAGTGATTCCAATGGTGAGCATTCATTTTACTGTATTCTTTTGTAAAAGAGTCAGTCATTCCTTGCTGCTTATGAGAAATGAGGCACAGAATTCACAGATTTCAATCACTCATAGAAGGGGAAAAATTACACAGGAAACATTAAGATAACTCTTAAAAAGCACCAAGAAGAGAGTAAAGGGAGATTTCAGAAGTCAGGAAAGGCGTTCCATCTATAAAAATCTTCTCTCCGTAAATATTTGTGAGTGTAAATATGTGTGTATACACATATATAGAGAGAATATACACAATTATATCTATATCTATATATATACATAACGTGTATATATAATATATATTATGCATATATTTGTATACGGTATACACACACACATATATACCCTTTTCTCCATCTTTGTCACTCTTTGGGGTAAGTGCCTAATAGTGTTATTGCTGAGACAAAAGGTATTCATAGTTTAGTGATTTTTTACAGGAGTAATGACATTAATTCCACTAGAAACTGGTGTCTCAAACCAAAATACATGCCTATGGAAGCTTTTCCTCATTGGAGTTATTCATAATGGTTCGGATCATATGTCTGTACATCAGCAAAGGCACTTATAATGGATAGAGAGCTAGACTCCAGAAAATCTGGGTTCATATTCTGCCTATGACATACAATGACTGTGTAACCATTGCCAAGTTATATAGCCTGTCAGTCTCTCTAAACATCTCTAAGGCTATAAATTGCAGAGGTGGTGGAGATCTGCATTGGTAGAGGCAGTTTTACACTTGGAACCCTATATACTAATGGAAACAGAGGGCTAATAAAAACAAAACACAATCAATTAAAAAAAAACGTAGTCAATAACTTGAAGAGTGAGGGATCTCCCCTTACCTGTACAGATATCAATTTGTCTACAGATTACTCTTGCTGTTAGTAATTCAAATTAAAATAAGCAAATTTGTTCTTCAAAAAATTAATGAACAGTATCATTGTGATATCTCACAATTATGGATATTCCATGTAATTTGGAACTAAAGCAAGTAAGAGGTCTGAAGGGACAAAAAAAAGTAGGGTAATGGAAAGAAAGCTGAAAAGGAAATTTGAAAACCAGGGGTCTAGTTGTAACCCTGCCTTTCAGTAACTTCACAACCTTGCGCTAATCACTCTAAGCCTCAGTTTCCCTATATGTAAAGAAAATAATCATTGCACTTACTACAAACCATGATAAAATTGTTGTTGAGATCAAATAAGCTATTATATTTTCAAATATTTAATAATGGTAGAAGAGCATATAGAAATCTAGTAATATGATTAAATCAAAATTCATTAAGATAAAATGACCCTAAATTAACTTCTTTGTGTGAAACACTCTCCTTCCTCTTCTCCTGGTGAGTTTCTTTCTGTACAGTAACATCCAATTTAAATATTACCTTTTCTATGAAGCCATATCCTGATCTCCAGTCTTGGCAATGACCATGCTCTTTAACTGCTATGTAGAATTTTATTTTTCATGTATTTCTATATAGTTATGGTGAATTAGTGTGTATTACAGCTGTTGGTAACACGTTTAGGTGCTGTCTTCATATTGTCCCACAAGTTCCAAAAAGGCAAGGACCTTACCAAAGCCTTTTGTCTCCCTCTACTTCACCTTCCCTCAATTGTGAACACAAAATAGGATGTTTAACAAATGGTAGTTACCGACTCTGAAATAAAGACAAATATTGACCATAGCCTTAGACACTTCTAGATAGGAAGTTTTATTTCATTAACACTATCACCACAGAATTTTATTAACTCCAATATAGAAATGTCCTTTTTACCTTGAGTTTATTTACAAAGACTAATACAAAATACCTAAAGTTTTTTTTTTAGACTGAAAAGTGAAAGAAAATTGGAAAAAGATAAAAATATGGTAGTTAAGTATTTTCTAGAGGGTTATTGTGAGAAGCTGAAGATGCTAAACATTAAAATACCAGATGCTGATACATAACATACATAAGTTAATGGTGCTTTGGGTGATGTGCTTTAGCTTGGACCAGAAGATGCCAGTTCTGAGAACTGGAATCTTCAAATTCCTTAGCTTGACTTGGTATATTTTATATCCACAGAATGACTATTAACATCGCAAAAGATCATAATATTTCATGCTTTATTTTTTTGATATTGGGGATGAAGGAAGAGGGGTGGTCAGCATTCATAAAGATACAGCTTAATATTCAAGAAAGTTATGTTTCTTGAAAACTTTATTCAAAGTGTAAGGCTATTTATGTCTCCCGTTAATGTATGGAGCAAGTTAAAAGCAATTCCCTTTTCTTAGCAATGAAGACAGCATTGAGGGAGTCCAATTTCTAAAAATCTTACAGTTAGTAAGCTTAATAAAAATGATATCATTGAAGTAATCAGAATTTTTAAAAGCAGATTTAGGCCAATAGAGAAGAAAATCGAAGGAAAATCACAGATTTAAATTAGTGTCTCTGGGCTTTCAAAAAATGAATGATGTGACTCATACATCAAGTTTGCCAAGTGTATCTAATGAAATCTTTCTGCTTTCCAATGGTCCAGTAGCTATATAATGTTTGTCTAAATAATGTCATTGAGATGTTTCAAAGCACTCCCTTGTCTCAGAGGTGAAGAAAACTAATTCTCACAGTTGGTTCATGTGATTTCCATCATCCAGTCAACTACACACAGAGTTTCACCATGCCTAATTAGTATCAAGGAGTCATTTTACATCTTTTTTTTAAAATATTCCTTAAAATAAAAGGAACAAACATTTATTGAGTACTTACTATTTGCCAAGCACTATGCTAAGTGTTGGGGATTAAACAAAAATAAATTAATCTATCAATGAAAATTTAATAAGGCTGAAGGGAAGTTCCAGGGTGAGAAGATAGTTAAAAGGTTAAATAAAATGTTGCTGTTAATCCAAGTATAGGGATTAATAATTAGCAATTTAATGCAGTTTAACATATTTGAGTGCTTATCGTATGTACTAAATTATACAGGTCCTGAAGACACATACACACATGATGAATATAACACATTCCTACCCTTAGTGAGCTTATAACTTGTTACATCGTTTTCAGTTGTGTTTGATTCTTCCTGATCACATCTGGGGTTTTTTTTTTTTTGGCAAAGATACTGGAGTGATTTGCCATTTTATTCTCTAGCCTATTTTACAGATGAGGAAACTGAGGCAAAATGTATTGATTAGCTTGCCCAGGATCACACAGACAGTAAGTGTCTGAGGACAGATTTTGAACTCAGGAAGTAGAGTCTCCTTGACTCCAGGCTTATTGTATCACTTAGCTGTAGTATAATGCCACTTTTGCCCTGATTCAATAATTTTAGGGCATTTAGAACTTGATGATTTCTGAACCTGACTTTTTCATATAATTTACTTTTTTGAATGAGATGCTATGGTCAGCTCACAATTTTAAGAAAAGAAAAGTATAGCACCTCCCTGATGCAACTGTTATTATGCTCAAACAAACTAATAATGCCTACTACTTCAGATATTTTCATGCATGACATGAATGTCAGCTATTAATATCACAACTTTATAATACATCAACATTTATGTAAATATAATGATTTCACATCAGCTTTTCACAGGAAACCAATGCCAGATCACTCTGACAATACGTAACAATGGAGCAAGAAAATATGAAAGAGAAGCTGTTTTTCAGACTTTACCTTTTCTTTAAAGAATTTAATGACCCTGTCAAAAAAATCCACAGCCAAACATTTTGTTTAAAACTGTCTGGCATGCTATTCTCAATAGTCCAAGAGGGTCAAGATGAACACTGTAGTACCAATACACAGAAAATGATGGGTTCAGTGGACCAGAGTCTTTGGGTTCTGATTGAGTACATGGTGTAGCCCTGGAGAAGAACATGAGAATTTTAAGCGAAATGAGCAGATACATTCTTTTACATCCTTTCCCTTGTTGATTATCTCCAAGTAATCCTACATAGGTCTTGTCTGTATGTAGTTGTTTGCATGTTTTTCCCCCATGAGGCTCTAAGTTCCTTAAGAGCAAGGACTATCTTTTGTCTTTCTTTGTATGCCTCTTGCTTGATACTTAGTAGACACTTAATAAATGCTTGTTGACTAATGGAACTAATTGTCAATCTCTTAGACAGTGCCATGAAGAACTATATTCAACGGGCAATTAAGTTATTAGTGACTACTCTTTGGGCCAACGAATCTACCATCTCTAAATCTATTTGACTGTACTATTGCCCCTCATATTTCTCTTTGTCTTGGGATAAAGGTACGATAATGTGGTAATCATATTTGAAGATGACACAAAGCTCTAAGAAAGAATTGACATAGTAGATGACAAAGTTTAGATCCAAAATGACCAATAAGCTAAATATTGGACAGAATTATATATTAAGTTGAATAGAGAAAATTAAAATAACTACTGCAATGTTTCTTCTTCCTCCAAATGAAAAGAAGGTGAGGAGGTATGGGTAGGTAGAAGTTTATCTGAAAAGGGCCTAGGGGTTGCAATGGAATAATAATAATAATAATAATAATAATAATAATAATTATTATTATTATTATTATCATTACTACTACTACTACTATTATAGCTAGAATTTATAAGTTTTGCAAAGAGCTCTACAAATATCTCATTTCATTTTCAGTACAATGAGATAGCTTCTATTATCTTCATTTTTCAGATGAGGAAACTGAGGCAGACAGAAGTTAAGTGACTTGCCCAGGGTCATATCACTAGTAGGTATCTTTGGAACATAACTGCTGATTCCAGTTCCATATCTCTGTCCACTGCACCATCTAGCTACCTAATGGACAACTTGTTTAATATGAGTCAATATTGTGAAATAAGAGTCAAAACTCACAGATATCCTGTTCAATTACATCAAGAGCCATACTGGCATAAGAAATGAAAAGCCCACTGTACTGTGCTCTAGCACAATTGTGCCAAAAGTATTAAACTCAGTTCTGGACTAATTTTTTTTTAAGGAAGTCTGTTGATTACTAAAATGGTAAGGGTCCTCAAGATCATGGAATAAGAGGATTGGCTAAAGCAATTAGGAGTGTAGAGGAGAAGACATGAAGGTAAGGAGTGGGGAGGGGCTATGAAAGTTATATAAAAATATTTGAAAGGCTATTATTTGGAAGAGGAATTAAATGCATTCTGCTTGGCTATAGAAGGCAGAATTAGCATGAATTGGTTGATATTGGCAGAGGAACAGATTTATGCTCAATTAAATAAAAAAAATGCCCTAATACAGAAGCCTGGGTTTGATTCTTAGCCAATGTAGCTATTTCTAGACTTCAAGGCATTCAACCTCTTCAAAATTTCCTAGTTTCACTTTATCTGGTTTTTTTTTCTCTCTTTTGTCACAGTCTACCTTTTTAATTGTATTTACCTGTGTGCTATTTTACCCTCTCCACAGTGGAAGATAAATCCAATGAAAATGGGAAAAGAGTTGAATTTGGATTTAGTTTGAATCCTTCCTATGATACTTTTTAGTTGTGCAAAGTTGAACACATCAATTTTTTTCAAGCTTCAGTTTCCTAATCTGTATAATTATGGGTTGAATTAAATGATCTATGAGTTCTCAACAACAAATGTAATTTATAAAGCAATATTTCTCCAGCATTTAACACAATACCTTACACATGATAGGCAATTAATAAATGTCTGCCCTTGAATTCACTAAATGAACAAAACTTGTGTTAACATGACAAGATAACCTGGAAATGGAGAACACAGGAAAAAAAATAAATTTGAATTCCAAACACTAATAGAGAACCAAACTACTTGAAATTGTACTGCATTGTACTACATCACAAATAGATCCCTTCAGATAAAATAAATAAACTTTTGGAAGAGGAGAAATTATCACTTCCTTTTACCCAAAGAAGGAAGTAATCATTTTAAGTAAAACATTTTATGCAAATAAATCCTGGTTTGAGATGAGGTGATACAATGGGTAGAGAACTGGGCTTGCTGTTAGGAAGACCTGCATTTAACTTGTATGACCCTGGGAAAATCACTAAACCTCTGTCTTCCTCAGTTTCCTCAAATATGAAATCAGGATAATAACATCACCTACCTCCCACAGTAGTTGTGAGGTTCAAATGAAATGATATTTGTTTAGTGCTAAGTACAGTGCCTGGCAGATAGTAAACACTTAATATGTCCCTCTTTCCTTCCCGCCTTCCTTCTACCACTCCTTTCCTGGCTGCCTTCCTTTCTTTCTTGCCTTTCACTTCAATCTCCTCTTTTCCACTCTCAGAAAATACATTAGATGCAAAACTTCCCAACGGGAGAAAGCTAACTAGGAAATTTATTTCACTTACATTTCTCAAATGAAATACAGCTGCTCCCTGCCCCAGCAGAGAAAAGAAAATGAAATATCAGTTGCAATGAAATATCATAGGAACCACTTATTTAAACATCTGTGTGGTACCATTCATGCTCAAGATAACTTTCAAGAGCATCTTATGCACTTGAGTGTCTTCTCTGCAAAATATTATTAATTCCACTTTACTGACTATAAAATAAAACTATCCAAAATCCAAGTCCATATTTGTCAATTCAAATACCTATTTTTAATAGGCCAAAGTGCAAAGGTCAGATATCCTTATGGAATGACACACTGGATTTTCTTTTTGTTGAATTATTCTTTACTGAATTGTGACTATTTTCCTTTACCACTTTGCCCACATAACTTGAGTTACTCTAAAATGCTGATATGTGACCACATCCCAATATATTGTGTTATGTTACAAATATGAAATTAAAGTAGGTCATGGGGGAGGATTATTTTTAAAAATAATGCAGGGAATATGTGTATAGAACAATATATATTCTCTGAGAGGATGTCAGAGATGAAAAGAAAGTTGAAACTCATCTAACTCTTAGATGTGCACAAATGTGTAGGTAATTTTGCCAAATCTAAGTTCTAGGCCAAAATAACACTATCAAGCCTCAACCAATTTCTCCCTGTTCCATCTGTGGATGATCCATGACAATTTGTTAGCTCCAGGAGGGCATCTCCATGCCACAAAACATCATATTGGGCCATCTCCAATGGTCCATTAGTGTGTATTCAGGAAGTGAAAATTAATTCTAATAGAATCTGAAACAAAATAGAACCAGAAAGGTGTATCTTGGGGGATAGGTGGATGGGTAGGGAGGTGATTAGACAAGCCATTCCAGAATCACTGTTTTGGAATTCCCTCCTCAAGTAACAGAGGCAGTGAGAATAAGTTGATAATCCTTTATATACATATCATTTTTATTATTTTAATTTTTATATTATGTAGTTTGTATTATTCTTACCTTTGTACTACATTTTACCTTCCCCCTAGGAGACACAAGTTACCTGGGAAAAAGGTTGATAATGTGGCATATTAGAATGTTGCATTTATTTAGGGGATATGAATTTGAAATCATCTTTGTTACCTTATTATTGATACACTATATGATGTTGTTTTTGATTAATGTCAAAGTTAGAATAAAAACAGAGACAGAAGTAATCAACTGATAATCGGGACAGAGCATATTGACTTCCAAGGTATCTTGAAAGATACAAAAAGATCCCAAATCTGTGGGTATAGTTTGGTACCCAGAAGCATAATGGTACTTTTTGGATGAGGATCTGGGTGGCAGGAAAGACTTTTTCTTGACCTTAAGCAGTGGATTTAAGTTGAAGTGACCCAAGATAATCAAGCTGAAGGAGAAAAGAAGGGAAGGCCTGCTTAGAACGAGACTCTGGTATGTCATAGTAAAGACTTCAAGCAAAGGGCAGCTTTGCTCAGCTAATTGCAGGACCCTGAAACAGAACTGAATATCAAGTCCTAAACTGATGCCCATGGGGAGCTAGCAAATGTTTTGTATCTAGTAGAGGATAAGGAATAATGGTAAAAAAAACTTTATCAACTTCCTGACCATAATTTCTAAATTGTACCACCTCCATTCTGACTATTATCCTTATCTTCCCCTTACTTAAACCTTGGACTCTGACCCTGGACCTTGGTTCTCTGTGTTTTCATTTTAATGTGCCCCGAACCAGATGTCCACCTTAATTTCTGGCCTCAATTTCCAACCATTTCATTAAATACCCAGGCCATGATTTCTCCTCTCTCTTTTCTTCCCCTTACCTCACTCTTTCTCCCCCCCCATCACCACAAATTTTCTTCCCCTTCCCCCATTTCCAGTTTTACTTTAGTGTGTTGTTTTCTCCCTAATAGAATGTAAGATCCTTGAGGCCAGGGATTATCTAACTTCTGTTTGTATACCCCATAATATTTCATTGTAAAACCTTTTCAAATAAGTATGGTACTGTGTAAAGGGGCATTGGCAATGGGGTCAAAGAACCTGGGTTCACATTTTACCTCTGTCAGTCTCTACATGGGGTTTGGAGAAGTAATTTAATTTCCTTGGACTTTCGCCTTTCCTCATCTATAAAATGAAGGGTTTGAATTCTCTGATCTTCAAGTTGTTTCCCACCACTAAACCAATGATCCAAGGAACTTCAGATTTTACTGTGCTAGTAATGAAAAGGGGACGGCTGGAGGAAAACAGACACATACATGTCTTGCGGTTTTCTTTCCCAAGTGGAAGTATACTTTGGAAAATCCAGTAAACAAGGTGAAGTGAGGAAAGGTTGGAACCTGAAGGAGGTTTCGGTGAACTGTGATTTGGGCTTACTAATGGAAAAAAAAAGATCTCATAGGGCTACTCTGTGGCAACAGTCATAAAGAAAAAAATTGAAATATCTTTAATAGTATTCCACTTATTAATAGATACTGGAGTTCACTGTATTTTTGAAACAGGTTACTCATAGCAGAGCTAGGATTATGCAAGGAAGGCAGTCACCTGGGATGCTACAAGGGATACTTCAATACTATTTTTCATAAATGTGCTGTATATTATACAGCACCAGAAAATTGCAATTTCTATGATAAATTGGTATTTGTTTTATGACAAGCCTCCTAAACATTACAGAGGCTACTCAAAGCCTTCAGTGGCCAATAACATATAGAGATTACAATTTGCAAAAGCCCAATAGGTAGGGATGGAAATTTTGAACTTTGTCCAGGAAACAACATGGATATAGTAGAATGGTGGACTTGGAGTCAGAAAAAGATAGGTTCTAATTTTTGTGTCTAAAATTTATGAGTTGTGGGAACCTAGGTGAATCACTCAGCATCTCCATGTCACAAGCAACTCTCTAGCCTTCACCAATGCATACTGCAGCCAAAGAGGAAGTTTCCAAATCTGGAGTTCCAGTCCCTGACCAAATGCTAGATTCTTCATGTACATTCACCTGGGTCACAGATACTTTTCCCTAGCTATGAATCAAGGAACTAGTACAGAACATTAGCAGAGGTTTGTGGTCATGCTTTTCATTATTTCTATCCAGTGATTCAATATTTGGATTGTAAGGATCAATATTTCCAACCTCAGGTCCAACTGTGTGAGCAAAAGTTAGAAGTTACCTTATTCTAAATGAAAATGATAAAGATGGGTCTCATATAGGGTGAGGCTTTCTTACAGAAGGCTCAGAGACAGGGCATACCCATATAGCAAAAATAAGATAGGCAGGTGAAGGAGGAAAGGAGAAATAAAATTAAAGCATAGTGAGTAAAATTAAAAAGTCTAGAAAAGACATAATGAGCCAGAGGGTGGTTGAAGAGTTTACAAAGGTGGGGGGTGATTAATATCCTACTTCTTCCTTCATCTTTGTGATCTGTTGCAGTGACCTTGCCTGGTACATGAGGCTTCTTAATATACCAACAGGGCAAGGTGTCTCAACTCTGCTGGCAATATTTCTTGATGGAAGTCAAGCTCTTATTTCCCAGTCTCTGGTTCATTACAGATGACACAGGCTATGCCTACACAGTTCAAATAACAAGAGTGCAGCACAGCATAACAAGTGACTGGCTTGCTATGACCATCCATCAGTCAATCTATAAAAATGTCCTGTAGCTGCAACAACTAAGAAATGATCCAAATTAATCCTTAGGTTGGTCAAAGTAAGTAGTATGGCCATGCATCAGTTCAATGAATGGTTGAATTTGACTGTGCTTTCTACCTTATCGATATGGTCTTAAAATAAAAATTGGAAAACAGTACTGATCTGAGCCTCAGAAAATTAAATACCTCTAAAAAAATCTAAAAAAACTCAGCAGGACCATCAACCAATGCAAGTTTGCACCTTCTCAGTGACATAGATTCTTAGCAAGATGCCCAGAGCGCCGAGAGTTTAAGTAACTTGTCCAGGGTAACACAGTCAGAATGTATCAAATGTAGGACTTAAAGCTAGGTCTTCTTGATTTTCAAGCCAAATCTCTAGCTGCTACTTTAATAAAAAGAAAGAATTCCAAAATAACTAGAAAAAGGTATATTTCCATCTTTTCTTATGTAAAATATTTTATATATCAGACATTCTATCTTTGCCTACTCAGAGAATCTTTGACAAGTTGCTTAATTTCCATGGGACTCAATTTCCTCATCTATAAAATGAGTAGATTGGAATAGACTGTTTTTGAACTTCCTTCTAGATTTACATTTATGATCCTATACTGTAGCTGTTGAATAGTTGCCTTGGTACCTTAGATTAGCTTAGCCCTGTTCATAAAGTTGGGCAGAAGAGAGGAGGGGAGAGGAAGGTGGGAAAAGGGAGAAAGGGGAAGGGGAAGGGAGGGAAGGTGAGGAGAGGAGAGGGGAGGGGGGAACAGGAGGAGGAGGAGGAGGAAGTGGACGTGGTGATGGTGGTGGTGGTGATAGTGATGGAGAAGGAGGAAAAGTTAGTTCATTAAAAATCAACATCAGAGGAAAGGATGGAGTTTTTCCAGGGAATGAGTGTTGACCTAAGGGATGAATTGGATAAATCCTCACAGACCACACCTCGATATCATACAGGAAGAAGTGGCACTTACAAAAAGGAGTGGAGTTAAGATAGATGTAACTGGCCTCTGAGAGCCAAAGAGAACTCATCATTTCCCCTATTCACCCTCTGGTATTGGGAGGAGCGTATAACTGCAGAAATGAGTGTGAGGATGGCTATATCTGTCCCTCATTAATGAATAGAAAGACACTTAGGCACCAGCAATAATTGACAGAAAAAATTCAGATAAAAGATAGCATGGACTTGAAGTCAGAAAATCAAGATCTAAGTGTCATATCTAACTCTTAATAGCTTTGTAGACTCGGGCAAATTGCTTAACCCATGAATCTCAGTTTTCTATCAGCAAAATTGTTGTAAAATTATTTCGGTCACGTCTGACTCTTTGTGAGCTCATGGGAGGGGTGGGGTTCTTGGCAAAGATACTGGAATGGTTTGCCATTTTATCCTCAAGCTCATTTTACATATAAGGAACTGAGGCAAATAGTTAAATGACTTGCCCATGGTCACACAGCTAGTGTCTGAGACCAGATTTGAACTCAGGAAGATAAGCCTTCCTGATTCCAAGCACAATGTTTTATCCACTGTGCCAACATCAGTAAAACAAGAATGATAATATTCGAGTTATCTTATCTCATGAGGTTGTTGTGAAGAGAGAGTTACGTAAACTAAATTCTCTCTCTCTCTCTCTCTCTCTCTCTCTCTCTCTCTCTCTGTGTATACATATATACATATATATACATATATATGCATGTATATGTAATGTATGTGTGTATGCATTCAAGCTACTGTTTTTAAAAGTAGCAAAACTGGTTTCAAAACACTATCAACAGAATTCATACTATACTCAATGAGTGTTGTCCCCTTCAAGAATGTAACCTTAATCATCCATAAACTGCCTTTAAAGGCTTCAGTACATTTGTTTGAATATTCATGGTGATGGCAAATCATTGCCCTATGAGAGTGTATATACTTTTCAGCAATAGCTGAAACCCCTTTAAAGCCCAGTTTGATGAATAAGATGGTTGAACAATCTGGGTAGTGTGATTTTGGGTCAAAAAAAAAAAAACAAGATGTAAGTGCAAAATAATGAGACAGATTTACTTGTGTCACTCAAAGTGGCTCTGAAGACAATTCTAAAAGAGTTGCAGCAAAAATGTGTTGAGCAATAGTAGCACATTGAAGTGGCTAAATCAAAGTAAATGGAAGGAACAGAAAAACCTGAAAGTGAACATTGTGTAATCATAAGCTTGGATTTGAAGGAGAAAAAGTACCTCCCTCTCCACTTTGCATACAGAGGTGAGGGATTGTTCATGTGAAATATATATATACACATACACACACACACACACACATACACACACACATATATATGTGTGTATATATATATATATAAATATATATATAAATATATATATATATATACACACACAATCAGAGTCACTGGATCCCTTTTCTTTTCTTTTTTCTTTCTTTTTCCTATTAAAAGGGTTGATTATCTGTGGGGAAAAGAAGAAAGAGACTTTCCTGGAAGTAAAGATCATAAAAAAAGATATTGGTCTTTTTGATTTTTTTAGGAGAGAAGTTTTCTAGAAATATGTGTATAGTCTTCAAATAGTACTCTTTTGAAACATAGTACTTGTTGAATTACATATTATATTACATCTGGTTAAAATGCAATAACATTATTAATAAATGAAATAAAATAAAAAGTCTTTGCTAAGCATCAGAGAAATAAATACAAAAAGGAAGATAGTTCCTGTCTAATAAGGGGAGAAATCTAATAAGGGGAGAAACAACACACCTCAGGAGTAGTGGTCTATGTGGGAAATGGGATGGTAAGTGAAGCCATATGGAAGTAGATTGACAGAGTTGATTTGATTATGGCTCTAGACCTACAAAGGAGCTAAAACGGACAGAGAGTAATATTTTATACTATAAAGCCTCAATCCTATAAAGCTATACTTTAAACACTTCAATGCTTTAACTACTAGTATTTGCCTGTTACATAAGGAATTCACTAACTTGTCACTGATACATTTTAATGTAATTGTTAAGGGAAGGAAGGAAGGAATGGAAAAGAAAAGATAGGCAGGGAAAAAGGAAAAGAAAGCATTTATTAAACACGTACTATATATCTGGCACTGTGCCAAGCACTTTTCAAATATCTTCTCATTTGATCCTCATAAGAATCCTGGAAGGTAGGTGCTGTTATTATAAGCTCCACTTTACAATTTAGGTAACTGTGGCAGACAGAGGTTAAGTGTATTTCCCAAGGTCACAAAGCCAGTAAGTGCCTGAGACAGAATTTGAACTCAGATCCTCCAAACTCCAGGCCCAGTGGTTAGTCAACTATGCCAACTAACTGCCTCAAAAAAGGGTGAAAAAGGCCAAGAAAATACATGAAAAATTTATGTCCCAGTGCTGGCATGAAGACGGAATATAAACATATCTTTATTTCTTAGCTTCTTTTGGAAAAATGTCCATCTTCTTTCTGACATGCCAGATGTCACAATCTGAACAAGAGTTATAATGAGCTGTTTGCCAGTGAGCCAAACTCTGTAAAACAAATCCTTCCAAGCTAAATGGCAATAATTCCTGGAATTAGGAGAAGGGATTCGTTTTTCATGGCAACCAGTTATGCCACAGAACCAAAAATTTCAGTTGCACTAATGCTGGAAAAAACCAAATTTGCTCAAATTATAAGGCAAAGAAGCATAGAAAGGAAGTTGAGGGACAATAAAATAATTTATATAATAATATTAAGAGATAATCAAATAACCATGATCTCATTTATTAAATATGAATTTTTTTGGTGATTGCTTGAAGCTAAATAAAAGGAGAATAATATAGCTAAATAAAAGGAGAATAAAAAGAAATAAAAGGAGCTCTAAAAATGGTGGCACAATGCCCAAAACACAAGCTGCTGTCGCAGCATAAGAGATCTGCTATCCATCCCTGACTGGCATTTGAAATTTGGCAATTTGCTAAATCTCTCTATCTCCTTCACAACTATTGTACACCTACTAAAATTTCCATAGCATATAGAGAGCCTTCATAGGAATTATTTCATTTGACTCTCTGAATATTCAGAATAAATTCAGAACAGAGTAAGATGGATGATCACATTGTATAAAATTGGACTCTGGACAAGGAATAAAAAAACAAAACAAAACTAAGACTCAAAAGGCACCAGTGGGTTGCCTAAAACATCACACAGCTAATAAGTGATGGAATAAAACTGGAAATCCAGATTTCACGGCCTAAGTCTTTACATAATAGCACAATGCCTCTCTATGATCTCCACATTGTTCTGTTCTATGAGCAGCTACAATAAAGCCATATATGATATCAACTATGGATCTTAATTATAAGGTGACAGTAGATAGATGAGAGAGACAGAGCTTTTATTAAATGTTTACTATATACCAGGGGCTAAGGATGTATACATAAGTGAAAAAATCAGTTCTTGCCCTCAGGGATTGTACATTTGAATGGGGAAAGAAAAACCTAAAGTAGAGCTTGAAATGAAATGAGGAAAAGTCTGAAGGCAAAGAAGTAGATAAGTCTAGGGAGTGAGAAGTGGAATCAGGAATGAAGTGAGCATGGCCTGGTAGACTCTGGTTCCATTTCCATGGGATGCATACTGGCTGTGTGATCCTAGAAAACTGACTTAACCTCTCAGCACTCCAGGCAACTGTGTAAGACGATAAGTTGTAGAGAAGGTCCATCAGCTAATGGTTAACTGGTCATTTTCTAAACCAATAAAATCACAGACACAGTCCTGATCTTTATCATTCAGTCAGCTAGGTGGCACAGTGGATAGAGTGACAGGCCTGGAGTTTCTAGAAGACTCATCTTCCAGAGTTCAAAATCTGGCCTCAGACACTCATTTAACCCTGCTTGCTTCACTTTCCTCATCTGGAAAATGAACTGAAGAAAGAAATGGCAAACAACTCCAGTATCTTTGCCAGGACAACCCCAAATGTGGTCACAAAGAGTTGGACGTGACTGAAAGGAATGAACTAAAATAACAAGAACTTACTACGTGCCAGGTGCTATGCTAAGTGCTGGAGGTTAAGTACTAATAATGATAATGAAATGATCCCTGCTTGCAGTGAGCTTACTTTCTAATAGAGAAGTCAAGTAGATATAAAAATATATGCAACATTAATATGAAGCTAATTTGAATATGTGGTATTATGCAAATGAATATGTATATGAGCAGGTGAAGGGAGGAAAGAAGGATGAGAGGGAAGGAGGAAGCATTTATTAAACTGTTACTGTGTGCCGAGGACTGTGCCAAACCCTTTACAAATATCATGCCATTTGATACTCATCATAACCCATCATAACATGCCTGTGTGATATATGTGCATGTTTTTGTAGGTGTGTATGTATATCTATATCTATGTATATATAGATACACATCATAGATACATAATGCATTACATTTATATATTATACATACACATCATATATGTTATATATATTATATATGTATGTATGTAGTTAAATAGTGAAATACAAGGTACTATGTAAAGGAGGATACTAGCAACTAGGCAGGTATGGAGAGGCTTCATGAAGAAGATTGTATTTGCTCTGTATCTTAAAGGAAGACAGAGACTGTATGAGGGAGCAGTGAGGAGGAAATATATTCCAGAGAAGGGGGATGGCTCTTACAAAAGCATAGTGATGAGCACCATGATTTAGGGCTAGAGACATGGACAATTTCACTGGATCACAGAGGAAAGGATAATATACAATGAGGCTGAAAGGGTAGGTTGCAATCATGTTTTCTAGGACATTAAAGCTGAACAGAAGAGTTTATATTATATCCTAAAGATAATAGGAAGCCAATGGCATTGAGTGATTAGACAACTCACATAATCAGATGCGTGTTTAAGGAAAATTATTTTGGCAGCAATGTATAGGTTTGCCTTGAGTGGTGAGAGACTTGAGACAGTAAGATTAATTAAGAAGCTGTAGCAATAACCTAGGGGAGAGATAATCTAGGGCCTGATTTCTGAGGAGAGTGAAGGGGTTGGATGCAAGAGATGTTGTGAAAGTAGAAATAGCAAGATTTGACAATTTATCGGATGTGTGAGGTAAGGGAGAATGAAGAGTTGAGGATAATATCAGAATTATGAATCAGAATTGGTTCATAATGCCTTACAGAAACATAAGGAAATTTGAGAGATAGAAGGATTTAGAGGAAAAGATGATAAATTCAGTTTTAGACATGTTGAGGTTAAGATGTCCCAAGGATATCCACCTTGAAATATCCAAAAGGTAACTGGTGATGTGGGACTGATGTTTAGGGGGGAAAATGGACAGATCTGGGATTCCTTTGCACAAAGATCATTATTAAATCCATGAAAGAAGAATAACCAAAACAGTACTTTGGGGAAAACCAATATTTCATGGGTGTGATGAAGATGAAGATGAAGACAAAAAGGAGCTGAGGAGAGACCTCAGATGGGTAGAAGGTGAATCTAGATGCATAAGCCTAGAGGGGAGAGAATATCCAGCAGAAGAGGGTTTTTCACTGTATTAAATACAACAGATAAGCTGAGAAAAGAGTATAAGCTTTGGTGATTAAGAGATCCCTACTAACTATGGAGAGAGCATTTCCAACTGAATGATAAAGCCAAATGTCAGTTTGCCTAGGTCTGAAGAATGAGTGAAAACAAATGAATCGGAGGTAGTGATTACAGACAAATTTATTAAAAGTTTGAGAAAGAGAGGAGAGACATAAAGTTGGGGCTAGTAAAGGCTTTTTCTTTTAAGGATGGTGGAGTCTTGGACATATCCGAAGGAAGCAGAAAAGGAGCAAGTTGATAGTGAGAGGCTGATGATTCAAGAGAGAGATAGAGATGACTGAGGACACAATTTTCTGAGGAAGACGAGGAGATATGGAATCTAAGTTCATGTATAGAGGAGAATGGTCTTGACAAGGAGAATGGTCACTTCTCTGTCCAAGACTGAGGGAAAACAAGAAAGAAAAATTACTTTAGGGGCTCCTGAGATGAAGAGAATGGGAAAAGGAGCTCACCTCAAATGGTCTCATCTCTCTAAATAGGTAAAGTATACTCTGTATGCTTTTTCATTCTGTTCTGGTGTTTGAGAATAGAAAGGAATACAGAAACAGGGACTTCCTAACCAGAATTACATTTTGCTCTAGCACAGCCTTATTAGTGTTAGTTCCTACAAAGCATATTTTTAACATGTAAAAGTCCTTGTTACTGGTCTTAATACATAATGAAATGTAATTAAGACAGTAGTTGGAACAGTTTTTCAGTACAGACTATAACTTAAAAATAATTTAAGGAATACCTTTAAGTAAATTTTAAGGAAATCTTTATAAAGGTAAGAAAGGGTTTTTTTTGTTTGTTTTTATTTTTGTTTCATAAACTATGACACTATGTTTGGTTCTTACTTTGCAATTTGTTGTGATCAGATACAATATTATCTATTCAGACTGAGAGTTTAATTTCTAAATCATTTAAACCTTACAAGAATGAAGTGAATAGAAATTTTTATATGAAATTTTATTCTGTGGTCATAAATTGAGATAATAATCCTTTACTGAAATGGTAATGCTAATTAAAAAGCTTTGAAAGATAAGCTAATGACATCATCCCAGGGAAATTCATGTGGTATTTTGCAATAGCATTAAAATAGCCAAAAATAAAATCTAAAAACATTTCTTTAAACTTATTGCTTACTCTTATTAATTTCAAAAATTATCCACAGAGAGTATTACAACATATTTTCTTCTTTCCTTGGTCTCTAAACAATACCCCTATTGCAGATGACAGCCTGGTGCTTTTTTGAGATTGATACAATTTAAGTGGAATTTCCTCAGCCCTCTTCTTCTTTTTTTTTTTTTTGGTGAGGCAATTGGGGTTAAGTGACTTGCCCAGGGTCATACAGCTAGTAAGTGTCAAGTATCTGGTCTGAGACCGGATTTGAACTCAGGTCCTCCTGACTCCAGGGCCAGTACTCTATCCACTGTGCCACCTAGCTACCCCTAGCCCTCCTCTTCTACCTCTTAGCATTGTCATCCGCTCTTTGATCACTGGCTAAACCTAGCTCAGCTACCTAAACTTTTGACTCTACCTTTTCTTGCCTCTTCTAAATCTTGGTACTGCAACCAATCAATTCCCTCCAATATATCTAAAAATTTATTTTTCAATCAGCAAAAATCCTCCTTTCCCCTTTTCTCTCCTGCTCCCCACTTAGCACATTGAAAGTGGAAAGAAAATCTGAACTTATTTTACAAAGTATAATGTATAGTCCTACAAAACTAATTTCTACATTAGTCATGTTTAATCATATATATACACATATGTATATATACACATATGCACTAATATATTTGTACATATGTGTACACATATACATACATTAGACAAGACAATTGCAGAGATATATAATACATGTATGAGTATACGAAAGGCCCTCTGCATCAGATAACTCTTCCTGCACTGGTTAATTACTTCTGACCATTTCAGTGCTTCACCTGATGCTCTCCTGGATGACTCTGTCCTAGGCAGGGAAAATGACTTGCTCTGTGTCTATGTGTATATATTTTCCTTGGATTTCTTAACCAGGATTTTCTGGATTTGTCTGGAATTTTTTTTCAGTGGGTAAGTAGGTACTTACTATATAGCTTCCTGTTATTCTACCATCTTGGTTCTACCTTCTCCCTTCCGTGCATTTTCAAATGTCTTCCCAACTACTAGCTTTCTAACCACCTCTATTTATTTACAAACATTCTCAAATCTCCCCAATCTTAAAAAACAAAATAAAACAATAACAAAAACAATAATGACTTCCCTTGGCCCTTTAATCCCATCCAGTGATGGTCCTCTATTTATATCCCTATAGTAAGAAAGTCACTAGGATAAGTTATCAAATACCTGATGATTCCATATCATTGATGCCAACTTTCTTTAGCTTTTGCAATCTGGTTTCTGTTCTTATCACTCCAGTGAAACTATTATCTGAAAGGTCAATGACCTTCTAATTATTACAACCAATCACCTTTTTTTAAGTTCTTAAGCTTTTTAAGCAGTTGTCATCTGAATCAGATGACCCTCTCGTCCTTCCATGGTAGGAAGATACTTTTTCTTCCATGAAAGTCTGAGATCCCACACTCCCCTGATTCTTGTGCTATCTAATCTATCCTAGAATAGAGTAGGCACCTAAAAATGATTTGTTCACAGATCATAGGATCCTAGACTGAGAGCTGGGAGAATAGCTTAAGATAGTTTTCTCCAATTGTCTTGTTTTGCTGATGAGAAATTGGAGCATAGGTGAGTAAAGTCAAGTGTCAAAGGTGGAACAATTTGTAACAGCCACATTTTGAACCCAGGTCCTCTTATTTCAAATCTAGCATTCTTTCTATTGCACACACACTCTACCAGTCTTGATTTTCCCAACGCATTAAGGTGGGTTCTCCCCTAGATCACTGTGTCAGTTCCTTTCTCTCTCTCTCTCTCTCTCTCTCTCTCTCTCTCTCTCTCTCTCTCTCTCTCTCTCTCTCTCTCTTTTTCATTATATTCTCTCTTCCACATAGGATCTGCTCAAAATTTTTCAGGGGCTACTCACTGAGTAGAGTTTAATCTTCTTTGTTCACATTCAAGGCCCTCTCAATAATAATAACAATAACATTTAAGTACAAAGTGCTTTGCACATATTATCTTGTTTTATTCTTGTAAGAAACCTGAGTGGTAGGTGCTATTATTATTCCCATTTTACAGAAGAGGACCAAGGTCAAGTAGGTACTAAGTAATTAAGGTTGCATTTGAACTCAGATCCTCCTGGCTCTAGGTCCATCACTCTATTCACCGTGCTACATGACTGTCTATCTGGTACTACCCTGTCTTTTTACCCTTATCTTACACTATCTTTCACACACTCTACACTAGGAGCAAAGGAGATTAAACCTTATTCAGTGGATAGCCACAACTGAGTTAACCTCTTTGAGACCCAGTTTCATCAAGTATGAAATGACAGGGTCAATGATTAGATGTCTTTTAATATCCCTTCCAACTCTAGCACTATGAGACATGAACCAAGTGAAAAAATTTTATCTGTTTTGAAATTCATCAATTTCAATTTTCCTCAATTGGCACTGATTTAATTGATTCTAATTTTCTAAGCCAGAAATCTTGTTTAAAATATTGCCCTGCTAACTCAACAACTGTTTACTCTCACCCATTGCATATTTTAAAAGAATGACATTGAAATGTATAAGATCTATGGCATCAACTTCTTCATTTAGAGTAATTATTAACCAGGAATTACTAATTATGCTTTGATAAAATGCCTCTGGCTCTTCTGAGGAAGTTTCTCTTCTGAACAAATTGAAAATCTGACTTGTAGGCATTTTTTAAAGTGCTTTTGCCTAGCACATTCCTGCTTGTATTAATGTCATTATCCATGGCTAGTCATTTTGAGGCAAAATGCTTTGAGGCACATTTCAATGATAGAAGAAGCTTTATGAGTTCTCTGTGACCAAAGTGAGCTACCTACCTTCCCATCTCCTAACCTCTAAGTTTCCTATGGCAAACTTTCATCTTTGCTTCTTAGTTCTATTTTTATACCCCACTTTTTGGGTCATGTGACTTTTGTCAGACTTTTTTCTACCATTCATAGTTCGGCCAGCTCACAACAGTTTTAGCATTGTTCGAGTATATTTCTTTTTATAAAGGTCAGTCTCCCAGGGTTGGGGGTTTCATTTCAAGGAACAAAATCTGGGACCAATGACCTAGTTAATGCTGAGGATTCTTTGACTTGAAGAAAAATCCATATGGTATGTCCACAATGAATATTATCTTCTTCATTAAGAATTGTAAAAAAAATAAAAGATCTTTTTTGCTTTAAAATTCCAAAAATGATTCTGAAATACCATTTTTAAATGTGTAAAGAATCATAATATTTAGAAATTTGAATCAAATTATTATCATTTCAAATTGTTCAGGGAGAGCAATGCTGCTATACCACACCTATTAAAAAACATTAATTCAATCCCAGTTGTTTCTATTTTCTTTTTTTTTTAACAACTTTCTTTTCATCTGGTCTTGCCACTTCAGTATCTAACCTGAGTGTAAATTGATTTGTTTGCATACCATTGAACTCCCTTTGTGCACAGCAAGTTAAAACTTAATTAAAAATAATGATTTGGATGTGCTTCTCCTTGGTGGGACCTAAATTTTTTATGATATCAAAGAGTTAATTTTTTTCTGAAATAAGGTAATTAATAAGGTAGAAAGATATACTATACTTCATAATACTTTTTTTTCTCAAAACAAGGTCAAATATTTTTGTTGTACTAAGCTTACCATATCACAATATCTTAAAACATTTTAGGAAGTAATATTAAACATGTGCAGTCTCATGGGGGAGAGAAAAGCTGAGTTCTTCTTTGTTTATACTTCTAGGTAATTATTTCCAATCTCAACCACATACTGGAAACACAAAAAGCTAGACCAAAAGGATTCTGATATTTAAAACATATAATGACCTTGGCATATTACCAGTGACTTCTCCAAAATTGGCAAGGAATATAGAACTATGAACTCCACAAGCTAATGTAAAAAGTATGAGCAGAACTTCACAAAATTACCGGAAATTTTGTAACAAGTCACACGAACCATGAGAAACTAACTGTATATAACTAGATATTGATGCATCGATATCTATCTATAAATATGCATACACATATATACACATACACAGATGTTTGCATGCTGTATGTGTCTTGTTATGAAATATATGCAATATTACATATACAAATATATTCATATGTGTATACGCACATATCAAATATAGTATGGTGTAATGAATGGAGGAGAGTGAACTGAACTCAAAGACACCTGGCTTCAAGTTCCATCTCTGACACTAGCTATAGGCATTAATCTCTTATATTTGTAGGCAACTCTCTTAAGACTATAAATTGCTAAGAAGATGCCAATATGGACAAGCAGAAGTTTTTTCTCACGTTTTCCTCACATATTTTCTCATAACAAAGAAATCACAATCCCACTCCCTATTCCCATTTATCAAAATAAAGTTTTTGTTTGTTTATAAGATATATAGAGTAGGTAAGAGATAACATGTAAAGGTTGAGCACATTCAAAATACCCCTTCTTAGAAGATTAAAAAAAAAACAAAACATCATGAACTCATACCTGTGCAATGTCTGTGCACTGACTCCAGATATGCCTGAACTGTGGAATTAAGTTGGACATGTCAATCATATGTTTTAAGATCTTGAATAAGAGGAATTTTCCACTTAAGCAGGTAACATGTGTTTGAGAAATTATACTGTTTTTCAGGACATCTTGGCTCAGGCTGTGATGAGAAGGGGGTGGATAGACAGAAGCATGGGTGAGTGTGCCAAAGACAAGAATAATAAATATTAACCATTGCCAATGCCACAGAAACAATCAAAATTCTTAATCTCAGCATTTATTATTTATTATCTAAATGATGACAACTAATCAGATTGCAACTAACCTTTGTTAGTCTAATAAATAAGATGAGCTGGGGATAGACTTTTGACAGGTCAATAAAACCACAACTGTTTCATTATAGTTATCATGAAGAAGAGATAATGTACCACTGTTATTCTGCAACCTTAATGTCAGTGGCATATATATTTTTGAATGTATATGTAATGGTCACAGACAAGTTTAAAGTGTTTGCATTAGGATACTTTTTTTGGCAGATAAGAAGAGCAGTGGATAATGTGCCAGGCCTAAAGTTAGGAAGACGTGAATCCAAATCTGGTCTCCAACACTTACTAGTTGTGTGATCCTAGGCAAGTCACTTAACCTCTGTCTGCCTCAATCTGCAATTTATAATAGAGATTATAATAGCACCTACCTCCTGGGGCTGTTGTCATGATTAAATGAGATAATATTTATTAAGTACTTATTTTTGTTTCAGGATTTTTATCTTCAACATTAAACTCAGGTACTACGGCCCTGTGAGAAACCTCTTCCTTCTAGTGTCGTTGTTCATGCCATTTTATTTTCTAGATCATTTTACAGATGAGGAAACTGAGGCAAATAGGGTTAAGTGACTTGCCCAGGGTCACACAGCTAGTGAATATCTGAGGTCAGATTTGAACTCAGAAATGGGAGTTTTCTTCAATTCAGGCATTCTAACCAGCATACCACTTAGCCTATGTGTATCTCTCTCTCTTTCTCTGTAGAAGACATAATATGTATATATGATGTGCATGTGTATATATATATATATATATGTATATATATGTGTGTGTGTGTTTATTTGTATGTGTCGGTGTATAGAGACACATGTATATACACTATATATCTATATTTCTCTCTCTCTCTCTCTCTCTCTCTCTCTCTCTCTCTCTATATATATATATATATGTAGTGTGTGTGTACATGTGTACTTATCTTCACAAACACATAATCCCTCCAAGCATGACAATTGGTAATGATAGCCATTGTTGACTTTCATTCAAAATGTTCATTCAATCCACTCCAGAAATTAAATGTGTTGATGTGTTGAATACTTTAACTTTTGCAATATCAAGATTAAATTGTATATTAAGGAACATACACATACAAAATCCATTATTTCAACATCTTCTGTGTCAATCTATTTGTAAAGCTATACATTAACTTTGTGAGAAATCCCTATTATTCCTAATTTTGTCATACAAAATATAGGAGTGAAGCCCTCTACAAATCAGTAGCAAACGCTTAAGCATGCAGAACAGTAAGCAAGTGTATGAATTCATTAATACAAAACAATAAATCAAGCAGAGGGAGCCTTGCTTATCATTAGCTCCTGTTTTGAAGGGAATGGGCTATAAATAATTTAACAGAGATCAAATTACCACATTAAGATGTTGTATGTGTACTGTGCCTTACCCTTAATATTGCATGATGGGCTAGGGCATTTAGCATATGAAAAAGTTAATTGCTACATGATTTAAGAGTGTATTAGAATTCCAATATAGCTGTTATGGAAGTTGTAAATAGTTTTTCAGTCATTCATTTTGTAAAATATCACTAATTCATGCAAATTAGGGTGAGAGTCCAAATGAATTAATGAAGAGTCTGAATTACAGAACATTGTTTTTTTGTTTTTAAATCAATGCATTCTCATAAACATAGAATCTCAGAGTTAGGAGGAAATTCTAGAGGTCATCTAGCCCAACCCAAACCTTTCTCAGTCTTTGAAGATTTCCAGTGAGAGGTATGAACAACTACATGCTGAAGTATTGCAGTCTACATTTTCATGACTATGTTAGGAAGACTAAAATCTGCCTCTCTAATTTCAGTCTACTGATTTTTTTTTGGGTGTGTGTTTTCGAGGGCTGGTAAGAATAATTCTAATCCTCCTTCCAGGAAAAGGTTCTTCAAATAGTTGTAAACTGCTATAATGCCTCTCTTGCTGAGTCTTCTCTTTTCCAGGTTAAACATTTCCAGTTCCTTCAACCAATCCTTATGTGGCATCTTCTCAAGGGTCTTTATTATTCTGATTGAATTAAGGAAAAATTGCTTCCAAAGCCAAGTTGCTGAGTCTGACACTATCTATAAATGATGGAAGTAACTAAATGATCAAAATGAAAATTAAAGAATGATGCTTTGAGGCAAGGTTAGAATAAATGACTTAAGAGGTAGGTCCATTTCAACTCAGATTCTGTGAGTCATAATTACACTACTAATTTGTTTCTTTCCTCCACCTCGTTATGTATAGGTTAATTCCATTTTAACTCAGAAATTCTAGGTTAACTTTAATTCATATTTTTTTGTATATTTTAGTATATTTTTATTGTACTTTATTAAGCTAAGAGAACAATTGAGATTAGTCTCTAACTTTTCCTAGAGTTCAATATCATATTTCCTGAGACAAATTTTAAAAAAAATGCAACCATCCTTTTAAATTTAAATGTCAATGCATAGGAAGTTCATTAAAAAAAAAAACCTTCCATAGGAATGTGCTTATTTATAGTAAGAGATACACAGATTATATTTTCTTCTTACATGATTTGTGTATGTGATACGACAATATTTATTCTAGGCAGAGACATAAGTTTTCCACCCAAATGTCGCATTCATTGAAATTCAAAGAAATGTATCAGTTGATTCTATGACTTTGCATTAATTAACTACTTAAACATTTAAAGATTGTTTCACCACAAACTTGTGATGTGGGTAGTGCAAGTCTTATCTGGAAACCGATGATCAGGGAGCTTTAATGATATGTGAAAAGTCTCATAGTTGAATAAGGAGCTGATTCAGGTCTCCAATTCAGATTCTCAAAGAAATCCAGAGCTTTTTCTACTGATTATGGAGTCACTCATTCCCAACAGAGCATCATCAATTCAAAGGGAATATGTGTGTATTTATGTGTGTATGTGTGTGTGTCTTTAAATAATTATCAAAGAAACTAAACATTTTGCTCTCAAAGTCTTTTAGTTTAATTCAGATTTAATTCAATGATGTGTTGGATCCTTCTGAAGAAGAAAAGAAAAAAATGAATTTAAGAAGAAATATTACTCCAGTTTTATTTTATTTGAACTGAAGGTCCAACTCTTTTAGAACCTGAATAACAGAATCTCAGAGTCTGAACTCACCTCAGAGTTCCGCTAATTGAATCTGCAGCCAGGCCAGAATCCCATCTCTGATGCCCCAAACAACTAGTTATCCAATCTTTCCTGTGTAAACTCTAGCAAGAGGTACCCACTATTTCTCAAGGTAGCTTATTCTCTTGAAAGGCTATTTATCTTCCAAATGCAGTTTCCATAGCGGAGGCAGAAAACATGGCTTCTACTTTTGTAGAAAAATAATATTCATCCTGCTTCATTGTATTAGGAAAGTATTCCATAAGGCATAAAGTTCTATATGAACGTGTTATCATTATGTACATATGTATATGTGTGTATATGTGTATATGTATGTGTGTGTCTTTTATTCCCTACACGGAATCTGTAAACCCCTTTCTACAACTTGTATGCTTTCTGGGGCAAAGCATAATAAACCTAAGGTTTTTACCCCAAACCCCATTAGACCTACAGAGATTTAAAAATATCTACCCTCAAGTCTTCTCTTCTCTAGGCTAAATATCCCCAATTTCGTTCATCGATCTGGCTTATAACTCCTACTTAAGTAGCATAGGCTGAGGGGTTACTTTGTCAACTCTCACCAGAGCTAGAAGCTAGGAATTCAGCAGGTGAATACTATATCTCCTCTCACCTCAGGGTTCTGGGGTAAACCTGTGCAGTTGGGGCGGGGGAGGAAGGGAGCTCTTTCTTAACTGATTTTTTTTAATAAACAAGAATCAATTTTCTCCTCTTTCCAACTCCCCTTTCCCCACCGAAAAAGAAAAACAAAGCTTTTGTAAAATGTGTGATCAAAACAAATTCCTTAATTGCTGTGTGTAATAGATTTGTCTATGAACTTGTCTAATATATATCTATATATAAGGATATATATATAGATATATAATGATCTACCTACCTATCTTGAAGTCTGCCTCTTGAATCCATCATTTATCTGTCAGCAGATGGGAAGTATGTTTCATTTTATCACATTTATGTATTATAATGTGTTCAGCCATTCTCAAACTGGTGAGCATAGAGGGTAAGGTGTTGTTTTTTCTAATGCTATACCTGTGAGCCACCACTAGTGGGCTTCCTCGCCACGGATTATCATTTGACATCAATTAGTTGGTCAAACTTATAGAAAGTAGAATTAATGAAGTGCATTGAAAAATAAAATCCGGTACAAAATTTTCCCCTAAAGTCTGTGGCTTTCTCATCAGTACATACGAAGTCCAGAAAAAAAAAGTCTCAAACTTCAAAAGTAAATGTGGCAAAGGAGAAACGTAGCTTCTGGTCACTTTAAGACCCTTTCTCCCCTTCATATAGTTCTCAGTTAGTATGCTATAGCTATCTGCTAGGATCCTTGTATTATATTGAAGCCCCCTTTATTTCTTGCATCTCCTGATGCAGATACAACCACCGGACCATTGCAGCCCTGGAAATGCCGTTAGGATGCTGATGAGAAATACAAATTCTTAGACCCACTGAGATTGATAACGCCCTCCTTGGGAGGAAGGAGTATAGGAAAGGCTAGAGTTAATGTACTCACTACCTCCCCCAAAGCAATTCTTTCTCAGGGGTATGACCAAAAGGATTTCCACTTCCAAGTTATCAGATGCTCCAAGTGTTACTGTGAGGATCAAAGGAGATGATACATGTCAATTATTTAGCAAAGTGTTGGGCATATAGTAGGTGTTTAATTAATATTTGTTCTTATCCCTCCAAATGCCTAACTGCAAATTAGCTTTCTAGTTCTATATGAGTCCCACAGGATGTGGCCAAGTCTCAAAAACAAAAATAAAACTATCTGAATAGATTTTCTGTGCCACATTACTCCATTTCACCCAAAGGCTTTTACAGAAGCCTAATTGATCAAGGAATTTTAACGTCTTATCTAAAGCCTTTGGCTACTTGATTCAATAGAGCAGTCCTCACCTGATTAAGGTATCAGACTATAGCAGCTTGTTATATATACTTTAAGTGGGGTGCTACAATTGGGTGACTGATTGACTCAGTTGCTTCCCATCCTTATATTTAGAACCTAGCTCACATATTCAAAGTATCCTTTTCAGTTCTTCAATTATTTATGTATGTATACATATGCACATATATGCAACTTTCTATTTCACTGCTTTCTAGCTTAAAAGACTCAAATAATTCCATTTTAATTTGAAAAAGTTAAGGAACTGAATTTTGGCAGAAAGATAAATATTTAAAAAAATGTTGAAGAGCTCTCAGAGTAATTGGAAAGCCAGGAGAGGAATGGGTTAATAGGACAACTCCAACTAATTTTGAATAGTAAGGCCAATCCCTGTAATGAAAAAATATTTTTCTATTTTAACATTAATAAAGAGAGTGCTGGATTGAAAAGTCCCCCTGCCTTAAATTTATGGTGAGATTTAAGACGTTAGGTGGGATTGTTGCCCTGTAAACAAAATTAAGATAAAGAGTGAATTCACTTGGAAGAATCTGCTTAATTGTACTTAATTTTTCATTGCCAGTTGTAGCCTTTGGGCTTCATGATAAAGGTTACCAACTGAACTCAATGAATATAGATATGTTTGGGTTTTTTTTTTTAAAGTGTCTCTTTTGCTTTCCCAAAGAATGAATAACAATTCATGAACCTTGTTCATCCCTGGTCAATGATGCTGATCTCCTTTCAGCAAAGCAGCTCTAATTACTGTTCTTCCTTTCATCACCTCTAACCTGCCTATTCATGAAATGCAGCCAGATTTGGAGGAACCTGAAGAAAATTCAGATAATCACAGCAGGTTAAATTACCTATCATAATATAATATTTAATGCTTTGTTCTACAGCTGTAAATATTCTAACAGTTGCCTTGAGAGTCACATTAAAAAAAAACAAACTAGCCTACATTTATAATATACTTTTAAGGTCTATCAAGTGTTTTCCTTACCAGTCAAACTCCCTTCCACTGCTCCCAACAACAGCAATAAGAACTCACATGCACACACACTCTACTATGAGGTATGTAATGTGCCCCCAATTTGGAGGATAATCTACCCACACCTTTGGAGTGAGACCTACCTAAGAGGGAGTGCCTTAAGTATGTTACACCCCCTTCTAATCAGCCTGGCCCCAGGACTTCCTTCACCTCTGCTGTAGCCAGCATGCAGCACCAAGGACAAGACTTCTGCCTGGTCTCCAAATCTATAGCATGCCCCCATCCCCTAATCCCACACACACTTCCTTCTCAGTAATTAATAATTAAATGAATATTACCTCTGCTACTGTGAAGAACATGGTTTCTTTTGTGCTATGGATCTACTTAGTATCTCTGCTTCTGAGCCAAGACTGCCTAGAAAGGTGTTTCTTTGACTCACCAACAATTCCTTCTCAGTCATACCCACCCATGTCAACACTATACTTCCATACCATTTACTCTTTCCCTTTCTTGCCTATCCATCCACTGTGCCTTCTGGAACTTCTACTATTAACAAATTTCTCTTCACATGAAACCTGGAACTTTCTATTAGGAATTGTATTATGTATATTTTGCAATTATTTATATGTACAGTTGTCCCTTCCATATCACAGGGATTGGGAGTGAGGCACCCCCACAATCTGGAAATTCCTTGAAAATTTTTAGCCCTCCCTTTGTACCAGAGAAGAAGTCTGAATTATTATGGTATTCAAATATAAAATGTATTGATATCACACAATACTATTCATATGTTTTATCCATTTCTGAATTTCTAAACTTTTTCTGTCTTGTCTGCTGGCCTTCTCATGCTGTCTGCAGCCACAAAACTCCCCCAAAATTCCCATTTAATTTTTTATACTGACCCATGATTTAACAAAACTACAATGGGGAAAGTTGTGATGTGAAAGTGATAACTATATAGTTGTCTCCCCTTCCTCCCTATCCAATGTAAATTTGTTGAGGGCAGTAGCTGTTTATTTTTGTCCTTATATACCCATTGTTGATTGTACATTGCCTGTCATGTAGCCAGTCCTTAAAAATATTTGTTGTGTAGCACATAGGCTAGTCATTTGAACACAGATATAGAGCTGGGAGGCTATTTGGAGGCTACTTAGTCCAACTCTGTCCTTTTATAGGTAAGACAACTGAAGTTGAGAGTTGAAGTGAATTGCCTAGGGTTAAAATGCCAGTAAATGTGGGAGCAGGGATTGGAACCAGGAAGCCAACTTAGTGCATTGTTATGGGCCAGATGCCAAGGAAAATACCATTCCTCTTGTCATATATTGATTAATCATTCCCAAGTGATCCAGCAAAACAGAATGAAGTAGTAACTATGGTTATAACTGCCTCTTGGCTCCAAGTCATATTTCTGGCCTTATAAATGGATGAGATGAACAAAGGGTGGCTGAAAAAAGGTAAGATAATGTATACTGGGGTGGGGAGGGGCAAGGGGAAAGTTAACTAGCTTTATCTGGAGGGAAAGTATTGTTTTATATAGCCCTCTGGCTCCTCAACCTTATGGATTCTTGTTAGCTTTATCATACCAAAGATGACATCCCAAATGCTAAATGACATGATTAATTACACTGAGGGTTTTATAAGGATTGAATCTTTGTAAATGAACATTTACAAGACTGATTTCAAACCCACCATAATCCTCTTTTTATTAATGTAGGAGCTTTTTATCCATGAACATTGAAAATTATATCATATCTCTCACAGGAAGTGACAGTGTTTAGAGCATCTCACCACAACCTCACAGATTATTTTTAAATAACATTACAATAGCCCTGGAAGAGAAATAATAGTTAGGTTAGCTAAATTATAAGTTGCTTGCTTGAGTTAGCTTAGACAAGCAAGACTAAAACCCAAAGACTTTGAATCTTTCTTCACAGCTTTAAATCTAGGCCAGCTCATGATCTGTGTCATGATTGAAGAAGAGTGTGGTAGTAAACTGATAGACTTGCCTCTTGGATCCTGAACTCCCTTCCAGACTAAGATCACATTCCACTTCCTCATAAGAGATCTTCCTTCACTAATACTTCAATTTTATAACTTCCTTACATGTCAGTATTTATTTTTGAATTGTCTTGGACTTACTTATTTTTGAACATGTTGCATTCTCCTATCAGAATGTAAGCTCTTTGAGAACAAGCACTCTAACTTTTTTGTATTTGTATTTCCAATACTTGGAACACTGTAGACACTTAATCAAAGCTTCTTGACTGATCAGTGGTAGTTTCCAGAATTAATCAAGAAGGAATGTCACTGTTGTGATGTGAGTTATGTCCATGTGTCAAGACTGATTGCCTAAGAAGTATCATTCAACTACATCAAATCCATTAATTTGTTCTTCTCCTTCTCTGCCCTCCCAAGGCTGTTACTGATAGAATAAAGCAAAGGAAACACAGTGAAAAGTATCTTGACTCTAGAGTTACACCTGTATTTAAATTTCAGCTCTGATGTCTGTTGATCTTGGACAATATACTTGATATCCCCAGACCAGTTTCCTCATCCATAAAATGAGGGAATTGGTCCAAAGAGCCTCTGTGTTCCCTTCCTGCTCTAGACATAAGATACTTTTCTAATCACCTGTAATAAATATACCATATTATTTTTAAAACAGCTAACTCCTCTGAACTATAACATCTGTAAAAAATTGAACTAGTTTACGAGGGCTAGAAGCTTTAATTATATTTTCTCAGGAACTAGGTATTACTCATTGAAATTCTAATAGTTTCATAAGCCAAATTTTCAAAGGAGCACTAGAAATTCATTTCAAAAAGTCCATATTTTGAACTCAATATTGTCTGCATTAGTACTAATTGTGTTTATATCATGAAATTTACATTATCCCTCAAATTTAATCCAGTTGGTTTAAAATCAGTCCTAGAATAGTTTGTCCTTTTCTCCTCTGCCCAGGAAATTTTTTTAAAGGTACTTTAACCTTATTTCCAGATATGAAAAATATTTGCATACAAATCTCTCCCTTCACAAAATATGTACAGCAAGTAATTCCTCTTTATGACATTGGGTACGTGATAATAAAAAAAAAAGTATGGAATTCCATCTGATGTCTGGTTCTTTTCAAAAAGGAATTACGTCAATGTGCTTATCACTCTCAAAGGCAGATGGGACCTGTCACCACACCAGCAGGAAAAACCCATCAATTCAACTGTGACAAAAGAAGTCACCCATTTTGAATATTAATGACTGTCTAGGATTGTAAAACACACCAGCAGTCATGAGGTTCTTTCCAATTTTATTCATATACTAATGAATTACACATCCATGAAAGACTAACATCTGAACTGGACTCTTGCTCCCTCTTAAATCAAAGTTAAATTGATGTCCATTATTCATTATTTACTCTTCTGCATTCAGGTGACTGATTAGGAAAATTTGAGCTTATGTTACTTGCTTAAAAGGTAAGATGATTTCTCCTTCCCCTAAAAGACAAGGAAGAGGATATTATAGAAAGAAGGGTGTTGTTGTTTGTCCTTCATTCTCTTAGAGGACCATGACATCAAGAAGATGATGCCATGACTTGCAAGTGAATTGGATTTAAGTGAGGCAGGGCTGTGCAAAGTCACCAGCCTCACTTTCTCCTCCAGAGCCATCTGGGTTCAGTCAAGAGATATAGATCAGGATGGCTGGAGATGGTCCCCAAGAGGAAGGTGAGAAAACCTTCAGATAAGACCAACTCCTCTACCCAGGAAGACAACTGATCAAGATTTATCATAGAACTTCTGTTCTTCACAGAATATTTGGTATAAAAGAAAGACATAGAGGTTATAGCAATGGTTCCCCTCTCCTTTTCCTTTATTGTTAGGTAAGGAATGAAAGGAAATAAGCTGAAAGTAGGAAGATTGTCAAGAAAGAACCAACAAAGCAAAAGGTTCCAATAAGGAATTCACTACACACACAAGGACTCTTGTAGCAGATGGCCCAACTGCTCTACCTTGTAAGAGTAACAAATGACCTATAAATTAATAAAAGGTAATTCTGTTCTTGTCTGAAAGATTAAAGTCAACAAGGTCTCCTGGAGGTTTAAAATGGAGCCATGCACAGGAGTGTTCCTGCAGGAATACGCTACAGCAGTTGTGCAGATATCCTAATTACCTTAATATAATTGAAGAAGAGAGGAAGTCGCTAAAACTTAAAATACATATTAAGACTAACGACGATGAGTAAGTAAAATAAAGATGATTCTGTCTTATCCTTGAAACACAGGGTCAGATTGTGGTTAGGAGGCATGAAAAGCCAACTTTAAATATCACAAACTGGCATCAGATTTTCCAATAAAAATATCATTTATAAACAGGAAACATTTTCGAATATGTATTATTAACACATTCCAAAAGGTATTCTCATGATATATTCCCTAAGATAATAGTCTAATTGTATCCTTCAAGCAATGAAGTCTCATAGAACATAAAACAACATGTCCACCAAAACTGATCTCCATACTAACTGGAAAAATAAATTTAGCTTAATGAAGATTTTCCTATTCACTAGTTTTCCTCCACTCAACCCATCCTACCCACTTACTGTTCTAGTTCTGTGGATAGCACCCTTCAAACATCATTCCAACTTTTGAATCATCCAGTTCACATAGATTTAGAGTTGTAACAGGTATTAGAGATCAGTTAGTACAAAACCCTCATTTTACAGATGAGTAAACTGAGGCCTAGATTTTTTAAGTTTTTTTGATTAGTATCTTTTTTATATTATCTATATTCCTCCAATATTTTCCCTCCCCTTTCCAGAGACCCATCCATTTTAACAAGCATAGTTATCTATCTGTCTATCTTTGTATTTTTATCATTTTGTTAAGTTGTTTCAGTTGTGTCCAACTCTTCATGACCCCATTTTCGGTTTTTGTATCAAAGATACTGGAATGGTTCATCATTTCCTTATCCATTTTATAATGGCTGTCTATCTATCTATGATAGATTCAGCAAAACCAGTCAGCACTTCAAAACTAATTGAATGTAGCACCTAGGGCAAAGAATAAGTAGTTATCAAGCTAGCTACCCAGTGAGAGATTGCTCTTTTTGGTGGTGAAACCCCAGGGAACCTTCTCCTCAGTATGGAACTACTCTCTTCCTTCCGCACAGTGACATCACAACATCTCTAAGGCTCCATCTTACATACTCCTCAAGCACAAAAATGAATTCTTACAGATCTGTATATGTCTTTCCACCTATGCTATTGAAGATCTGCCAGGGTAAACTACAATGTGTGTGTGTTCCCAGATTCCAGAGATCTGGGATGACAGGTAATGGAGATGTCCTCCTCCATGATTCAGACATTTTTTGACTTATTCTTATCCAATGAATGCATGTTGAACTAAAACTTTTTAATTGCATGCTGACTGGAACTAAGCATGCATACAAAAAACTAACTAGTGAAATGTGAATTGTTGTTTTTTTTCCCTCTTACTGTCCACAAGATGATGGAATAACTTCTTGGTTCCAGACAGTGGTGGTGCACCTCTCCTCCCATTGGTCTGGTCTATGAGCACATAGACTCCTAGACAAGCCTGTGCCTGGGATATGGCAACCTCCTATTTGTGTCTTTGTTCCTTTGTTGTAGGGCCTTATGAGATTGGAAGGTCAGAAGGGCCACTAGAAGAGCCAGCCCTGTGGCATGACTTGCTTCGCCCAGTACAGCAGGAAATCTACTTGGCAGGTAAGACACCATGCCCTATAAGCAGTTTTTTTAAAGAAGCAATTTGTCCATTAATCTTGCCACATTCAGAAGTGAATTGATAGAATGAATATTTGTAAGAACTGCTTTAAAATTAAGTCTACTTACCCCAGGGACCAAAGTGGCAGAGGAAAAAATGTGCCCCAGTTCATAGGGATTCCTTGTTCATATTTTGGTTCTTATTGTACTTTCTCTGTAAATACCCAATTTGTAAAAGCTAATTTATATTAATTACTTATTGATAAATAAAGAGATCAATTGGTTATATGAGATTTGCTAGATAATAACTGGTATTGGCAAATGATATTAGGGCAGTAATCACTTTGTTGATATTAGGCAGAATACAATGGAATGGGGCCTCAATCAGATAGCATTAGGAGAACCCCATAAAATGGAATCAAATATCAGATCACCAGGTATTTAATAAGCACTTAGAAGAGGCTTTAGACTATTCTAGGATTTCATCAGTGAATGGAGACTCCCTCTACTAACAATCATTTTAGTCTATGACTTAATGCTAAATCCTGGTAAGTTGCCAGCCAGACATAGAGGCCTACACAGAGCTTGACCACTGTTGCTCGTTAGTATGTGTCAAAGATGGATTTGGAAGAAAAGTCTTCCTGATGACAAAGGTCAAAGCTTTATTCCTTCTGCTTTGTCAGCTCTTTAGATTTACGTATTATTTGCTAAGAGTAACTTACTCTCTTGAAAGGATTTTAATAACTCTCCTTAACGTCATTTTTTTTGAAGAACTCTTTATCCGTATATTAGCTCATGGATAAGAGTACTGCATTAACAACCAGAGGAAAAATATTAAGAGAAATTTTAAAATAAAGGCACAATAGGTCCTGCCCTCTTCTGATCAAATTAAAGCATAGAGCACATAGAGATGCTAAAAATACACAAGGTAAGAACAATTTAGTAGATTGAAGTCAAGCATTTTATAGACCAAATGCAAAGTTGAGTCATTATATTGACAGGCCCCGGAAACAATAATCTCCTTTTAGTCCTGTCTTGAAGAGATAAGGGAAACTTTAGGCACTGATTGATTTTATCCTTTGCAAATTGGCAAAAAATGTTTACTTTTCAGTTCATCCCCATGAGGACATTAGGAGTTTGTTTGTTTCTTCGCTTTTTATCTTCTTCTCCTGAACTGCAAGTTTGTTTTCTATGGTGCCATTGTCTCTCTGTTACCTCTGTTACATTGGTTTCTTTATTTGTCATCATTAATATCTATCAGACTGATACCATAGCAGCTAATTTGTCTCTACTAGCAATCAAAATTCACTGAAATTTCTAATTCCATCTCTATGATAACAAGGGATCACCATGGGATAGTTATTCTTACATTCACTCCCTTTCTATGTTCCTTACTCAAATATTAGGTAGAGGTGTGGACATTTGAAGATTATAAACAAAGTCACTAGGGAAATTGTCAAACCACAAAATGGGCACATATATGGTTTGTTGCAGTAAGAAAAACAACTAATAAAGGTTAATATGTATTATTATTAAAGAAGGCTAAAGCTATGATGTTATCCAAAATGGTAGCATATACTGATAGAATGGATAGCTAGGTGGTTCAGTGGATAGAATGCTAGGCCTAGAGTTAGAAAGACCTGAGTTCAAATCTATCATCAGGCACTACTAGCTGTGTAAGTCACTTAACCTCTATTTCCCTGTTTCCTTGACTATAAAATGGAAATAGTAATAGCACCAACTCCCAGGGTTCTTGTGGGAATCAAATGAGATCATATTTGTAAAGCACTTAGTATAGTGCCTGGCACACAGAAGGTGCTATATAAATGCCTGCTGCTGCTGCTGTTGTCTTTGAAAGAAAATGACTATAATGAGTTAATTAAAAATGTTCATGTCGGACCTGGGCACACCTTTGGACTCCCTATTCAGAAGCATAGGTCCAATCCTCTCAATTCTCTCAGTGCTAGGGACTTGGGAAAACTTAAGGTACTTCTTTGGGTTTTTATGTTTGTTCCCTGAGGCTTATTCCCAAATCCTCCTTTAAGAAGGGAGGGATTTCCAGCCTCCAGGCCTACAAAGGGTCAATCCTCTTCAATTCTCAAAGACTCGCTTTTGGGCTGCCTTTTACAAAATTGGGAAAAATTTAGTTTCTCTAAAGAACTTAAAAAGAAAAGGATGGTGGTATTTTGCAACACTGTTTGGCCTCAGTATCACCTGGAAAATTAGGAGGCATGGCCCGTTTTGGGGACATTACAGCAACATACTCTTTCAGAGTTAGAAAGATACTATAGTAGAAAAGGAAAATGGGTGGAGATTCCCTACATAATGACTTTTGTAGAACTTTCTCATGACCCCATTCTCAGAAAAGATTGTAGGATGTTCACAGCTACAGCTGCCCCACAAATGGGGAATGGGGATCAACTAGACTTTTTGGATGATCCTCTTATGGCACCCAGTGCTAGAGCACTGCTCTTTTCCCATCCTCCATTAATACCACCTCCCCAGCTCCTATCTCCACCCCATTCTCCCCTGGCCGCCCCTGTTTCCTATGCCCCACCTCTCCTTCCCTGGTTTACCTTCCCTTATCCTCTAGCCCACATCCCTTCATATCCTGCCTTGTTCAACTTCCCTGTATCATACCCTACATTTCTTCCCCAGGCCCCTGCTCCAGAGGCTACCCCTACTCAGGTTTTGGACAAGGGCCTTGCCTGGGCACCTCCTCCCCAGGCCCTTTACCCTGAGGCAAGGACTACCCAGGCCCCAGTCTCCATGGTATTTCCTCCCCTGACCCCTCCCTCTCCACCGGTGCCAGCTGATCTTTCCCCTTGCCAGCCGGATCCCCCAGCTTTGCAGTCCAGTCCAGTTCAGCCAGCATTCCCCACTCCCTCACTCACAAGAAGTGGAACTTCCTATCTCCCTTCCTCCCTAGCCCCAGTTCCCACAGTGCCTTCAGGGCTTTTTCCTCTAAGGGAAGTTCCTGTCTGGCCTAATGGAACAATTAGGGTGCATGTTCCATTCTCCATTTTAGACCTCATTCAGGTCACAGAGAAACTGGGGTGATACTCAGAAGATCCCACTAAGTTTTCTGGGGGCTTTAGGGACATGTCCCTACAATTCGAGCTTTCTTGGGGTGATTTGCATATCCTCTTCTCCACCTGTTGTACCACTGAGGAGAAAAAGAGAATCTGGGAACAAGCACAAAAATTTGGGGATCATTTGCCTAGCAATGACCCCCACAAAATATCCCCCAGGGACAGTTGCTGTTCTCACTACTGACCCAGGATGGGATTATCGGAAGAGTGAGGATAGGGGAAAGAGAGACTATATGGTAATTTGCCTGCTAGAAGGCCTAAGAACTGCATTTCAAAAGCAAGTAAATTTTCAAAAAATTAAGGAAATTACTGTGGGAGAAATGGAAAATCCTGCCCTTTTCCAAGACAGGCTAGTAGAAACTATTAAAAAGTATACAAATTTAGATCCCAACTCCATAGAAGGGGCAATAATCCTTAGCATGTATTTCATTAATCAATCTGCCCCAGATAGTAGGAGGAAACTGCAGAAATTGGCAATGGAATCCCAAACACCTCAGGCCAATTACTGGAGATGACCTTTGGAGTTTTTAACAACAGAGACTTAGTAGCAGCAGAGGAAAGAAAAAGAAGGGAAAGGGCTAGAGACAGAGAACATGCTCAATTCTTGGCTGCTATCATGGCCAGGAAAAGATCCAAGGGTGTTCTAGCAACTGCTGCAGCGGGAAAACCTGCCTTCGATGCCTCCAGGAGGGTCACTGGTCCAAGGAATCCCTTCCAGGGTGCCCCCTCAGAGGAAGCCTGTCAACTCAGACAGTGAGAGCCACAAGGAGGCCCACTGGTCCAAGGAATGCCCCTCTAGGGCAGCCCCCCAGAGGGAGTTCCCATTACTGATGCCTCTGGGACTGTGCCAAAGATGTGACCAGGAGGGACATAGGAGGAAGGATTGTCTCCAAGGTCAGAAAAGTGGTGGAGTCACCCCCCAGTATCCTACCCTCCAGTCTTCTCAAGACTGGGAATGACAGGGGAGCCTTGGGTTTGATAGCACTCCGGCTTTCTCCATTGCTCTCACCAAATCCTGGGTAAAAATCGAGGCTGAAGGTAAGGTTACCATTTTATCATGGCTATGTTCTCTGTTCTCTGTTTTAACCAATTACTCTGGCCCTATCTGCCCCTCAACCTGTCTGGTCATGGGCATTGAAGGGAAAACTAAGGGATGTCTCCAGACATACCCCTTCTTTGCCTATTTGAGGATCTGTTGTTTGAATACTCCCTCCTTATGATCTCCTCTTGCCCTGCCCTTTTGTTGGGACCCGATGGTGAATTTGGGGAGCCAATCTTCTCTAGATAAGCCTCCCATATCCCATTTCCCTCTGTTCACCAGAACTCCCCATGTTCCGCAGAAGTGTGAGAGGCAGTTGAGCTAATTGTTTGGCATCAGGGAATTATGTCAAGCAACTTTTCATAATTTGGTTACCGCTAAAGCAATTTGACTATTGTTGGTTATTGTTTTAATGTGTAAACTTGCCAAAAAGCTTGTTTGGATTTTGTCTTGCTGAGAATTTGCAAGTATATAGAAATAATTTCTCACGATTGGCTTTTTACACCAGGACAAATTTAAGTTTGAGATGTAAATCCTGGAAAAGTTTTTCCTAAGCTGTGATTAGTTAAACTCGCTTTTAGAGGTAAAAGCTAGTGGGATTTATTTTAAGTTGTCTGATGGATCATAATAATCCATCAATAACCAATAATCCACCATCTGAGAGAAATGCCACAAGCTACTCAGAGAGAATGTGATACTGGTGGGAAGTCAGCATTGGGAAAAGCTGAGAGTACAATTTTAGCCTCAGTCTAAGATGGGATTCTCCTGGTTTAGTTTCCCCATTATATTCCTTTGAAAAGGAATGTTACTCACCTGGCTATTCCTAAGTCTGGCTATGAGGTAGATTTGATACTGCATGGTTGGAAAACTGAATTATCTGAATCCAAACAGAGCTAAGGATGTTTTATCCTGTCACATCTGGGCTCTGCAGTCTTTTCTATAAGATTTGTGTCTTCACACTGCAGGCCATTCACCTACAGTTGATAGCAAACAGCAGGTACCAACCAATGTCCCCACATCATTCCCTGGATGCAGCCTGTGCTCGGTTCCAGTCAATCTCCTCTTTGGGATCCCCTTGAGGCAGGGACAGCTCTAAACCCCGTGCCAGCAGGAAGCAGTTTCAGAAGCCGACACCTTTACCCCTTAACCCAAAAGAATTTGGGTCCCATTTGTTTGAGGGAGGAATGATGAGGATGGGATCTAGACCCCAAAAAGGAAAAACCCTGGACTTTCCTACATGGCCAAATCTCTGGCCTTTCCCTGAGGCTATAATCCCATCAACAGGCCTTTCGTTGTGGCTATGCCTAATCTGATACCCTTAACCTAGCCTAGACCTCCCTATGTACCCACCTCCCCCCTACCCTGCCACTTCCCACCCTTAATCCTAGCCAGACTTCATTCTCACTTGGCCACCTCTGGAGTTCCATTACCTCATAGACTACTTGGACACTCCTAGATCCTTCCCATTGTCTTTCTGTATATAGGGTCCTTTTCATCTCCATTAAGATGCTCTGATTCTTATAATCTAGCCACTGTTCAGATTTTTACAATCTAGCCAATAGCTCACAGATGCTCAGATTCCTTATGAATCTAGCTAATATGGCAGATCTTTAATAAACCTTGTCTTTGGCTGAAAGAAAAAAAATGTTGATGTCCACACGATATCAGAGTTATTCAACAAACTTTAAATCTACCACATTGTGTAGACTACTGATCACAAGGACAACAGGGCCAAATTGAAAAGAGCAGCAATAATTCTTGCTGGCTGATAATATAGAGATTTGAGGAAGAGTAAAGAATATTCACTATTAATTGAATAAGAAAGTGAATATAGGAAAGGAAAGATGGGTTGATGTGCGGAGGGGTTCAATAATCTGAGTCAAAGAAGGCCATTTTATCATTGTGTAGAGTGTCACAAAGAAGAGGGTAAGGAATGAGAATGAAGAACGCTACAATGGCAAGAAGAGCTCACATTAGGGAGTACCTTAGGGCTAGCAAAATGCTTCGCATATATCATAATAGGCATGTGTCTGCAGATTGCAGATATTTATATCTACATTGTAAAAGTTTCAAAATAAACTTCTTCCTTCAAATTCCAGATTGCAAATTAGAGAGGTTGGAAGTATCGCCAAAAGATAACTGGATTTCAAGTTTTTTGATAAAGAGTCCACATCCCAACTCTGCCACATATAATCAGGCAGATGGCACAATGCATAGATTGCTGGTCTGCCTCAGACATTAGTTGTATGACCATGGATGATTCACTTAATCTATTAGGCCTCAGTTTTCTCATTTGTAAAATGGAGATATAATAGCATCTACTGCCCAGGGTTGTGGAAAAGCTCAAATGAGATAGCATCTGATATGTAAGATAACACTTTGTAAATCTTAAAGCACCACATAAACACTAGCTATTAGTAGTAGCAGGACTATCTTGTCCCTTGACCTCTTTGGGTTTCAGTTTCCTGATCTATAAAATGAGCAGTTGAGTGGATTAGATGACCTCTAAGGTTTCTTCTACTATAAATCAATGACCCTCTAATCCTATAAATATTGCAGTTTTAGATTTGTTTCCTAGGCATATTCACACACTATTGAGCTTCAGGCGGAAGCAAACTTACTAATGAAGGTTTGACTCATAGCTTTGTGAATTAACAGGATTTTAGCTCATGTGTTTTATGCCAAAGTATATTGGTTTAATTGGCAAGAATGCTTATTAAGAATGACTGAAGATCCCCAGGTATATTTGTGTCAGTCTAAAGAGATTCTTGTACAGATCATGGCAATTAGTAAGCATCTTTTACTTTAAAGAAGTCCTTTTTTTTTCCTGGCTTATAGGAAATATATAGATTGAATAGATTATCCTCCAAAATAAAATGTTGACTAAGTATCGATGTATATCAAATTGATTTTAAGAAAGTATACCTGAATTAGTTGATTGTTTATTTAAAAACCTTTGCTGATGACTAATATATCTTCAAATGACAGCAACTTTCCAAGACCCAAAATAGCAAATCAAGGGGGTAGCAGATGTCACTTATATAATGCATTGCCGAATCTCCTTAAATGTGACAAATTTTATTTCTAGGCAGTGATGACAAAATAGAGTACTATAATTAGAGGATGTTGAATCTAACCGTCTCATTTTATAAAGTAGGAAGCTCAGGTCAAGAAAGGTTAAAGTGTTTCCACAGGATCACACCACCACTAAGTATCTTTAAGCAAGATTTGAACTCAGGTATTCCTGACTCCGAGATTCTTTCCGATTCCAAATCTATGATCTTATGATGACTGATAAGTTTAGGGTTCCAATTTATACATGCTGGAAATCTAAATACCAAGATGAATATACATAAGGAACTTAATTTACTGTCTACATTTCTACCTCTGTTGCTCTAGTGTGCAAATTGAGAAATAGAGAAAATTAAAATGATTTGCAGTTTTGAAAGTTGTAATATAGGCTGATGAACACTACCACTTACCCCACTTCTGACAAAGGCAAGTTGAGAGGACTTGGAGTCAGGAAAACCTGAATTCAAATCTTGGCTAGACCCTTGTGGCTGCATGACCCCAGACAAGTCACATAACTTATCTCAACCTTGCTTTTCCCATCTGTAAAATGTAGATATTAATATCACCTGACTCATTGATTGTTTTAAGGATTTAAATTAAGGAAATACATAAAGCAATTTTATAACCTTAAAACATTATATACACATTAGCTATTATTCTCATCATCGAGAGTAACTGAAAACAGTGATAGAATAAATATTTCTATATGATCTCTAAGATGCATCATTTTGTGAAAAAAATGGCATTTTGACTAGTAAAGAAGATAGACCCACCAAATTTGTGTCTAATTAGCTGTCCTTTTTGCCCTTTGCTAAGCCACAAGTTTTTGAATTTCCAAGTAAAAGCATAACCAGAACAAGTAATGTCAAACTACCTAAAGGTCAGTGATGTTCTGGTAGCTGTTAAGCTGCATACACCTCTAAGGATCTTAGCCTTATGTTTTCCTTAGATCATTCTCTCTTAACTCCCCAAAGTCACTGAGATATTATACAATGTTCCTCCCTCCCCCTCCCAAAAAAGCAAAACCAAACAACCTCCCTCACACACATTATTACTAAAGCACTACAAAGTGGGTATGTATGGGGGAAGAAGGTCAGCTTTTCTTTTCTTTTTGGTGACATAAGAATTTACTCATACTGGAAAACTTGATTTTATCTCTTGGTTCTTATTTAAGGTATTAGATATCAAGTCTTTTTTTTTTCCATGGTTCCCTTTATTTAATCAATATTCATGTCTAAATGATGCCAAACATTCATAAGCTTTCTATATTTTTGACTGAATTTTTCAATTTTCATCTTATTTGGCCTGTTAATAAGAATACTTGTTAGTATTGTTAGTAAGGCCTAAGTTAGTAAATGTCCATCAGATATGTATAACTTTCCCCCTGGAATTTGTCACTGAAAAACAAAATGGACAGAGGAAGGTAATTGGATAGAATCTAAGGATCAGGAGAAAGCTGGCTTAGGACTGGGGAGTATAGAACATGGTCTTGTCCATAAAGGGGAGGACTAAGCGGAGAAGAGAAGAGGTTGGAGATGTCAGAGTAAGGAAAATAGCTAGATAAACTCTCTTGGAATAGACTTCAATTATTATTGCCATGGAGATAATTCCCAAAATTATATCCAGTCTTCATTTCTCTTCTGAGCTCTTTTCCAGCTGTGTGTCAGACATCTCCACAGGCAAGGTCTTCTCATATCTCAAACTCAATATGGTGGAATCTGAAATAATTATCTCTCTGAAGCAGCTTTGTGGTCCAACGGATGGAGTGCAAGATTTGTGTCAGGAAGACCTGAGTTTAATTTCTATTTCAGACACTTACTATCTTTATGACCCTATGCAATTTATTTAACTTCTTTTCCTCTTTTCCTTATTTGTTAAATGGGGCTATTAATGCCACCTTCCTTACATGATTATTTTGAGGATCAAATAAGATAACATATATAAAGTGCTCTGCAACCTTAAAATGATATACACATGCTAAATAGTATTAATCCATTCTAAACCTGTTTTCTGTTGATGGTATCATGATATTCCCATTAACTAAGGCTTGATCTTTGACTCAACTCTCTCTGGTAACCTTTCTCAATAATGCCTCTGACATCTGTCTTAACCTTTCTACTTATACTTCTACTACCTCAGTTTAAGCTTTTTATTATATCCTTCCTGGACTATTATAAAGAAAAAGAAAGGGAAAAAATAAAGCAGTCCCTGCCCTGAAGGGGCTTATATTCTATTGGATCCTCCCTACATATTGTGTTATAAGTCCCTCAAATTAAGAAAGTTTAATTGATTGTATTTGTGTCCCCCAGCACCTACCACAGGATCTGGAACACAGTAGGTAGTTAATAAATGCTTGTTGATTGATTGATGGCAACAAAACACACCAACTTAATTTAGAAGCATTTAAAAGGTACGTAAGAAATAATTTGCTGATGTGGAACATTATAAGACAAACATATTGTTTATAAAGTCAGTGTACATCACTTAACTCTCTGGAGGTATTTGAAAACAAGATAAATTGATGTAGTTTAGCATTTGCAAAAGTGATCATTGATAAGCACTCTATTACACTCCCCACACTGTCTGTCCCAAATTGCCATCTCTTTCTCACCAAACTCTTGGAAAAAAGATCTATCCTCAGACTTGCATGGAAGAAAAAATTAAGCCATCCTTAGCAAGCTTCCTCTCCTCTCTAGTTCTGAACTTCAAATCCCCTCAGCATTATCTCACATTCCTCTTTCTTCTAGTCTCTGCAGGGGATAAAGCCCGTCTCCCTGCCAAGGACATCCACTCTAGTTTCCTCACTGATCCCGTTCCTTCTTATTTCCTCTGGGAGTTTGACCTTTCAATCATTCACTTTTACCCCTTTCACTTTTTAATCTAGTGACTCCTTCCCTGCCACCTATGAATCTGTTCAGATCTCTCCCATACTTTAAAACAAACAAAAGACATCTTTCATTTGACCCTATCAACTCCCCAAGCTACAGTACTGTCTCTCTGCCCTTTCACAAACTCCTAGAAAAGTTTATCTGTACTTCTTGCCTTCACTTTCTCATCTCCCAATTCTCAGCCCTTTGCAAACTCTATTCTGTCCTCTGTAGACTAAAACTCTTTTTCCAGGGTCATCATTGATCTCTGCATTGCTAAAACCAATGAAACCTTTCTCAGTCATCTTTTGCAAAAATAGTGTTTGACTTCTCTATGATATTACACAATATTTTTGATATGGTATTGCCTTTAGAATAAAATGGAAGCTCCTTTGGACACAGTGAATAGAGGGCCAGGTCTGGAGTCAGGAAGACATCTTACTAAGTTCAAAGGTGGCCCCAGACACGTACTAGCTGTGTGACCCTGGGGAAGTCACTTAACCCTGTTTGCCTCAATTTCGTCATCTGTAAAATGAGCTGGAGAAAGAAATGGCTAACCATTCCAGTATCTCTGCCAAGAAAACCTCAAAAGGGGTCACAAAGAGTTGAAAATTACTCAACAACAAAGAAACTCCTTTATCTGTCATGAAAATCCTTTATAATTTGGCTCCAAACTGTTTCTCCAACCCCTCCCCCCCAGGTGAAGACGCATTACTTTTGACTTAGCAAAGCTGTTGCTATATTCCAGCAAAACTGACCTTCTTGTCACCCTATCTCTTGTCACTGTATCTCTACCACAGGGTGTTATCCATACCGATACCACAGGGTGTCTCCCCCCCTTACCTCTACCTCTTAAAATACCTATTTTCCTTTAGGGTTAGGCCTGAGTATGATCTCCTACCACACTTAACTCTTCCTAATTCATTTGGTTGTTGGTGTTCTGGCCTAATTATATATTTTAATCATCTACTTATCAAGATACATATTATTTTCCCTTAGTAGTAGGGATAGGAAGAAACCATGGGAAAAAGCACAAAGGTTGTTGTATAGATCATTGGTATCAAACTCAGATAGAAATGTGGACCACTAAGCCATATATAAGGATCCCTAAGGGCTGCATATTGACTTAGAAAATCACAGACATCATATATTTATATTAATACATCAACACATTAAAAGAAGATAGGAACTACATTTTAATCTGGTTCAGGCCACATTTGGAAGTGTTATAGACAATTACTAAAATACTGATCAGGGGCTTCCAGGAGCCAAGATGGTGTAGTAAAAAGGAAGTTGCTTTCACCCTCCCATATCAACCTCTGAAAGCCCAGAAAATATCACCCCAGGAAAAACCCTGAAATAGCTGAACCAGAAGCAAGACAGAGTGCAGCAGTGCAGTAGCCCAGGTAGCTTGAGGGATTAATGGGAAAGGCCCCTCTTGCCCTGGGGGAAGGGGAGCAGTATGGAATGGGAGGCCTCAAGCTAGCAGAAAGACCCACTTTAACATACCAGGAGGAGATCCTGAAACTCAGGTGGTGGAGCAGGCAAACACCAACACCTGGACCCCCGAGTACCTCAGTGAGGGCGAGGGAACTGGTGGAAACCTGCTCAGAAAACCAACAGTTGCCTCAGCATTCTACAGAAGTCTCCCAATGCCTTAGCAAAAATCTGTGAAGTGTTCCAAAGGGCCCTAGGTGGATAAACATCCTGCAACATCCATCTGAAAGGAGCTGAAGAAAGTGAAAGGAAAGGAAAAGCAGGCAACATCCAGGGGCCAGACTACCCAATCCTGCCCTTATAGTTCCAGTGTTGCTGATTACAGCCCAACACCAGGTAAGCTGCCAGAACCCTACAGACTCCAACTGCCAACATTGGAGGCCCCAGCACACAAAGACAGTGACCAGGCCCAAAGCTCCCAATACAAGAAGAAGAAATAGAGTGGTGGATCAGTGGAATAGGTTAAGCAGGCAAGCCACAGTAGTCAATGACTATAGTAATCTATTATTTGATAAACCCAAAGACCCCAGCTTCTGGGATAAGAACCCACTCTTTGAAAACAACTACTGGGAAAACTGGAAAAGAGTATGGCAGAAACTAGGCATAGATCAAAATCACACATCATATACTAAAATAAAGTCAAAAATGGGTTCATGATTTAGATATAAAGGCTGATACTGTAAGCAAACTGGGAGAGCAAGGAATAGTTTACCTATCAGATTTATGGAGAACAGAAAAATTCATGACCAAACAGGAGACAGAGAACATTATGAAAAGCAAAATAGAATACTTAACAGGCTTAAGCAATAGGTGCATTTTGAGAACACTGCAAAATAAGGTTTGATCAGTGATGGAAGGCAGGGGAGGGATGCTGCATCAGAAGGATGTCAAATTATGAAAAGCCTTGAAGGTCAGGATATAAGAGTTTGGATTTGATAAGGTTGGCAATAGGGAGTTGTAAGTTCTTAGAAAGGACACTTACTTGGTGAAAGAAAATAGAAAGATTTATCTCATAGCAGAATACAGGTTGTATTACATGCAGGGGGCCTGGCAAGCAGAGGGATTTACTAATAGAGCATCAAATATCAAATGAGATTTGGTCAAAAGAATTAGACAGAAAAGGGTCAGGGGTGGGGGGGGAACAACTTCAGTGCATGCTTGAATAAATACAGGAATGAGCTACCTAGGAAGACTGTCAAATCTTTCTGATCTAGCAGGACTTTGGAGTTTCAACATTTAAGCCATGTACAACTTTTATGAGTAGTTTATACCATCCCTGTTAATAAGTTCATAAGCACAAAAGGAGATTTGCTTTTTTTTTAGTGGTAGTGGCTGCCCCTTTGAGAATAATTCTATCATTGTGATTTCTTAGTAGATTACCTGGTCAACTCCATGAATAATATGATGAAAAACAACAGAAGCAAGATCCTTGCAATTCTGCTTCTCAGGGAAGGTTTTCTAAAAGGAACGTCTTGCTACAATAAACATCAAAAGCTCATCAGGACTCAGTGGAGCACCACCATAAAGCGATGTGACACAGCCATTGACGACTGGGAGGTGGCAGCCACCATCGGACAAGGCTGGCAGGCAGCTTATAGGAAGCAAGTTGTTCATTTCAAGCGAAAACAGAGTGCTGCCTTGGAGGCAAAGTGACAGAGGCACGTAGGACAACAGCAGCCTCCACATAGGCAGTCACTGATGTCACTTACTGGAAGAAGGACAATGTGTAGTCCCTGAGAAAAACACCAGAGAAATTTTACCTGTGCATGACAACTCCATGAATACCTTGTGTGTAACTGTAAAGACACATGCAAATACTTTCAAATGCTAAAGGTCTCCATGGTGTTAAAATGTCTAATTCTAATTTACCTGATTCAGATTTTCTAGTAATTTTAGCTAAGTGTTCATGTGCTACTATTGGTGAGCAAGGGGGATATATATATGGAGACAAAAAAAAAATTCTTAGTAAATGAGTTCATATAACCAAAATCAGAAGGAAGTGCTAATTATTACCTGACCAAATTATGTACTTTGTATGTTTATCTAGATCCAAAGAACTTGGTTTAAAAAATGAACTATTTGACCATGAAGCTAAGCCTGAAATTAACTTTCCTTAAGTTAAATAGTCCCATCCTCAAATGAAAGAGGGAAGTTAAGAGCGAAGTCATTTGGTAGCTTGATAATGCCCATTTTGATAGGGCAGAAAAGTAATCCAGATGAAGGAAGAAGGAAAAATGGAGTCATCATTTCTGAGGCTTGAGAGTTAATTTCTATTCAAAAGGGATCTTTAGCATAGACAGAGACCGACCTGCAGTATCAAAAGCCCCCCAAAGGAGGAAAAAACCACTCATTTGGATAACCTAAGAACCCAATTAGCTGAATTTTTAAAAAAAGCAAAGCTGAGATTCTAGACAGAGCTGGTTTCAAGGCAAGCTGTGACACTTCATAATGCAGCAGGGAATCAGAATCAGGCTTGCCAGACTGAAGCCTCACAGAAGACTTTTGTCCAAGAAAAGTCATAATGCTGTAAGTCAGCTCTGACATCAGAAAACATCACAGAGGCTCTTGAGAGAATATGTTAAAATGGCTTTTTCTCTGATCATACATTCTTATATTCATTTCAAGAGAATCACTTTGAAAGCAGTTTCAAGTTCTTATATCTATCCTAGGTTAGAATGTCAGTTACGGAGATATAGTTGTCTAGTAAAGAGTATAATTTGCTTGAGACTGTAGTTTATGTTCCTGGATTTACTAGAAGCCCTCTTTCTGGCAGAGAAAGAGGCAACTAGTGGTTTATGTTACTGGTTATATTAAAGTGCTATCTAATGGTAACCCAAGTAAAATGTAGGCTTCTTGTTGTTCAGTCATTTTTCAGTTGTGTCTAACTTTTTGTGATTGCATTTGGGGTTTTCTTGGCAGAAATATGGGAGTCGCTTGCCATTTCCTCCTCCTGGTTCATTTTATAGATGAGGAACTGATGCAAATAGGGTTAAGTGACTTGACCAAGGATCACACAGCTAGCTTCTGAGGCAAGATTTGAACTCAGGAAGATGAGTGTTCCTGGTTCCAGGCCCAGTGCTTTATTTACTGTGCCACCTAGATGACCTAAACAGTGGGCATACTGACCTATATATTCCAGGGAGAATTAATGGTAAAAAATAATAACAGCAATGATGATGGTGATACATGATCAGGACAACAAAAATGATGATTCTGGATAGAGGGGCATTGCTGCTAATAAAAAAATGCAGCTTAAGGGATAAAACCATTGGTAACTCCAGGGACGAATAAAAAGGGAAAGGAAATATGTAAATAGATAATTATGGTTTCACAAGAAGTTCATAAATTTACTCAAAATTTTAAAATGATAACTTCAAAAGCTGTAAGGAAAATCACATAGCCAAGTTAGATTGTAAAGGTATGGAAAGAGACTATATAATGAAAAAAATGTTTTTAAAGTTATGCACGGAGCAAGAAAAGGGCAAAGAAGGAATAGACCTAGTGTGTGAATGGTCAATAGATACCAAATATAGAGTTATTCAGCTGCTGATTTGCTTTTGTTTATGTTCCAAAAAAAAACCAGGATATTTTTCAGATTTGAAAGAGTAAAAATTTAAAAATGTTTAAGTAGGGTTGAATTGGAAGAAAAGCAATGGGATAGATACCAAATGAGTTGCTAACTTCTGTGAATGAATTAGTCATCTGACCTGCACAATATATATCCTAGAATATTGAAAGAAATGTAGGTATGCTTGTTACGGAATTATCAGTGCTCTTTGAAAAGAAGTGGAGGAATTGGATAGGCACTCTCACTCAGCATGAATAAATGATGTTCATAATATATTCAGCAAGATAGATGATTGTGAAAACTCTAGAACCAAGTGAGGTTAATTCCTACCTCAGGGAGGATGAGTAGGGAGACAATAACTCTGGTATGGATTTTTAAAGTATTTGTTTTATTTTCAGCTTTTGTTTTTATATCACTCTTGTTTGTGAACATATACCCCAACTCCACAGTGAGCACTTATAAGAAAATTATTTTTAAAAGGGAGGAAAAATGAATATTTCAGCAAAACCAATCAACACATCAATTAGGCTTGACAGTATGTACAATATTCAATATCCTCAAAATCCCCACTTCACAAAGAGGGACTGGAGATCCAATATTTTTGTTTTTAACTCTTTTTCCTTTGGCTCTTGCCATTGTGCCTGGAACATTTTGTTGTTTTAGCCATTTTTCAGTTGTGTCTCTTTGTGACCCCTTTTTGGGTTTTCTTGGCAAAAATGTGGGGTAGTTTGCCATTTCCTACACCCACTCATTTTACAGATGAATGAACTGAGGCAAACAGGGTCAAGATCACACAGATAGTAAATGTCTGAGGCTGAATTTGAATTCCATTTTCCTAACTGTAGGCCCAGCACTCTATCCACTGTACTACTTGACTTCTCCTGCCTGGTACATAGGAGGCATTTATTAAATGCTTGACTGACTGGTTAACAAATTCTTCTCCAGAGCCAAGTGTAGTCATTATAATTAGACATCATTCTGTTTCATTCAGCTTTCATTTGTTGGTGTTTTTACTATTTATTTTGGTAGTCATTGTGTATATATTTTCCTTGTTCTGCTTACTTCATTCTATATCATATCAAATCACATGCTTCTCTGAAATTTTCATATTCTTTACTTCTCATGGCAGAGCGATATTCCATTGTGTTGAAGTTCCAGAATTTGTTTAGCTACTCTCTATTCAATGGGGATTGATTTGTTTCCTGTTCTCCACTTCTATAAAAGTGCTGTTCTGAATATTTTTTATGTAAGGGGCCTTTCTATCCTTATCTTTCTGAGGATATATGCTTAGCAGTGGCATCTCTGGGTCAAAAGGTTTGGGCATTATAAGAACTTTCTTAGCCTGATTCCTCATCACTTTCTAGAGCTCTACCAACTTATGCACATCTTGTCACAATCCCTCTACTACCGAATATCATATCCTTTTATCATCTTTGCCATTTGCTGGATATAAGGCAAACCCTCAAAGATTTCTTTTTATTCTTTTAGTAAGGATTGCTGAAATAGATAGCTTTTGAAGACTTTGAAAGCAAAGCAATGATCGCTAGAAGCCAGAATAAGCATATTAAGAACAATGTTTAGCGATGTTATTATTAATAAGAGCTAATATTTATATAATGCTTTAAGGTTTGCAAAATGCTTTACATGTGTTATCTCATTTGGTCCTTACAACAACCCTGTGAGGTAGGTTTTATTATTATTCCCATTTTACAGATGAGAAGACTGAGGGTGAAAGATGGTAAATGACTTTCCCAGAGTCAAGTAGCTATTTAGTATCTGAGGCAAGATTCAAACTCATGTCTTCCTGACTCCAAATCCATTGCTCTATCCACTACATTATCTAGCTGTGTCCCAAGACGAATTCCATCTAGTTCATGAAAGATGAAACATTTTCCTTTGTTAATATCATTAGTAACATCACTAATACATCAAGGGATGCTGTAATACTGCTAGATCACAGAGAGATATTTGATAAAGTCTATCACGACAATCTTGTGGACTAATTATAGGATGTATGCACAGTAAAATATATCTATCTTTTTTCAGCCATACTCACAACCTCATAGTTGAACATTTTTCTTTTAAAAATGAATTGGATAAAAATGTATATGGTATGGTTATCAAATTTGTGGATGTGAAAATCAGAAGAGGTAGCAAACGTGCTGGAAAATGGAATAATAATACAAAAGGATCTTGACAAGCTGGAAAAATTGCTCAGTCCTACCATAAGTAAGTAAAGGGAGAGAGGGAGAAAGGGAGAGAGAGGGGGAGAGAGAGAGAGAGAGAGAGAGAGAGAGAGAGAGAGAGAGTGTAGAAGAGCAGACATGTCAATGTCAGATCTGTGAGCAAGAGTTGTAAACATGCAAGCACAAAGAAAATTCAAGCCAGGAGTCTGGGGTCAGCTGTCTTTAACCCTGGCCTCAGTGAATAAGATTGAAGGCAAATTTTAAAGAAAGCACCAGAATTTCATTGACTCTGGTGATTAACTAGATTAGACATATTGTTCTGAAAAAGCCAGAGTTCATTGAAGTATCACTTGTGTGCATTTTATAGACAGCAGACTGGGGCAAGGTCAGGGATTCAGTAGGTTCCACCATAAGGGGCTATATTTGGTTTCCATTCCTTCGTTATTTACTATGAGACTCAATGTGGATCTCTGCAGTACCCCAAACCACAGGGAGTTCAGATATTCTGTGTGTTAATGGAGAGTGGAAGTCTCTGGTATGAAGTATCTATGAAGTGTGAGAATACATCTGGGAATATAGACTAGGTGGACAAAGTCACTTTGGGATATTGTTTGAGATGAAATCAAGGGTTTGCTAACTACACATAGTTCTAAGTAAAAGACAGAAGAGGCATCTATCAATTCCAATAAGACTTGATAGCGATAAATGCCAGGTTGTGAATTTCAGTTAAAAGAACTGACTATACAATGGTAGGTTAGGGCAGACATAGTTAGACAAACAGTAGTTCATATAGGAAAAATAAACAAACAAAAAATTGAGTTTAAGATTTAAATGACCAATAATATAATATGACTAATTGGAGAAAATAGAAAGTCTGAATAAAATTACAATAATTTTAAGAAAAGTAATATTTCCTCTGTGGTGATTACACATCAGGTATACCATGTTCATTTGTATGTGTCACATTTCAAGAGGGATCTTGGCAAAGGAGCACATCCAAAAAGAGGGTGAAGGGAGGATGAGAATGGTGATACAGTTTGAAATCACATTAGCATATAAGGAGCAACTGAAAAAAAAACTGGGTATATTTAGCCTGGAGATGAGGAAAAATGCAGAAGATAAGATAGCTGTCAATCACTGAAGGGCTGTTTTGTGGAAGAAAGATTAGACTTATTCTATTTGAGTTCAGAGGGCAGAACTAGTAGTGCATGGGAATACTTAACAATCAGAGATATTATGAATGAAATGACCTACCTAATATGGCACAGAGTTCCTTACTAGGGTTGTTCATACACAATTTAGTTGACCATTTTCAAGCAAAGTTAATATTTAATGTAAGAGATCTTTTCTAACTCTATGATTCACTTTGAAAAAAATCACACATAATTAAATCACATTTTTAATTAGCTTTTCCAGTGGTCATAATGGCAATGCTAAATAATCTCTTACCCAATCTGATCAATGGCATGCATTTTGAAAATAACTTACTGAGAAAAGGTGGATTATACTCTTGTTTAAACTCTTATCACTATTATTGGGTTAATTCAGTAGCCTCCTAATTCATTGTTTTACCTCCAATTTCTCCTCTTTCTGATCCATATTCCACAACTCAGCCAAATTAAGCTATCATGAGCTTGTAAATAACTCCTCACTTCCTACTTCATTATTCAAAGACCTCCACCATATGTCCTTTAAGCTACTTTTCCAGTGCATGTATTCCCAAAGCTAAAGGTCAGCTCCTTTGACTAACCTAGTCAGAACCGAAACTAAGTTGGGAACATTAAGGCTTTGTGCCAGATTCTAAAAGATAGACAAAATGAGGTAACAGTAGTCGTATTCCTTCAGCAGTTAGATAATAAAGATAGGTAGATAGTTGATGTGGATTGAGGAGGTTTAACTGCTCCTCCCAATCCCAGGTTGTCTTGCCTATGTCCCTGTGTCTCATTGTTCTCTGCCAGCCTTTAAAATCCACAGCACTATTGCTTCTACCTCCAATGTTCTTACTTTTACTGCACCTCTTTCCTAACTTCCAGTAACTTTGCTTTGTTTACCACAGCCCATCAATGTTATGTCCTCACAGTACCTTGGGGTTGAGGAATACAATGGCTTCCTAGCTTCCCTTATTAAATAATAGAAAACCTTATATTATGCCTCTTCTCCTACTTTGGTGGACTTGGCGTCATTACTAATGATGAGGGCATACCTACATTTTCTGGGGTATACACCTTGAAACATAGGCCAAAGAGTCTAATGTAAATAAAAATTAGGAACTCATGCAAAAGTTGCTAATGACCCAAAACAATGAGAAGACAAAGTGCCCACTTGCAGAGGTGTGATACTGAGGTCTTTTTGTGTGATTGGTGAGGTCCTATCCAGTCTTGCTTTGCCATGTTTGTTCAACCAGTTGAGGTTCCACAATGGTGTCCTCTTGATTTCCTGTGGTTTCTGTACTCTTCCTCTCCTATCTCCCCTGATCTATAACTACAAGGCGATAGTCTGACATATTAAAAAAGAAAAACAAAAAACAAAATGCAAAGGGAGGAGTAGGTCTTATCTTATTCCCTACAGACTTATTAGATATTAGTTTTAGAGAAGATTCTAGATTTTATCTATAAAATAGATAGGCAAGGGAACAATGAAATCAGGACTGGGGTTTAGGCATCTGGTTCCTAGGTTGTTATTTTTTTATGATGGTCTACCACGAATGTCAGTTTTGGTGTAATTACATGCATTAGCTGAAAAATTATGGAAAGACAATTCCTTAGATTTTCATAAGGACTTTTAATAGCTATAAAAAATAAAATTTAGGGACCTTTAAAATAAAAGTACCTCTCACATCCTAGGGATCAAAATTAAAATGGAGCATATCATTACTGAAATTATACCAAACTCATGGCAATAAATCATTGTTTTATCCCATGCAAAAGAAAATTGGATAGGCTTCTTTCCATGATAGAAAATGCTGCCGGTAACTGTCCTAAGAAATGTTCTCCAACCCTAACCTTCCTAAAATGAATTTTTAAACAAAATGTTAAAAGCATGCTTTGCAAATTGGTTACCAGAAAGCCTAGTTATAGGAGACCAGAAGTGCATGGAGTTGGATAATAAGACTCCTTCTGTGACTTTACAGCCCTGGCAAACCATTCATGAATGCAGAAAATTGATCAAAATTAACATCACTTCCTCAGGCCCTTAACTTTGAAGCAAATGTTCTGTACCTTGTCAAGTTTCTACATGATCTGTTTCGACAGTTGCAGACTTTTACCCTTTTTATCATATTGAAGGATAACTCCCAAAAGCACATCTCAAAAGCGAACCTTTTTTGCTAAATGCTTCTGTTTCATCTTCTTTCATCACCACTATCATCACCTACCTTCAACCCCTGGGCCACCAACCTCACACCTAGTATTGGAATTCAGACAATTACCTTAGTAATCATTTAATATTTTTCAAATATCAAGGAGTATAAGAGGTAATGTAGTATGAGGGATAACAACCTGGCCTTGAAGAAAGGAATAGCCGGGTCCAAGGTCTGCTTCCTGCACAAACAATCCATCTGGCCATCCCAGAGAAAAGTTCTTCATGCTCAGACAACTTGTAAAAACTATAAATTACAGATGACTTGCCAACTGTCAAAAGTGGGGGAAGTTTCCACATTGCGAATCCCTTACACCAAACTTATATGTTTAAACCAAAAAATTAAAAAAAAAACAATAAACCAGAGACATTAAAATATAATTAAAATCAGAGATGATGCTAATGATTCTTAGGCCGTAAATATCATTTCCAGTTCATTTTTTACTAAAGCTTTATCAGGGAGAAAGGAGAGAAGAAGCTCCTCAACCATTCCAGAGTACTTATCTTCCTAGGTCACTGCTTCTTAAAATGTAAGTGGCAACCCCACATGGGGTCATGAAAAATTTGGCAACAGTGAAAGGTTTCTGAACATGCAACAACCGAAAATTACATCTGAGTGTTTCTGGCAGTGCTTGCCCATGTTGCATCAAACAACTTCACTGCAGCCTTGGTTCCTAACACAAAGCACACACTTTACACTACTGGAGTACCATCATTCAGTTGTTAGAGCCAGATTATGTTTCATGTTCAAGAAAAAGAACAGTTTCTACTTGAAACAGTGCATTTTATTGAATAAGCTACTAATACTCTGCGCTTTTATACAATAATCTTAGAAGAATAGTAACAAGGCTTCCTGTTAGCCATTCAAAAACTAAAAGCTCTCTGAAATAGGAATATGAATTATGAAAAACACTTTCTTTTTATTCATTAAAAGCAAAACAATAAAACTAACATAAAGTGTAACCTATTTGTCAAACAGGATGCTCTTTATACATAGCAGACTGAGACCATTCTTTGCTCCTACCCAGAAGGATTTTTGTAACAGAGATATAACTATAAATATTCACAACCTAAGCAAACCATTTAGTTGGAGTGGCACAGTGGAGGGTGAAGTAGAGATCTTTTCTTGAAATTTCTGGTTAGGACAATGTACAGTATAAGTGAGAGAATCTCAACTACTGCTAGGGATGTTTCTGGACTTGGGTGGAGCTCACCTGGAGTGTGGCCATTGAAGAGAGGAAAGAGATCTACCTGGAAGCATCTTATTCTATCTAATTCTTCTTAACTAGGTGCTATACTTATGTTTTAGTGTTCTGAAGGATCACAAAAACTTAAGGTTGCCAGAAGAAAATTTTTGTTGCTCTCTTTTTGATATGACTATGCTTAATGGGAATAATTTATTGCAAGACCCCTTTGTATCTTAGATATGATGATTTATAATCGTAAGTCATACCTGTTTTAAAACTCAGACAATTGGCATTTATAAACATATTGTGAAATCCTAACTTTGCCAAAATAATTGTTTTCAATTCAATAATCTTCTATCTTCTAATAAAGTTTAGCATAGTCATTCTTTAAGGATGGTGATTTAGAAAAGAATAATTTAATAGGATGAAATAGAATGGGTGATCGAGGGCAATAAATCATAATCACAGTCAAAGACAGTACTTCTCAATTATCACTCAAGAATGATCCTGAAATAACATATCTGTCACATAATGATTGATTGATGTTTGGATTATATATTTAGAGCTAGGAGGAACCCAATTTTGTCAAACTCAAATAGAAATGGGGCAACTAAACATTAAGGATAATTGTGGCCACTTATTGACTTAGAAAAAGCACATAATTCAAATTATCTACATTCTCTTGTATTTTTATTTCAAGCAGATTTTGTCACACTTAGAAATGTTGTAGCTACTATGTGCCCCATATGTGTTTGACACCTGTGACCTAGAACAACTTGTTTATTTTACAGCCTAGGGAATGGAGACTCAAGGAGGGGTTGTAAGTTTCCTCCAAAAATAATGTTAAAATTCATAAAAAATTCAGTTCTTACAAATAAATAAATAGTCAAATGATAACTGATTGATGTCTGACATGTTTAGGAATCTTTGTTCAGATAGATACATAGACAGATATTTTGTTGTTGTTTCATCATGTCCAACTCCTTGTGAGCCCACTTGGGATTTTCTTGGCAGAGATACTAGAGTGAACTGCCATTTCCTTCTCCAGCTCATTTTACAGATAAGTAAACTGAGGCAAACAGAATCAAGGAACTTGCCCAAGGTCACACAGCTAATAAGCGTCTGAGGCTGGATTTGAACTCAGATGTTCCCGACTACAGGTCCGGCACTCTATCCACTACATTACATATACATATATGTGTATATCTAGATATTTATCAATCTTCATTGCTATTTGATATCTAGAAGTAAAGTGAAAGGTAGCAACAGAGAATGAGAGATAATAGGGGATAAGGACTAGAACTGTGATTTCATTGACATACAGAACTCCTGGATGATGAAATTCCCACTACCAATGCATATTTGTACCTTCTCCAAATCTTAAAATCTCAGAGCATTGCCTAGAACAGGGCTTCTTAAACTTTTTCCACTCCAGACCCTTTCAGCACAGAGAGTATAAATGACTTGCCCATGGTCACATAACCAGTACGAATCAGAAGGGGAACTTGGTAACTAATTTTCTTGCCTCCCAAGATGTCTATTCACTAAACTATGCTTTCTCATATATAATGCACAATTATAATACTTTATTAAGAATATGACATTAAAAACTACAAAATTTTAGTAGTTCCTAGGTTCTAAACTGGAGCTTTCAACAAATACTAAAGGTATTGAATTCAAATTTTCTGAAGCCAAAATAAGGTCACATTCTTACAAAAGTCAGTCCTCTGCTAAGATACTTTGTGTATTTTTCTATCGATTGGGGCTAAAAACATGTTGGTATTTAGCTATGATGAAATATCACATTATAAGAAATGATGAATACAATAACACAGAAGTATTAGAATATTCATCTAAACTGATGCAAGGTGAAGCAAACAGAATAAAGAAAATAATGTATAAAATGACTACAGTGATATAAATGTAAAGCTCAGCTAACCAGTTGTGGAAAAATAAAGACCAAGCTTGTCCTCAAAAAAAGGGATATGAGAATGTACCTCCCTCCTTCCGTTCTTTGCAACAAAAGGGGATCATGAGTTTGGAATACTATTTATCATGTTGTACTTAATTGATATGTTGGTTAGTTTTTGCTGAGCTTTTTTTTTTTCTCTTAAAAATTCTTTCAAATAAGGGATGGATATCTAGGAAAGGATTGAGAAAAGATCGGGTTGGTAAATGTTGGTAAGGTAAAATTGAAAAACAATTCCAATACATGTATATACATATCTCTATCTATCTCAAAATAACTATAAATATACAATCTATCCACTCACCTGTGTATCACTGCCTGTAATCTGCTACTATTAAAAGCTGAGGATGTTGGATCTCGAGTTCCAGAGTTCCAAACTACAGTAGGGCAACAGCTACTGTTGCGTCTTTGAGCTAACTCTTAACATTAACATGAAGATCCCCTGTGAATGTGCCTGCCTAAGAAGGCCTGAACCAGCCCAAGCAGAGTAGATTAAAGCCAATAGAGTAGATTAAGTCAATCAGTCTGGTGGCTTGGTGAGCTCCAAATGGCTACCACAAATTAAAACTGTAAGGAACCTCATATTTTTGGCATACAATAAACACATTTAGGCATAGTTCTGCTAATGTTATTTCAAAAGGAAATGGTTATTTTCACGTAAAAACAAACATTTTTACTGATCTCTATTAATTTTCACTTGTGACCAAAATTATTCTGATAACATGTGAATACATATGTCATGTATCATGATCTATTTCCTAAATATTAGTACTAAAATGAGAGCAAAAATTGAAATTTTATACAATTGGATGCAATTATATTTCAGTTTGCTTTTAGTAAAATGGAAGAGAAATGGTATACTTAACCACAAATTTCTTTTTTTTTTCCAGTTCAATGCAAAGTTTTATTGTAGGGAATAGGGGGAAGGGGAAAGAGGAAAAGTGAACCTAACATACAACTTGGGTATATACACTAACATAGAGTATGACTCAGGAGGGCAGTGCCACATTAGGGAGCACAGAGACATGGGTACATTCAGCAGGAAGTGGGTCCTCCAAAGTGCCCTTCTGTGGGTCAGATTCTTATACTCTGATTTTGGACATTCCCCTGGAGTTGGCTGAGTTGCGTATCAGGGGTCAGGGAAAATTTATTCTGGGGAGCTTGTCATCAGGGAGAGGAAACAAACTGGTAGTAGTAAAAATATTATAAAGGCAGTTTGTTATCAGGGAGAAAAGATAATCTGGTGGTAGACAAAATGTTATTTGGGGGACACAAGCACAAATTTCTTAAAGAGTTAAGAAGTTAAAGTTAAGAAACTATTTTGGAAAGACTGGCATCATTCAATTAAAATGGATACTGTCCTGCAAAATTTACTCTGAGGAAGTAAATGGTAGATGGTATGATTGTTCGCACAGTGGAAAGCAGTCTAAAGGGCTTGGATTCTAGTCTCCCTCTGTCTTGAATTCTCCATGATTTTTAGCAACATAATCTTACTAAATCTCAGTCTCCTCTTCTCCAAAATAAGAAAGTTAAACTGGATACCTTCTAATGAGGTCCCTCCTACTTCTCAATGATTTTAGAGACCTACATGGTGGCAGTGTGCCTGCCATTAAAGATAAAGTGATGAACTTGGCATCAGAAGGATTAGCATTGGAACCATGCCTCAGACAGTTACTTGCAAGGCAAGTAGATTCATTTCTTTGAGTCTCTGTCCTCAGCTGTAAAATGAGACTAATAATAATGGTAGAACCTGTCTTACAGGTTGGTTATGAAGAAAATATAAGAATCTATGTAAAGTACTTTGCGAATTTACAATGTCCTATGTTATATTGCTTGCCATCTCTAAGGGTGGGGGAGGGGTCAGAGGCAAAACATTTGTAACTCACTTTTTTTTTTAAATTTAAATTTTAAAAAATAAAATTAAAAATGGAAAAAATAAAGTTCCTTATATGTGCCAAGCATTACTACTCTCATTCTTGCCGCTATTCCTATTGCTCCTCCAACTACAATAATTCAAGGGTCAGTGATTTTACTGGTATGGGTGTGAGGGGGAAAAAAAAACCTGATTCCTGAATGTAACAAAACTATGCTTAAAATTTAGCAAAACCATTTAAAAATTACAAATTTAAAAGGAAACGTGTTATATTTAGCTTAGTTACAATAAGTAATGTTAATGACAATATTATGTTATACAATTAAAATATCATAAAATTTTGGAATACGATTACTAAGTTAGGCACACAATCTTTTATACTATCATGTATTAGAAAAAGTTCCACAGTATTGAAAATAATATAATGCATAAAGTTCTGTTTTATGTTATACATATCACAAACAATTTACCTTTGAAGTGTCAATGAAAGTAAAGCTTTTGTTAATTACTTCCTCAGTTACAAACCACATTGTCAGTCTTGACTTCAGATCCAATTAAATACCCTCTCTTTTTTTCCCACTTTAACTATTCTTTCCACTTATTGATTTTTTTCTGGGATGTTGTAATTTGACTATACCCATAATATTTAGATATACATACCACTGGATAAAACAAGGTCACATATGAGGACACAATTACCTCATCCTCATTTAGCACAGCTAGTTCATGCCAACATTTCCTGTGTTAAAATTTTTCCAAACTTAGTCATAGCTGATATTTATTAGCAGATTAGCCTATATTGACTGGTATCCAATTTTAACTAATGTTTGTTTAACTGAATTCAAATGAACTGAATAGAGGTAACATGAAGCTCCAGGAACTAGCAGCCTTCCCTGCGATTAAGGCAGCTCTGGACTAACACCTGGAGGAAATGATGAAGAATACATTTCTTTTGAATTATGTAAATATGCGCAGGGACTTATGCACAGCATTATCTGTCTTAGCCCATCAAGCAGTTAAATTAACCTTTGACCCAACAGAACGTCCTGTAGTATGATTAGAGTCAGCTAAAGGGAACATAAAGATCTCAAAACAAGATGCCATCATTATACCAGTACAAAAAATGCCATATAGAGTTCTCAGACCTAAGCTCTAACCAGTGGTAAGGCACAGACCAGTCTTTCCATCCCATTGTTCTATCATGCTTGACTATGAAGTACCAACACTTGGGCCATGAATTCAATGTGTATGTACTCTTTTCTCATTTCTTACTGTTATTATCATCATCTTATCTTAGCACTCTCTACTTCAGTAAAATCAGAGGTCCAAGAAAAATGAAAAACAAAACTAAAACCTATTGATGATGTATCATGTCACAGAGGTGAGGGAACAGAACATGGAGTCAGAAAGACCTGGATTCCAAGAATGATAGGAGCTAATTGGAATCAGAGGTCTTTTAAAAAGACGCAAAGTGTTGGATCCTAAAATTTGTTAAGGCTCCAACTTCCAGATCTTGATACAAATATTCTATTTGAAAGTTCAATGCTTCTTACTGACCATATGACAAATCCACAGGTATAGAATAATTTGATTTCAGCTAGATTTCAACCTTAAGACGTTCTCCTTTCTCACTAAATATTCACTCCAAAGTGCTTTAAAGATTGCAAAGTATTTTATAAATATGTCATTTCAACTTTACAATTCTGGAATGTAGGTGCTATCATCTCTGATTTGAAGGCGAGTTAGGTAACTTTTTCACACTACTAGTAAGCATTGGGAGCCATACCGGAACTCAAGTTTTTCTTACTCCAAGTTCAATGCTCAGAAAACACTCTCTGACAATGCACGTCCATACTATCTCTTGAAGCAATTGTCTTAGAGCAGAGACTTTCAGCCTGCTGTCCCAAGTAACTCCTTCCCACTAAAGAGTGTGTATATTTAAAAAAAAAAAGAAACACACATTCAATGTCATCCTAGTGATATTCTGTAGCTATAAATATAGAACATAATCTCAAAAGAACCAAAATTTAATTTTGACCTCAAGGGTAATTAAAAAGATGGATGGTGGGTATTAACTAGGACTGCAAAACATTGCCAGCAATGACTTTTGCATGAGAAGTAACAGAATGATTTCATTAAGGACATGGGTGCTGCAAAAACACTGAGCTAGCAAAAAATCAGGACTGAGAGATAAAGCATTGAGTCCATGAAATGTTAAAAGATCTAGAAGGAAGGCCTCCTAAGAGAGCTTGAAGTATTGGGATAGAGCTTATCTGAAGAGTAAATATAAAAAAGATTGGTAAGGATTGCACAAGATGAGAAGGAATGGATGGGTTGCAACTTTTATTAGTGCAGAAAGTGCTCACAATTATGAGATGATTGATTCATTAATCTTGTAAATCATTAGTAAGAAGCTCTCTGTTGACTCGACTAAAATGAAGACTTCTAGTATATATAACCTCTAAGCAGAAGTAAGTATTCCAGATCAGATAAAAAGAGTTACATGGCACAGCTCAAAGAATATAGAATCTTAAGTCAGAAAACATGAATTATAATCATAGTGCTGTGATTTAATAGTAGGTATAATAATAGCTAATATTTCCATAGCACTTACTATGTGTCAAGCACTATGCTAAACACTTCACAAATATTGTCTACTTTGATCTTCACAATAACCCTTGGAAGGTGGGTACTATTATTATCATCCCACTCTTACATATGAGGATACTGAGGCAAAAGGAGGTTAAGTGACTTGTCCAGGGTCACACAACTACAGATCTTCCTGACTCCAGATCCAGGATTCCACTGTGACATCTAGCTGCCATATATTATATGTATACATGTACATGTACATATATGTACATATGTGTACACATACCAAAGTTTAAGTGACTGAACTGAACTGAAGGTGTTACATATGTATCTGTTTTTTTCTTTTCTTTTCTTTTTTTTTAAGTGAGGCAATCAGGGTTAAGTGACTTGCCCAAGGTCACACAGATGGTACGTGTCAAGTGTTTGGCCTGAGCCTGGATTTGAACTCAGGTCCTCCTGACTTCAGGGCCTGTGCTCTATCCACTGCGCCACCTAGCTGCCCCTATGTGTATCTCACCTTCAGTTTAGTCAACAGGCTTTTTAGGCCTCTGTTTCTTCATTTGAGAAAATGAATAGGATCACTAAATTTCTTTCGTGCTCTAAGCCCCATGATCACAAGTGACTTTCCAGTAATCTTAAGATCCTATTAAATCAGGGAATGCTATTCCCTAAGATGAAACTTAAGTTTGGCTTAACTCATTAATTCCTTAAGGGGTATTAAGAGTACAGAACAATATTAATGAGGTCCTGGGTCCTGTCCTCACCAGTAAGCTTTATTTTGGCAATCACAAGATATAACCTCATTGTTGAAATAATCGCCTTGTAAAATGCATAGTGTGACTATAGAGTAGTGTGTCTGTTAAAACACACACACACACACACACACACCAGAATGTATCATTCCACATGAGTGTCATACACTTCAAAAGTGAACATCCCAGGAGATTATACACCTACTCCAATGCTACAACTATTGTGCAAAACTTGAAATTCATTTTTATTTCTCTAGAATTCAGTTTATAAACCACATAAAATCAGTATTTTTCTCAATTACAAATCTTTATTTTGTATTTAATCAAATTACATTATCCATCTTGTCTATCTTAATTTGATATTAGGCTGCAAATTGAGGCTTACTCCCAAAGCAGAAATATTTCTCCAGTTGAGACACCCCAATAGATTGTATCACAGGCTCTGAAGACAAATCCAAAAGACTAGTTCAAAAATTTAGTTGGAGTATCATCTGAGCAAGGGTGTACCACTCAAGGAAACTGTTTTGAAGGGGAAAACACTCATTTAGATCTGCAAATTCTGTCACTGTAGTTTATAGTCATGCCTCATACTCAAACCAGTAGAAACTGTGAAAATCTGAAGTGATTTCAAAGACCATCCTTTTGTTTACAGTTGTGTTGAATTTTTCTTTTAAATGGCACTTATAAGACAATCATACCTTGTTAGGTAGGATTAGGGAAGACTTCAGCTGTGCTGAACATCTTCAAATTGAGGCAATTTCGTGGCTTTCACGGTCAGGGCTTCGGTGAAGAGTTTTGTTTTTTTTTTTTTTTTTAAAGTAGGGCCATTTCTGTATACTAGACTAGACCCAGAAGAGAGGCATAAGACCATTTGTTCCATGGTTATTTTTGAATTCTTTCTCTTTGACCAAATTGCATTCCATTCACAGAGTGGAAAAAATAGAACGGAGTCTTTACGAGCTAAAAATGGATGATTTTTAGGATAAAATGTCTTAAAATATGATTACTTATGCAATGAGAACAGGTTGGTGTATTAATTTACTTTTCATGTCCTGAGGTTCTTTGACACTCACCCACAGCTCAGTGAACCTATAGGATTATTTTTGATAACACTTCAAACTCATATTGCATCCTCAATGTAATTACCTTTCTTTGAAAGGCACTCACAAGTTGAATAGGTTTAGATATAGTTACAATGCACTGTTAAATTTATCTCTTTCTGAGTTTATAGGTTCTGCTCAGAAACAAATTAATGTTACTATACAGGGAAGGTCACAAGCAGATTCATTAATCAGAGTTCTCTGTACATTTCTATTTGAAGTGCAACAAAAATCATCTACTTGTTTTAACTGCAGTTTTAATAGTTTATTGAAGTCATGACGGTCTTTTAGGAAGAAATACTGTTCTAGAACTTCACAAGTAGGTGGAAATCATATTTCTTTAGGTGGACTGAAGCTGACATTTTTTTTAAATAGAATGACTTTTTCTTCCCCCAGGAAAATCCATTACGTGATGAATTTCACAACAGAATTAAAGATGACCCCAATTAATGAAATTTCACATGGCTATTTCTTTTCACTTTGGCAAAGTCACACACCTTCACTGGTTCTCAATTTCCTCATCTGTAAAATGAAAAGGTTTGATGATATGACTACTAATGTCCATTCCAGCTATGTTACTCAGGGGACCTGAGATTGCATTGGTTTTCAGGCCAATATCTGTTCAACCTTACTAAATTATAATATATTAGACACTAGACTTATAATTCATTTGTTATAGAAAAGTTTTGGAGAAAGAAGTCTACTTTATCAAGGCAGGTGGCATTCTCAATACAACCTTTAGTCTTAAAGAGTTTCAAGCATCATATGTCAAGTGTCAAAAGTGGGATTGAACACAGTCGTTCCTGATTTTGAAGCTGGTTCTCTTTCCACTATGCAACAAAGTTCCTTCTGAAATGGTAAAGCCAGGATCAAAACCTAGGTCATACTTTATCTAATCCTGTGCTCCAACATTCTCAAAGCTCCAGAGTGAAAACATTCACCAGGAGCCATCATCTTAATCACAGTGCAATTTGTCCTTTGGCTATGCATAGAAAGCATCAAATGAAGTAGAGAAGTGACAATTATCTTTTTTATTTTGATCAAGGCAGATAACTAATTTAGATAGCCGACTGACCATCGACACTTAGTTTGTTCCTTGACTACTCTGAGTCCACAGGCTGCTGATTTTTTGCATTCTGAATAGTTGAGAAATATTATTCAAATTTATCATGGCAAAATCCATAGTAAAGCACCATAGTCAAAAATTGTGAGATTTGAATATGATGATAGACACATAATAATTATAGTCCTGGAAAGTGGTATATACATATTCTAAAATAAAGGAAAGCATATTTCTGGTTACTGACTCTGAACAGTATGTTGTATGTGGTCCATAAAAGAATTATTACCTTGTGAGAAAGTGATAAAAAGGAATGTATGCAAGCAAATGCAGTCAAGAACTCAAACAAGAAGTTTGGAAAAATTAAAGATTGTGTGTGTATATATTTATGTTTGTGTATTATATCACCTGAATGACAATGCTTATAAATATGCTGATTAGATTATTACTTTAAAATGCAATTCAAAATAATCTGTGATAACATAACCAGACTTGGATAACTCAATATATTTCTACATTGTGCTCATATCAACCCTCCCACATTGTCTTCTCACATCCTGCCACTTTGTAGAAGGGGGTTGAGATATTAATAAGATGAAGGCATGGTCAACTATCTTATCAACCACTTTAAGGTAAGTGCCCAGGCCAACCATGTTCACTCCTCTGTTCCTTTCTGGGCTCTGCTTCTAATTGCATCATGTCCCTGCATGGCTGCTGTCTTCTTTTCCTCCCTCTCTACCCTCTCTGGCTCCCTTCCTTCATTGGAATGAAAGTTCCTTGATGACAGGGAGGTCCTTTTTTTTTTTAAGTTCATATTTTAAACTTATCTATACTTGGCACATAGGAAACTTTTTTTTTACCTTTTTAGTAAGGCAATAGGGGTTGAATGACTCACCCAGGGTCACACAGCTAGTGAATGTCATGTGTCTGAGGCCAAATTTGAACCCAGGTCCTCCTGACTCCAAGGCCAGACCTATCCACTGAACCACCTAGCTGCCCCAGGAAACCTAAACTTTTATTGACTTGATTTCACTATACTATCACCTTTATAGGACAGTACTTACACGATATAAAATTCTTGCATCACACATATCACAGAGCTGCTGTTAGGAAACAGGTTTATGCAATTTAAAATGATACACAAATGTGAATTATTAGCATAATAATTTAACACCATAAAATAGAATCTCAAGTCCAGTTTAAAAAAAAAAAGTTTTGTAATTCATACACTCGGTGGCTAATATGGAACTATACGCAAAAGTTGGAACTGTACACAAAAGCTAAAGAAAATTTCAAATATTTTATTCTTGTTTTGAGACATAGCCTTATAAAGTGTTCATGGTATTGTGACTTAACCCTTCTTTGAAGGAAACAACCTGTCTTGCCTAATAAAAAATCTTAAATCAAGTTAATAATGTTTGGCATGTTTTTCTGCATTTAGTCTTTATCACTGATACAAATGTATATGTGTCAGAAAAATAAATATGTGTATACATATACATATGTGTGTACATATGTAAATGAATATAATCTGAGACACACATAATTTCTTTTTTCAGAGAAATGAAAATGCTTAATTCAAAGTTTTCTGAAGTTTAGTTTTACTCCATTTTAGCACTACATATCTACAAAGATACATATTTGTATGTATGCATATATGTGCACACATACATACATGTTTTATGTATATATATATATATACACATATACATCTGTATGTATGTGTATTTACACACAACTGGAAAAATAGCAGTCATTCTGTGACAAGGTAAAAGAAATTCTTTCATACATAATTACACTGAAACAAATGATATCAACCTAATGTTAAACTAATCTGAAGCTCCAATTATCTGAGGGTAGAGAGTATAATTTTAATCAACAATTATATCACTGTTTCCAAGGTTAGTTTTGTCTTTACTTTCCTAAAAATACACCATTGGCATTGTTACAAGCTCATATATTTACTTGCATCATTTTTCCACCTTCTCCCCTCCAAGACATTTGAGCAATTATCTGATTTAATTATTCTCATTACAACTGTACAATGCAGGTGAATGTTGGAGACTTTGGTGCTAAAAGCAGGAAAATACTCCTGAGTAAGCAAGTAGCTGACACCAGCTACTAACCCAAGCATTATCGCACCACTTTCTCTAGCACTAGAAGGTTCAAACAATACTTCCTTCATCAAAGATTCAAAAAGTAGACAGGATAAGTAATTTCCTTACTACTTTTCAAATGAATAAAGTAATGCTCAAGGGTGGTTAAAGCACCTGGCTTGTGATCGCATAACTAATGTCAGCTCCAGAAGACTGACATTTTTCTTGCCTAGTATTTCTCAAATTAGCTAGGTTACAAATACTGTGCAAATAATTTCTTCATTTTTCTGTGAATAGGGCCATTCTTACATTTTGAATTTTTCTTACCAAGCATGGGCATGGCCATTAGTTCTCTTTAGTGGCATGTAAGACAATCCACCAAGGATTAGTCAGTCTTGGGATTTCCTAGTAGGAAATTCCTTCTCCAAATGAAGATTGGCATTCAGCAGCAAATCTTGCCTTCTACAAGAGGCCTTTCCTGCCCCTTTCCCCATTTTATCAGTGCCTTATTTCTGAGATTACCTCCAACTTACCCTGCAAATATCTAGTAAAAGCATAGTTGGTTGCATGTTGTCTCCCCAATTAGAATCTGAGCCCCTTGGAAGGGACTATTTCTGTCTTTTTTTTTTTTTGTATTCCTAGTATTTAATGGTTCCTGACACATTGTAAGTCCTTTACAAATATGTGTTGAATAGACCTGACTTCTCTGTAATGTACAGTCTTGGAGAATTATCTTGGCATGCTGAGAAGTTAGTGAATTGTCCAGGGTGGCCCAGCCAGTGCATCGGAGGGAAGATCTGAAGCCAGGTCTTCCTTATTCTAAAACTGATTCTCTACCAATTCTGTAGCAAAGGGACAATTGCCTTTTGTTGTCCCCATGGGAACAGAGACTTTTACTAGTATTGATATCACCACTTCTCCTTTTAAGCAAAGATTTTGCTCTTGGGGAACTAGAGCTCAGAAGTCTTGGCATTCTCATACCTGTCCAAGGGCCCTTTCCAATATACTAATCTCTCTTTGTATTATTATAAAACAAGTACCTAGAAATGAAATTCAATTCAATGAAAGTATTTTCCTACTGATAGAAAAGTGGGATGGTAAATATGTGTGGAGATTTAAACCCTGATCATATATAGGAATTAGAACTTGTTCTACTAACTTTGGCTCATTTTAATGATAAAATGAAAAGCTTGGCAAATTAAAGACCATTTCTGTTGATATCACAAATTAAGATAATGTAATGGATTAGGAAGACCATACTTTATTTTATGGCTTTCAGTTATCAACTCTTGTGTTGACCCAGTCACATATTCTGAAATGAATTAATGATGAAAGAAGTCCCTATCCAGTAAGTACAGTGCTTTAGAAACTTCTAAAATGAAAATCAGCTATTCTGATAATAATACTATGGCATTACTTTATATACTTTTTATTTATTAATATTTAAATTGTAGCCAAATATTGCATAAAGTATATGTTCTTAGATCATTAAGTACCTAAGGAGAACAAAATCAATGTTTGCAACTGATTTTTCCAGGTTTTCATTACCTAGTATCATTAATAGCACAAGGAATTGATTCTGTTTTTTAAAAATCACATTTCTAATGACGACTACCAATGCTTAATATTTCCATTTTTCTTAATTTCTTTAAAGTTGGCCATGTATCCAATGTGGATTACACAGAAATGATACTCCGGGAATCAAATGAATATGTCCATTTCATGTCTGCCATTTTTTTTCTTAAACATCTCACTTCTCAACCCTAGTCATTGACATAAATAGTTGACTAAAAATTAATAAAGATGGCTTGAGCTCCATTGATGTTTGAGAATGACAATGTTTTCACCAGAATATTTAGGGATTTTCATGTCCCTTAACACTTTAACAGATAAACTTTACCTTATGGGTGACATATGATTAAAATTTCCATGCTTTTTATCAGATAAAATTTGGGCATTTTTATTCATTCATTTGACTTTTTGATTATTTTTCTCCTTTCATAGCCTTATTGATAACTTAGTACCTGAGTGGGTAACATAGATAGGTATTACTTTTTAATGAAGGATTAATTCATTTGGCACATATTTGCAATCAACAGAAGTTCAATGAGGCAATGTCAAGGTGACAGATGCTTTGAGCAAAAGCTGTTGAATATCCATACAGAGAAAGCCATTCTCAACAGTATTTCTGCTAGAGATTCCTTGTCTATTTTGACCCCTCCAAACCACAAAATGTCTTTAGATTTCAAAATATTGCACAATACACTTGCTAACTTTATAGCCCATATACAATATGTGTTTATGAGACCTTTAAGTGAAGGGATTATAGGAAAAGGGGATAGGGTTTGATCAAATAAAGCAATATAAATTATAACCTAATTGATTCTCTAAGTTTGCACTGTAACACTCATTACTTTTCATGCAAAGAGTAAAATGCCAAATGTCATGCCAGTTATTGTTAATGGCCTGCTAATGGTGTGAATCTACAATATACACTACAATTTCTGCAACTCCTCTCCCCCTCCTAAGGTTAAATTTTTCCCACATGATCTTCATTTGTAAAGTAAAGTTTTGGCATAAGGCCTGAAAGCAATATTGCCCCATGTTAACATTTCAAAAACTTGGTTCCCTGGAAAATGTTATCAGAGACCTTCATTGTATATTAATAGACTACAGAACATAGTAGTTTTAATGATTTTTTAAAAAAGAATAATATAACTTTCAAAGCATAAAAAGATTGCATTCTCAGACTTATGGTTTCTCCCATTGGTCCTAATTCTTCTTCACAACATGACTAATGTGAAAATAGGTTTAATATGAATATAGGTTGGGCCTATATCGATTTATATGCTGTCTTGGAGTGGGAGGAGGGGAGAGATGGGGAGAAAATTTGGAACTCAAAATCTTATGGAAGTGAATGTTAAAAACTAAAAATAAATAAATATTTTTTAAAAAACATTGCATTCTCCAATTGTTCATTTGTATCTCAACACTAAACATAATTTGAATCAGTATAAAGAGAATTGTCTTTGATTATTAATATGTCTTTTAAGAATTGTATGCTTAAGACTATTACAAAGGAAAGGATGTACTATGGATGAGAGATGGTATATGATTTAATAACTTTGGAACAGGAAAATAAATCTCCAAAAATATGAACCTATTATCCCCAAATGTAAATTTGCCAAACATTTTTATCTTACAAAGGAGAAGACGCTGTTCTCTTGTTATTTCACTGTACTTAGATAAACTATGTTTTGAGTTAATTTTCTAAGAGTCAGTTTACATTTACTATTCTATATTACATTACATTTTTCTTTATGACAATAGTGGGTTAGCATAGTGTTCATGTGGCTTCATGTGGCCTGAAGTCAAACTGTTATACATGCCAGGAATGTAAATGATAACAATAACGCAATAATAATATAATACTGGTGATGAAGGCAATGATGATAAGTCTTGTGATTTCACCAGTGAAGAAAGTTCTTAATGAGGAGCTCCATTTACCAATGCAAATTGGCTTCTGCTTTGCAAATTACAGTTTTAGAGAGTTGCTTGGGCAATGAGAGGTTTGGTGACATTTCTGGGTCACACAAACAATAGATTTCAAAAGTGAGTTTTAAACCCAGTTCTTTCTTATTCTGAAGCTAAATCTCTATCTGTTATTCCATGCTGTCTCTCATATCCTTAAAATATTAACAATATTAGAGTACCTTGCACACAGTAGATGCATAATAAATGGCTACTAAATTGATACGGATTAATTCAGTATTCCAATAGTCTGTATTATCTCTTTCACTACCTTTTGGTTAAGTAAACTTATTAAGAATTTGGAAAGTCTTGAAACAGTCTCACAGTCAGCTCCCCAATCTGCTGTGGAAGAAAAGAAATATCATTCCCTAGTAACTCAGCTCTGTAGTAAATATTTCTCTACATTTAACTCAATGAGGCCTCAAATGACAATGAAACATTCTTTCAAGCTTACTATTCATCTTACATGGATCCATGTTTCTTTCAAGCTTACTAGGACTTGTCAGAAGTTAAGTAAAACCTCTTGAGGGGGGCAGAGCCAAGATGGCAGAGGGAAAGCAGTGACTTGTTTGAGCTCTCCCCCCAAACCTTTCCAAATACCTATAAAAATGGCTCTAAACAAATTCTAAAGCAGCAGAACCCACAAAAAGACAGAGTGAAACAAATTTCCAGCCAGAGACAGCCTGGATGGTTGATCAGAAAGCTATATCGTGCCAGGTCGGGAGAGGAGTGCGGTTCAGCGTGGGTGTGCAGGCCACAGCGACCCTGGAGCAGGCCTCAGAGGGCTGCATCACAGGCAGCTGTGGCGGTTTCTAGACTTCTCAACCCACTATCGCCAAAGACAACTGAGGTCAGTGGGAAAAGTCTGTAACTGCGGTGAGAGAAGGAGCTAGGTCTCAGCTGCCCCCGGGGCTGCAGCTGTTTCCTGAGCTTCTGGCCCACAGACTGAGGGGGAATCAAGTGGCCCATCAGAGGGGGATTGCAGGGATCTCTTTGCCAGTGCTGAAGCAGGAATCTCTTGCTTTACTGGTTCTTGGATCTGGGTCACAGTTCTGAGGGACAGTCCTGGGTTGAGAAGGAATGCTGGTGTGGTAACGCTTGCTGTGGCAGTGGAGAGAAAACAACTTGCCCCTTATCATAGCACCTTGGAAGAAGTGGAAATTTTCAGGTTCCTAGAAGTATCTCTGAAAACATCTGTACAAACACCCAAAGCTTGGGACAGTACATTCTCCACATTAGAAACAGACTTACCTTAACAAAGAGTTTAAAACTCAAGTAATTGGCCAGTATCATGAGTAAACAGCGAAAAAAGAGTCAGACTATATTATCTTACTTTGGTGACAAAGAAGATTAAAACATACAACAAAAGAAGACAATGAAGCCAAAGCTCCTAAATCCAAAGCCTCCAAGAAGAATATGAATCAGTCCCAGGCCTTGGAAGAGCTCAAAAGGGATTTTGAGAAGCAAGTAAGAGAAGTAGAGGAAAAAATGAGAGTTTTGCAAGAATATCATGAAAAACAAGTCAACAGCTTGCTAAAGGAGACCCCAAAAAATACTGAAGAAAATAACACCTTAAAAATAGCCTAACCCAAATGGCAAAAGAGGTCCAAAAAGCCAATGAGGAGAAGAATGCCCTAAAAGGAAAAATTGGCCAAATGGAAAAGGAAGTCCAAAAGATTACTAAAGAAAATAATTCCTTAAAAATTAGAATAGAGCAATTGGAAGCGAGTGACTTTACGAGAAATCAAGACAATGTAAAACAAATCCAAAAGAATGAAAAATTAGAAAACAATGTGAAATATCTCATTGGAAAAACAACTGCCCTGGAAAATAGATCCAGGAGAGAGAATTTAAAAATTATTGGAGTATCTGAAAGCCATGATCAAAAAAAAAAAAAGGGCCTAGACATCATCTTTCAAGAAATTATCCAGGAAAACTGCCCTGATATTTTAGAACCAGAGGGCAAAATAGAAATTGAAAGAATCCACTGATCTCCTCCTGAAAGAGATCCCCAAAGGAAAACTCCTAGGAATATTGTAGCCAAATTCCAGAGTTCCTAGGTCAAGGAGAAAATATTACAAGCAGCTAGAAAGAAACAATTCAAGTATTGTGGAAACACAATCAGCATAACACAAGATTTAGCTGCTTCTACATTAAGGGACCACAGGGCATGGAATATAATATTCCAGAGAGCAGAGGAGATAGGATTACAACCAAGAATCACCTACCCAGCAAAACTGAGTATAATCCTTCAGGGCAAAAAATGGTCATTCAGTGAAATAGAGGACTTTCAAGCATTCCTGATGAAAAGACCAGAGTTGAATAGAAAATTTGATTTTCAAATACAAGACTCGAGTGGAACATGAAGAGGTAAACAGGAAAGAGAAAATCATAAGAGACTTATTAAGGTTGAACTGTTTACATTCCTGCATGGAAAGATGATACTTGTAACTCGTGAGACCTTTGTCAGTATTAGGGTAGTCGGAGGGGAAAAATTATTATGTATGTATATGTAGATATAGATAGAGGGCACAGGGTGAGTTGAAAATGAAGGGGTCATATCTGGAGAATAAAATTAAGGGGTGAGAGAGGATTATACTAGGAGAAGGGGAAAGGGAGAGGTAGAACAGGGTAAATTATCTCACAAAAAAAAGCAGAAAAGAAAAGGCTCTTACAGTGGAGGGGAAACAGGGGAAGGTGAGAGGGAATGAGTGAATCTTATTCTCTTAGAATTTGACTCATCAGAGAATAACCTATACACTCAATTGGGTATGGAAATCTGTCTTACCCTACAGGAAAATGGGGGGGGGAAGGGGACAAGGGAGTAGGGGGATGATAGAGAGGAGGGCAGATTGGGAAAGGGGGTAATCAGAAGCAAGTACTTCTGAGAAGGGTCAGGGTCAAAAGAAAGAATAGAATAAACGGCAGGGTAGGATTAAGGGAAATAGTTTTTCACAGCATGTCTACTATGGAAGTGTGGCATAACTGGACAAATATAACCTATATTTAGTTGCTTGCCTTATCAATGAGGGTGGGTGGGGAGGGAGTAAGGGAGAAAATTTGGAACCCCAAGTTTTAAAAACACATGTTTAACAAAAATGTTTTCACATGCAACTGGGAAATAAGAAATGCAGGAAATGGAGTACAGAAATCCATCCTGCCCTATAGGAAAATTGAAGGGGAAGGGGATAAGGGAAGGGGGGGAGAGATAGAAGGGAAGGCAGACTAGGGGAAGGGGTATTCAGAATGCATGCCATCTTGGGGTGGGGAGTGGAGTGAGATGGGGTGAAAATTTGGAACTCAAAATCTCATAGAAGTAAATGTTGAAAACAAAAAAATAAATAAAAATTACCATAATAAAAAAATAAAATAATTCACCTCAAAAAAAAAAAAACCTCTTGAGAACTCAATGTCACCTTCATGACAAAGTGAGGGATCACAGTAGGCATTTAATGGAAGAATAGTAACATTATGTGACTGTTATCTTTTAAAGTCCACACAGAAATATAAATTCAACATTCAAGGAAGGATAGTGTACACATCTATGAAGTAATGCGTTATTATTTTGATAGTAATAATCATTAGCACCTTAAAGTTTGAAAATATTTTACATATATTATCTCATTTGATAAGAAAAAGCTTTATCATTTATCTAGACTGCATATCAGATTAAAAGCTAAGCCTTTAACTTTTTCTCAATACTAATTTTGGATTATTTTTCTATGTGATGATTTAAAAAGCCATACCAGACGTCAAGTATTCATAACCCATAGGAGCATTTCCTTGCTTTTGTATCTCCACATAAATCCCTTCCCCTTAGAAATTTAGTCCTTCCATAATTGGAATGCTCTCAATCACCTGAAAAGGCTTCATAGACAGCACTGAATTATGTCACAGAATAACATTTCCTTAACATATAGTTCTTATTCTTTTCTCTTATTTCTTCAGTTTTAGTATACAACATTATGGATAATGCAAAGGAACTTCCATTCTAAGTTTACATGCAATTTTTCTTTCCCCTTCCCAAGTCAAAAATCAAAATACACTGTAATGTTTGAATTATTGCTATGGTTATTTTTTAATCACATATTTTACTTTTTCTAAAAACCATTATCCCAATGGACCCTGAACCCAATATGTCATCCATGAGTGTCCTAATTTTGCGAAAGATATTAGATCTGCTGCATTTTTTTCATTTTATAAACTTCCAAAATTTCCTTCCTTTCCCCTCCCTGAGTAATAAAGGAACCAATACTCAGTCCCTATAGGAATCCAAAGACAAAGTAATGTGAGTACTGTATTTGCTACTACAATAGATTTGGACACTCAGTCTCCTGTTCTTTTTCTTTTTAACATGTATCTTGAATATATTGTTTAATAGGCACCAGAATGCCATTAGGGCAAAACATATCTCTAGTAATCAACTGATCTATTGTTTAACTGAAATGGGTAATGTACATGGTATGGAATGACAGGAAACACAGTAGATCAGTATGGATGGAGATATCTAGTGCTGTTGCATTGAATTGACTCTTTTATGTAGTGATGATGACCACGATGTTGTTTTTTCCAGAAGAAATTAATATAGCATCTAAAAGTGCCTAGCAAACTACTAGGGATTGTAGGCATTTGGGGGGAAATTATTTAAGAGATCTTTCCCTAATTAATTATACAATGATATTTATGTATTTCAACACACAAAGAACATAAGGAAGTTCAAAGATGTCCTGAGCCCTTTAACAGACTTTCAACTAACCATCATATGTTATTACCTTTGTGTCTCAAAGAGGGAACAACTCATAATAATCCCTAATCCCTTTGCATGACTGAAAAGGTGGGCCATTATCCATTTCCCCACTCAAATATTTCAGGTATGTTAGATAGTCCTATGGTTTCCCTTTCCATTGTTCCCTTTATTTTTTTTTTTTGGTTGTTGTTTTGTTTTTGAGGGAGAAACAAGGAGATGGAATATTAAAATAAACATACAAGAAAATATGAACTGTTATGTATAGTTTGTTTTTTAAATAAATGTGTTTATAATTTTTTCAACGTTTATTTTGGCAAAGTTGTTATTACATAGATTGAATATTGTTTCAGCTCCACTTCACTTTTTATTGATTCATATAAGTTTCTCCAGGCTTCTCTGAAAGTCTCATTTTTATCATGTCTAACTACATTTTGAATTAAATCACATTTATATACCATAATTTGTTTAAAAGGAGACAATCATTTTAAAAACATGGCAAATATATTTTATGAGCTTGACAATTGATTATGAGGTTTTTTTTTTCTATTTTTCTTATGGTGGTAGAGGAGGTAGGAAAGAGGGAAACTAAATGTGTGTTTAATGGGAAAAAATCTAAAGTTAATATCAAAAGAAGTGTATTAGTATTAATTTTCCAATTTAATTTTATTATTTTTCCCAATTGAAGAAGCTTTTATATTGTTTATGTCCCTGCCCCAAAACTGAACAGCAATACAAAACAAAATGAACCCTCATAAAAGGTATATATAGTCAAGTGAATCAGATCCCTCCATTGGCCATGTCTGCTGTTTCATTCTGCATTTAAAGTCCATTGCTTCTCTGTCAAGAAGTAGGTAGTGTGCTCATTTTTGTACTTATGGAATCATGGTTTCTTATTTCAGTGGTGAGAGTTCAAGTCCTTCAGAGTTGTTTTTCTTTACAGCATTGTCATTGTATTAACCATTCTCTTGGTTCTGGTCACTTTATTGTACTTCAATTCAGAGAGATATTCTCACATTTCTATGGAACCATTCATTTCATTATTTTTAATAGAACAATAGTTTCCTGTTATGTTTCATTAACATAATTTGTTCAGAATAAGATATACATTTTTGAATTTAACTAGTGTAAGAATTTGTCATACTTCATTTTGCATATTTGTTACAATATTTTTTTCTGCTTTACTACTTAATAATCTACTATCTCTTACCCTCTGTTATTTTTCATAATCTTTTTAAAGTACTATAGTTTGCTGGTTTGAACAAAGAATTGAAGTCTTTTAAAGGGGTTCTTCATGCTATTTTTGATTTTCAATGTGTATATTTGTTCTCTGGGTTCTGATAATTTCACTGCAAATCAGTTTGTACATGTCACCACATGTTTCTTGAATCCATTATATTGGTTATGTCTCATGGCATAACAATATTACCTCACTCATATTCGAAACTTAATTCAGCAATTTCCCCATTGATAGGCACTAAGTTTATTTCCAGTTCTTTGTAACTAATCTCAGTTTTTAATACCTTTTCTCCAAATAAATTATCTTACTATGTGTATTATTGCTGTTTTCCCATAGTCCATAGTTATGCTACATTTTTGGAATCTGTCCTCTTAACATGCTACCTTTCCTGTTTATATTTCATTTCAGTGCAGGGCTGTATGAGTATCTGGTCATCAATCATCCTCCACATTTGTCCATTTCATAGAAGTTCTATGATAGAAAATGATCCCAAAAGATCTCAGGAGATCAGAACAGTGAATAGTATCTAATGCAACAAGATTTAACAGGGTAATGTAAAACCTTGCATTTAGATTTGGAAGTCAGCTAACTACATGGCTACCACTGGAAAAAAAAAAGCTCAAGAAAGGTCTAGGAGTTTTAGTGAACTTTAATCTCAAGGCTAATCATGACTGTTTATCAGAACAAACAACTAAATGTAATCATAGACTTCATTAATAGCAGTATAGTGTCCAAAATGAGGAAAGTAATCTGGTTCCATTACATTCTAAGTTGGTCAAAACATATCAAGAGTATTGTATTCTGTTATGGGGACCATATTTTAAGAATGATGTTGACATACTGAATTTGGTCCAGAGGAGAACAAATAAGGTATGAAAAATGCTACATGAAGATCAATTAAAGGGACACAGGATGCTTAGCACAAAACAAAATACTTGTCTACATAAGATGACTCTGTAAACATTTAAAGAGTTACCATATGGAAGAGGTTTTAAAAGTGTTTTGCCTGGTCCTAGAGGGCAGACCTGAAACAGTGGGTAAAAACTTTAAAGAGATAATTTTCTATTCTATATATAAGAAAAAATTATCAATAAAAACTTTCCTAATAATTAGAGCTTTCTCAAGGCAGAATATATTGCCTCAGGAAGTAGACAGTTAGTTCATGGAGTCTTGAAGTAGAGTCTAAATGGTTATTTATCAAGGATGTTATAGAGAAGAGTTTTGGTCAAGTATAAGTGGGACTACATGAACTCTGAAGTCCCTTCTAATTCTATAATTCCTGTCTAGGACTGGGAGAGTGTTTTCATTTAAGCTCCTTGTTTGGGATCATGTTAACTTAGCAATTAACACTGAGGAGTTGATAGGTAAAACTAATAAAAAAAAAATCAGATATGACATTTATAACAAATCTTATGTTGCAAATCTTCCAATTGGTCCTGAGCTTGAATCTACCTTTTTTTTTAATAGCATTTTATTTTCCTCCAGTTACATGTAAAAACAATTTTAACAGTCATTTTTTAAAACTTTGAGTTCCAAATTCTCTCCCTTCCTCCCTCTCCCCCCACCCATTGAGAAGGTAAGCAATTCAATATAAGTTATACATGTGTAGTCATGCAAAACATATTTCCATATTAGTCATGTTGTAAAAGAAAACATAGACCAAAGAAACCCTCAAGAAAAATAAAGAAAGCAAAGTATGGTTCAATTTGTATTCAGACACCATCAGTTCTTTCTGTGGGGATAGATAGCATTTTACGTCATAAATCCTTCAGAGTTATCTTGGATCATTGTATTGCTGAGAACTGCTAAGTCATTCACAGCTGATCATCTTACGATATTGCTGTTACTTTGTACATAATATATTTCAATTTGCATCAGGTCATGTAAGTCTTTCCAGGTTTTGCTGAGAACGTTCTATTCATCATTTCTTATAGTACGATAGTATTCCATCATATTTGCATATCACAATTTGTTCAATCATCCCCCAATTGATGGGCATCCCCTCAATTTCCAATCATTTGCCACCAGAACACAGCTGCTATACATATTTTTGTACATATAGGTAATTTTCATTTTTGTTTTTTGTTCTTTTGGGATACAGAACTAGTAATGTTATTTCTAGGTCAAAGGGTATACATAGTTTTATGTCCCTTTGGGCATAGTTCCAAATTGCTCTACAGAATGGTTGAATCAGTTAATAACTCCAACAGTGCATTAATGTCACATTTTCCTACATCCCCCCCAATATTTGTTATTTTCTTTTCCTGTCCTATTATCCAATCATATAGGTATAGTACCTCAGAATTGTTTTAATTTTCGTTTTTCCAATCGACAGTGAGTTAGAGCATTTTCTTCACATGGCTATAAATAGCTTTAATTACTACATCTGAAAACTGATAGTATATTTTAATCATTCAGCAACTGGGGAATGGCTCTTTTATAAATTGACTCAATTCTCTATATGTTTGAGAAATGAGACCTTTATCAAGAAACTTGTTTAATTTTTTTTCAGTTACTATTGCTATTTCCCTCCATCCTATTTCCCCTCTTTATTCATTCTCTCTCTCTCTCTCTCCATTTCTTTTTTTTAATCCCCTTCCCCTCTTACTTTCCTGTAGGGCAAGATAGATTTCTATACCCAATTGAGTGTGTATGTTATTCTCTCTTTTAGCCAGTTCTGATGAGAGTAAGGTTCACTCACTCACTCTCACCTCCCCCATCTTCCCCTCTACTATAAAAGCTTTTTCTTGCTTCTTTTATGTGAGACAATTTACCCCATCCTACCTCTCCCTTTTTCTTTCTCCTAGTACATTCCTCTCTCACCCCTTAATTTTATTTTTTTAGATATCATCCCTTCATATTCAACTCAGACCTGTCCTCTCTGTCTATATATACTCCTTCTAACTGTTCTAAAAATGAGAAAGTTCTTGAGTTATAAGAATCATCTTCCCATGTAGGAATGTAAACAGTTTAACTTTATTAAGTCCCTTATGATTTCCCTTTCCTGTTTACCTATTTATGCTTCTCTTGAGTCTTGTGTTTGAAAGTCAAATTTTCTATTTAGCTCTGGTCTTTTCATCAGGAATATTTGAAAGTCCTCTATGTCATTGAATGTCCATTTTCCCCGGACAGATAATATTCAGTTTTTATAGGTAGGTGATTCTTGGTTATAATCCTAGCTCCTTTGCCCTCTGGAATATCATATTCCAAGCCCTCCACTCTTTTAGTGTAGAAGCGGCTAAATCTTGTGTTTTCTTGACTATGGCTCCACTATACTTGAATTGTTTCTTTTTGGCTGCTTCCAAAATTTTCTCCTTGACATGAAAGCCTTGGAATTTGGCTGTAATATTCCTTGGGGTTTTCATTTTGGGATGTCTTTCAGGAGGTGATCAGTGGTTTCTTTCAATTTCTATTTTGCTCTCTGGTTCTAGAATATCAGGGCAGTTTTCCTTGATAATTTCTTGAAAAAATTATGTTTAGGCTATTTTTCTGATCATGGATTACAGGTAGCCTAATAATTTTTAAATTATCTGTCCTGGAATTATTTTCCAGGTCAGTTGTTTTTCCAATGAGCATCATTTTCTATTTTTTCACTCCTTTGGTTTTGTATTATTGTTTCTTGATTTCTCATTAAGTCATTAGCTTCTATTTGATCAATTCTAATTTTTAAGGAATTATTTTCTTCAGTAAGCTTTTGCACCTCCTTTTCCATTTGGGTAATTCTACTTTTCGAGGAGTTTTTTTTTTCATTTAGTGAATTTTTGTGACTCTTTTTCCATTTGGCCAATTCTATTTTTAAAGGTTTATTTTCTTCAGTTTTTTTGTGTGTCTCCTTTACCAAGTTGTTGACTTGTTTTTCATGATTCTCATGCATTACTCTCATTTCTCTTCCCAATTTTTCTTCTACTTCTATTATTTGATTTTCAAAATCCTTTTTGAGGTCTTCCATGACCTGAGACCAATTTACATTTTTTTTTGGAGGCTTTGGATGTAGGAGCTTTGACTTTGTTATCTTCTTCTGATTGTGTGTGCTTGGATCTTCTTTGTCACCATAGTAACTTCTATGGTCATTTTTTTTCTTTTGTTTGCTCATTTTCCCAACCTATTATCTGATTTTTAATTCTTTGTGAAAGTAGGGCTCTGCTTCCAGGGTGTGGGACACACTGCCCCAAGCTTCAGGGGTTTTGCACAGCTATTTTCAGAGATACTCCTAGGGACCTGTAAGTTTTCAGTTCTTCCAAGGTATGATCAAAGGAGAGGTGTGCTTACTACTCTCCTGGCCTGTGCTCTTTTCTGCCCTGGAACTGTGATGAGGGTCCCTGATACACTATGGCTACAAGCTTTAGTGTGCTAGTATTCCTCCTCATCCTGGGACTGCCTCCCAGGACTGCAACTTGTATCCGAGTATGGGCAAAGCAACAGAGTCCTATCTCAGTGCTAGCAAAGAGACCCCTGTAACCTCCTTCTGTCCAGCAGTTCAACACCTTTGCCATCTGTGGGCTGGGAGCTCCAGAAGCAGCAGCTGCTGCTGCTCATTCAGTGGCCCCCAAGGCCTGCTTTTGGTTTGCTGAGGCCTGGTCTGCACTGCCACGGCTTGCACTAGACTGTCCTCCACTCTCACCTACATGCTATACATCTTTCCTGCTGACCTTCCAAGTTGTCTTTGGCTGGGAAATTATTTCACCCTGTCTTTTTGTCCTGCTGTTTCAGGAACTGTTTTATGGAATTATTTAAAGGTCTTCAGAGGGGTTTTGTGGATAGCTCAGGTGAGTCACTGCCTTTTGGTACCATCTTGACTCCATTCTCTTGAACTCACCTTTCAAAGTCATTCCCATTTTCTAAAGTATATGATGCTCTTTTTGATTTTGGTCTTGGTTAATGAATACACCCTTGAAAATCATAAAGCCAAACTTACATTATTCAGTGATAAATATTAATGTTATCTTGTCAATGAGAACCTTTGATGGTGTACAGGAATTGCCCAGAATAGAGTTTGCAAATGTGTAAAATGACTTTATGCACATCACATACTAAAGCCCCAGCTTGGAGGTGAGAATAATCACTTATATTGTTCCTACTGTGTTCCAGGGGCTGTGTTAAAAGCTTTTATTATAAATATTATCTCATTTGATCCTAAGAGCTGCTAATGGTATTGATAACCTTGTGAAAAAGAAGTAAATTCTTTCATATTCTTTATTACAACTTTAATTGTGTCTACATATATTATGTTTGAATGACAAAACTTTAATCATTTTGGTGATGAAGATTTCTAGTATTTCATATCATATAGCAGGGCTTGCTAGATGACTGAATGGGGGAAAAAAAGTTACACATTTGATATATTTAAAAATTTCTTGCTCTTCCTGAACAATTATTTCTTTAAGAGAAAAGGAAAAGATAAAATGCATTGTAAATATTTTTTAAAAAACACATCCCTACTGAAATGTAAAAGATGTCATTATATCCCCCACACCTTTCACAGAGAGAGTAACAGTTCCAACGGGGCCATTATCATCTAAGGAAAAGCATATGACACACTACCTGTCAATGAGTGTTTGGGGATTCATTAATATATGGCATACATCATTGAAACAATACATCATAACATCTCTTTCAGAGGCTCAACTGACTGCAGTACAAATGTTTGCTCAGGGACTCATTGATGTGTGTATCATTACCATGGTAGTGACAACACATATTGTATCACAGTGTACTCTGCAGCTCTTTAATCTCTGAACTTGGCTTCCCAGTACCTGGATAATTGACCCAATAAGTTGTTTTGTTGTATGATATGAAGCAATTTCCTGACCATCAATCATAAAGATGAGCAATTATTGATACAAGCCTTTCTAAGGCTTATTGAGTCATTGGAGTCAAGTTTGTAATTTCCAGACTGGTCTACCATATATATTTTTCATTTTCTTAAGTGAAGCATGCACACATTTTACTGTAACATTATTAACTGTGATATAAAATAGAAAAAAATCAATCAACAAGAATTTCTAGTTGCCCTACCTAACCATAAATGCATATAACCAAACAAAGAAACACATCTTTGCTTTTGTTTTTCCAGTAAGAAAGGTAGTTCAGTAACAGAGTGGATAGTGTGCTGAGCTAAGAGTCAAGAAGACGAGAGTTCAAATCCAACTTCAGATACTAAGCAGCTGTATGATCCTAGTTAAGTTACTTAACCTCTTTGCCTCAGTTTTCTCACTTGTATACTTGGGATATTAATAGCCTCTACCTTACAATAAAGTACTTAGCATAATGCCTGGTACATATCAGGTTCTTAATAAATCCTTATACTTTCCCAGTGATTCGACAAGTAACAATGAGCACCTTCTACATATTAGGTGCTGTGCTAGATCCTGGGGGTACAAAGACAAAAATGAGAAAAAAATCTGCCATTGAGGAATTTCATATTCTCTTGAGGGAGAATACATGCATTAATACGCATATATAAAAATATATAGCAGCTTTGAGAAAGAAGGGTCTAGAAGCTAGGGGAATAGAATAGTATATGTTATCAATGAGCAAAAGCTTTTGAAGCAACATGCAAAAATTCCATTTAAGATATTTTAATTATTTTCTTATTGCTTTCAACTAGTTAATTAGATTTTAATAAATAAAAAGAAAAAAGGTTAAGTCCATTAACCTCAGTGTGTAGAGGAATTGATTTTCTGGCTATATTATCACCTATGCCTGAATGGGAGGAGTTCAGGGGGGCAATAGGTATTTATTTCTTCTGCTCTTCTTTGTGCTGTTTCAGTGGGCATATCATAGTACTGGCAGCAGTGTTACATTTGGTATGGAAGGGAAACTCTAAAATTACTGTCTTGGGACTTGTCATGAAAGTTGTAGCAAGGAGTTTAGTTAATATTTACTAGAAGAAAAAAACAGTGGAAAATTTGTCATCTTTCTAATTCCTTTTCTGGAAATTCTATAAGAAAACCTGCTATTACTATAGCTTCTAAGTATTCACTACTAGACAGTGAAATCTCTCCAGTCTACATTGTAACCTCCACAAGAAACCTTGGGCTTGAGATCATGATAGGGTATAATAAATTTGACATGTCTGGAAGCAGTACAAAGGTGTTCTCTCAATGCCTAAGGAGGTTAATGCTTTTATACAGAGTTACATACACAGATCGGTTCATACCTGCCTGCCCAACTTGCCCACGGTTCTGATTAATTTGGAACCCTGGTTTGGCATAGCTCCTTCAGAATCTTTGGATTCCACAGGAATCTTACTAGAGTACTGGTATTAGAGGGAGAAAGGTTAGGTTTCAGCTACTCAACCTGGTCTACAGTGAAATTACTGGCATCATCCTAGTGGCCCCCTAAAAACCTCAAGGTTTAGTAAGGAGGCAAGATGAAACATGAGGGTTTCAAGACACTTAACAGTCTGTCAATAATCAATCTGCTGCTAGCCAATGATGGGTGAGCTACATCTAATGACAGCAAGGAAATGGACAAGGATCCTATAAAAACTCATCAAGGAGATACCTTGGCTTTTGCAAACATTTATACAGCCATGTTGCCATTCCAACTGCTTGTCCATATTTGTACCTCCCTCATCAGACTGACTCTATTCAATTTCTGCAGAGCTTCCTAGTTTGTAACTGAAACAAAGAGCAAATTGCCCTGAGAATGAAGTGTGTATGTATACCCGACTGGATGATTCTTATCTCTGGAGATATGGTCAGAAGGGGACTATAGGCCAAATTTCTGGTTATTTTTCACTATCATTGAGGATACCAGATCTTGAAATGCTATGTGGATATATCCCTAATGGAATGTCATTTAACTTTCCCTTTTTTCAGGTATCAAACAAGGAAAAATGTAAATTTTAGCAGCTAAGCTTTAAAGGCATGTATAAGGAGCACTTTGCAGAGAAATCAAGCCATGATTATAAATATATCTCTAGTTAATCAAAACTCTGAGTTAATTTGAAGTTCTGTTATGCCCCCTGAGGCATATACATGTGTGAGTATGTGTGTATGTGTAACAAAATAGAGATATCACTGCTTTAAATATATTCTGTTAGGCCCAGAACCTAGATTAGTGCAAAGCACTTAGGAGGTACTTTATAAATACTTGCTGACTAATTTGGATTTAAGATTGAGTCTTTCCCCCAGTTTGTATTATACTTCTCTTACCTCAATTTATTTATTAGAAAAATCCAATCTTCCTGGCCTAACATCTTCTTTCCTTGCGTTCTTCTTCTTCTTAAAGCAATCAGAACCCTACTATAAGAGCTTGCTCTGCTATAGCATTAAACAGTTCGGGAGTATTGTAAAGCAAGTAAGTTCAAACGATACCCCCCCAAGTCATTTTCAAAGAGGTCCATATGTAAATAAGTTTTTCTATGACACTACAACTTTAGCGCAAAGTTAAATGATCTGATGTTTTTAGTGTAAGTGGTAAAATTCATGTCAAGAGCATCAATCTATAGGCAAAAAGAACCACCAATTGCCACATTTCAATCCATGTTATTCCTTGAGCCATTATTACTATTTCCCTTTTGTTGTGTTGGTTAGAGTTGAAAGATCAAGAATAATCATAATGAGACACAATCACAATCTCTGCCACCTGGTCATACGTGAATAGTTTGAATTAGACCAACTATGCAGAAGTTTCTCACAGAGTACCTCTCTCTTTTATAGCATTCCAGCAAACGTTACTCTCTGTTCAAAATGAAGGTGAAAAAAATCATTAAAATTGTATACGTATACTTTGCACATCATGGGTGCTTTCAACAAATGGTTCCAATGTATTTTGTAGGCAATCATTAATTAAAACTAACAATATTTCAGGGAGAAATTAGGTACTATTTGAAATATTTATCAAAAGGGAAAGAGCACCAGTGGCCTGGCCATATTGTTCCCTCATATAAAAAATAAAACTGAAGAAGTCCTAGTTATCTACACAGTAATTACTAAAACTAACACTGCCCCTCTCTAGTAAAGCAAACCTCCTCAAACAAATAATGACTTTCCTTGCATTGCCAAACATTCTACTCTGCACTTTTCTAGTGCATTTATCATGGATATTTATGTGTTGGTAGCTTAGCCCCCTATTAAATTGTAACCTCCCAAAGGAAAGTGACTAGGTATCATCTGAATTGTACCTAGCATCAAATATAGTGCTTTTCATACAATACATTCTATGTTTATTGTTGGGAAGCATCATTATGGATATCAAAGAGAAAATTATGAATTTATCTGTAACAGAAAAATACATAGTCTCTAAAGGTAAAACATGTGGAGAAAACCAGCATGCACACACTCTTCAGTACAAAAGAACACTTCCTTTTTATGATCACCAAATAGTTGTATTTTATAAATAAATTACGCATCAACTGTTTCATAGCTTCTTTCTTCAAACTCTAGGGGATTGTTTCTTTGTACTATTTTATGCATAGAAAGAATGTTTTGTTTTGCAAAATGTTTACTTTTTAAAATATTTGACATCTTAGCAGTGTGAAACAGTGACATTTTTCAAGGTGGTGCAGACTGTTGTAATGATTTTGTAAAGATAAAGGTCTTAAAGGAACTTTATACAAAACAAATGACAGCAGCTAGTGAGAGAAAATACCTGGTGGCCTTTTTGTTTCTTTCATATTACTGCATCTTAATCTCACCAGGAGAAAAAAAAGATTGATTAATAAGTATTCACTACAGACAACTGAGGAAAAAAGGATGACTTGGAGACAGGCCATGAGCCACAATGAATAAAAGGCATGCCTACCCCTACAGCCTATCAAAATAGCAATATTCATAAAGATTTCCCAAAAATATCAAGCATTGCATCATCTATTTGATGTAGATTTACAATGATATGATTTATGTTACATCCGTATATTTGAAAGCTTTTGAAACATGATCAATACAGTGACCATTTATGATTCCAGAGGACCAGTGATGAAATGTACAGTCCATTATAGAAAGGTGATGGATATTGAGTGTGGAATTAGACATATATATTTCTGTATATAGCCATCAGGGAATTTCTTTTTGTGTGATTATGAATATTTGTTACAAGAAATTGTTTTTTTATTTTTTCTATTTTCATGGAGCAGGAGTTGGAAGAAAAGGAAATAGATTTATATTAATTAAAAATAGAGAGGAGGGAAGGTGCCACAAATATATGTCGCATATATTTTTGATGAGGTCACTGTAGTATGAGTCATTAAAAATGAAAGGGATCCCCAAATGCTGCATTGATTCAGAAAACATATATATGTATGTGTATATAAAATACACACACACACAGACACACACACACACACATACAGCTATATATATATATAGGTCACCATCCTTGAGTTTATTTCAAGGGAGGTACCAATTTATGATATGATACAGAAGTTACAAAATCAATTCATATCATTGCTCAGCTTAAAAAAAAACTTCAATGGCACCCTATTGATTGCCAAATAAAATTCAAATTATTTTGGTATTCAAAATCCTTCAAGATCAGATAGCTAACTTTTTCAGGTTTAATTACTTCCCTCTATGCATTTCTCAACTGAACTGCTTGGCATTCTGCTGACTCAGTACACCTCTATAAAGTGCTCACTATGTTTCTAGGCACTTTGTTAAACTCTAGTGATACAAAGAAATAGTTCCTATCCTCAAGGAGCTCACATTCTAATGAAGATTGTGTGTGTGTATGTGTATTATATGTGTGTATACACATGCACACGTATGGCAAGAATGAGAAAAATTCTCCTGATAAAGTTAAGATTCAAATGAAATCTTTTTTCCCCACTTAATAGTGTTTTATTTTTTCCAATTACATGTAAAGGTTTTTATAAGATTGAGTTTCAGATTTTTCTCCTTCCCTCTCCTCCCCAAGACAATAAGCTATCTGATATAGGTTATACATGTACAATGATGTTAAACACATTTCCCACGTTAGTCATATTGTGAAAGAAGTATCAAAACAAAAAGGAAAAACCACAGGAAAGTGAAAACAAAAACAAAGTGAAAATAGTATACTTGAATCTGCATTCAGACTCCACAGTTCTTTCTCCGGATGTGGATAGCATTTTCCATAATGAGTCTTTGGAATTGTCTTGGATTATTGTACTGCTGAGAAGAGCTAAATTAATCATAGTTGATCATCACATAATGTTGTTGTTACTATGTTCAATGGTCTCCTGGTTCTGCCCACTTCACTTAGCATCAGTTTATGTAAGATCAAGTTGAATCTTTAAAGATGCCAAAGGGACAACTAGATGGTGCAGTGGATAGGGCACTGGCCCTGAAGTCAGGAGGACCTGAGTTCAAATCCAGCCTAAGACCAAACACTTGACACTTACTAGCTGTGTGATCTTGGGCAAGTCACTTGACTCCAATTGCCTAAAAATAATTTTTTAAAAAGATGCCAGGGAAACCAATAAGTGGAGGTGAGAAAGGAAAGAATTCCAGGCATGAGAGATAGTCAGTTCAAAGAAATGGGGATTAGAGATGCAGTGTTCTGTTGTGCCTGAGGTATTGGAAGAAGGTCCCCATAGCTGGGTAACAGCATGCCTTGAAGGTACTATAGTGTATGAAGACTGGAAAATTAGGAAGTGTCCTTTTCAGAAGACCTTTGAATGATAGAGGACTACATTTGATCCTGGAGTTAATAAGGGAGTCACTTGATCTTATCAAATAGGGTGGCGACATTGACAGACTTAGACTTAAGAAAAATCATCTCGGCAACTGAATGGAAGATAGATAAGAGTGGGAAGAGATTTGAGGCAGGGAGACTGCTTCTTATATATCTGGAACATAATTCCTTTTTCCTTATTCATCTACTAAATTTCAATGTCCATTTACAGTCCACTGTCCTTTGCATTTCTTTGTATCCCCAGCATTTGGCATAGAACCTGACATATGTCTATGGAATTTAGTGATCCTTTTTACCTAGGTCAGGACAACTAAATTCAGACAGAGAATCTTAGAATCTCAGTGTTAGAGTTAAAAGTGGCCCTAAATACGTTAGTCTCAATTTTCATTTTCCTGACTAGGAATCTGAAACAATGAGTTAGTGATACTTGCAAACACAGTTTATGATATTTACACAGTTCTCAAATTGCACTAAGGAAAAATAAGTAGGACATGTCCTATGTATAACAGTCCTTAGAAATTTCTGACCATGTAGGCCAATGGAGCTCAGGCAGCTGACCTTAGTGCCTAATTGTTCAGGGGACAGTGCATAGGGTCTATTTCAATTGGTCTACGTAAGGCCTACTTGCACCGCTTCCAGATGGGAGTAAATATTTCAAGAAGATTATGGTGGTAGCAACATGACAACTTCCAAACTTTATGATTTTCATGGAGTGGCACCAGATAACTGACATCTTAATACCTACTGCTTTGAACAGCTGCAGCTTTAAAAAATTATTTTCATTGGCTCCATTATTGTTTTGTTTTTACTTGAAGCATTTTAATCGTGAGCGGTGTAATTTTGCAAATAAAATCAATAAGCATACAGCCATTCTTTCTCTCTGTTGACTTCTAAATCAGATTCCCATTAAGCATTTTCTCTGTTGAATTGTCACGATCTAATCAAGTAAGGTGGGTTGCACTAGTTATTTGTAAGCTCTGTGAAGGCTGGGGGTCGCAGGGGTGTTGGTTAGGAGGGGGTCTATGAGTAGGGGCAGGGTGGAGAAGAGAGCTGACACCTAATACATGCATTGCATTTCCTTCTACTTCAGTGACTTCCTATTCCTTCTAGGGTAAAATGCAAACATCTCCATCTAGGCATTGCCTCTAGGATAAATTAAAAAGCCCTTCACAGCCCAATTCCTTCCTTTCCTTCCATGTTCATTACATAGTACCCTGGCTAAGATTCTCTCTATGCTCCAGCAAAATGAACCTGGTTGCTTGTCACTCCATATGACATCCCATTGCCTCCCTCCATGGTTTTGAACAAGTAGTCAAAGGAATATAGAACACACTACAACCCTCTGCTTCACCTTGGGAAACCCCTGGTTATGCTTCCCTTTAAAAGATCAACCCAAGTATATCTTGCAAGAGGTCTTTCTTAACTCTCCAAACTATCATTTTGTTTTTATATTCTATTTATAGCATTTTGTATTTATTTATTTGTTTTAAATTCCCCTCCCATAGATGATAAGTCCTTGAATGGCAGACTCTGTATTTTTTTAAATTACTATTACATCCCCAACATCTAGTGCAGGGCCCCATTATATTCAAATATTCAAATCCATGCCTCATCATAGAAAGGTCATGAAAATAGGTTCTCAAACATGATGACAGCAGAGCACTAGTGTCTACAAAATTAAATATATTTTGATCATAGACCAGTTATGAACTGTATGTCCATCGTCTAAGAGTCAGCCTAGCTAAGCAGAGTGTCACTTGGGAGGTGACAAGGTGATGATTTTTTTTTTCAGCCAAAACAATTTTCAACAGTTTACTAAGTTGAAGAGGCATTATGTTCTGCCCACAGATCCTCTAATGACTAACTGGAATTTTGGAATCCTTATCCTGAAAACACACACACACACACACCCATACACATACAACCTCCATATTTTAATGTTCTTTTAAAAAAATCAAAGTCTAGCTCTACAATACTCTTTCTATGGAAATCATGGCATTTTTTTTTTGCTATTTTAACTTAAAAAAGGAAAAGAACAGAGCACACATGTACAAGAACTTGAATGCTTTCACTAAATCTGACTTATTTTTGAGGAGAAAGTATGTCTTTCTCTAATGCAATATTAACAAGCAGACATATTTTGAGAGAAAAAAAACAGAGAGGGAGGGAGGAAGGGAGACAGAGAGAGAAACAGAGAGAGAGAGAGAAGTATATATCTATATCTAATTCAATCTTAATAAGTAAACACAAGGTGTTTTTTGAGAGAAAAAGAGACAGAGGAAAACAGAGAGGAAGAGATGCAAAAATAGAGAGAGACAGAGAAAGAGACAGAAAGAAAAAGCAGATGGAAACAAGATGATTGATCATATATATTAAGAGCTTACTAAGGGCTAAGCAGTATGGTAAGCTAGGGAAATAAATGCAGTCAAACAACAGAGAAGAGTCTCTTCCTTGAAGGAGCTTAAATTCTAATACAAAGACCATATGCAAAGAGGAGCTATTAGAGGAGGTAAAGAAGAGAGAGGAAGGTAGAAAAGTATAGACCATGTTGAGATAAGAATCCAGTCAAGTACAACTTGGGCCCCTAATGAAATGGTGATATGGGCCAGGGACTCATTAAGTTAACAGGCTTCAGCACAGTTATATCTATGAAACCTGGACAGTATTCCAGCACCAACACAGGAAACTGAATTGCTTCAATTTGAATTGTCTTGAGAAAATTCTGAAGATCATTTGGCAGGATAAGATACCAGCCACTGAGGTCCTTTCTCGAACTAAATTGCCAAGCATTCAAACTCTGCTTCAGAGAGCTCAACTCCGATGGGCTGGCCATGTTGCTTGAATGTAAAACGTACACTTGCCCAAAAGACTATTTTATGGAGAACTCACACAGGACAAGGGTTCACATGGTGGTCAGAAGAAGTGATACAAGGACACTCTCAGGGTCTCCTTAAGAACTTTGGAATGGATTGTGTGACATGGGAGACACGGGCACAGGATCAGCCAGTACAGCATGCCCACATGAGAGAAGATGCTGTGCTCTATGAGCAAAGCAGAATTGAAACAGCTCGAAGGAAATGCAGGATGCACAAATTTTGAGAAACCACCCTAAATGTTCACATGGCCTATTTGTGCCCAACCTGTGGTAGAGCATTTTGAGCTCCTACTGGTTTGATCAACCATAGTTGGACACACTGAAACTTGACTTTTGCATAGTGATGTCACTTTGGTCCTCTTCGAGAATGAAGGACAACAACCAACCAATCTCTAAGGTGGGGAGATGGCTGGAGAGGATGTGAAGCAGTTGACAATCTTTCGTCCCCTTTCAAATGCAAAATGGGTGATGGAAGGAAATACATGTGGATATGTATTTTAGGACTCTGGGGAAAACTGTGTCATTGAAAACTGAAATATTACAATTGCTATTTATTTTTATTGCTCAAGGAAGTAAACAAGCAGAACTTCACAGATCCAATAAATTTAATGTTAGAACTTCAGTGGATTCAACTTTTAATATGACATGTGGAAGAAGAACTGTTATTGTTGTTATAGCAACATTACCTCATTCACAATGATTTCAATAATGGAAAAACTGGGGAAAAAAAACAATTCACTTAACATCTAAGCTAGACATGCACTTACAGTAGATATGCTATATGGAATGGGATTAACATGATATATGAGGATCTCAATTTTTTACATTTTTATTGGAGATATAGAAACTTTTTTTCCTCTAATGTAATTGTTTGGATTTAATGTGCCTACTGTTTTTAGGAGACACAGACTTGAGTAGTAGAGAGAGAGAGCTGGCCCTGGGAGGCAGGAAGACTTGAACTCTATTCCCCAATCAGATACATACTAGATAATTGTGTTACTGTGAGCAAGTCCCTTGACCTCTTGGTATCCAGGCAACTCCCTAACAAATAAATCTCAGAGTACATACACATAGGCAAATAGGTGATTAGCAATGGAGTCAGGAAGACCCCAGTTCAAATACAGCCTCAGACACGAGCCTTGTGACCCTGGGCAAATCATTTAATCTCTGTTTTCCTCAGTTTCTTCATCTGTAAAATGAAGATAACAATATCATCTACCTCCCTGGCTTGTTGTGAGAATCAAATAAGATAATAATTATAAAGTGCTAGGCAAAGCACTTAGCACAGAGTGCTATATAAATGTTGTTTGTTCGGTCATTTTTTCAATCATTTCAGACTTTTCATGACCTCATTTGGAGTTTTTTTGGCAAAGATAGTGGAATGGTTTTCCATGTCCTTCTCCAGCTCATTTTATAGATGAGGAAACCGAGGCAAACAGGGTTAAGTGACTTGCCCAAGGTCACATAGCTAGTAAGTGTCCAAGGTCAGATTTAAACTCAGGAAGAGGAGTCTTCTTGACTTCAGGCCTGGCAATTTATCCACTGTGATACCTAGCCACCCTTATATAAATGTTAGCTATTAGCTATTATGATATTCATTGGTAAAGGAAATTCTTCACTGAGTGTATTTCCTAATTATTATAATCACAGGTCTGTTTTTTAAAATGGTAAAACTGCTCAAAATAACTTTGGTAAAGAAATACTATTAATAATTATTATTTTGCATTTTTGAAGTGTTAGTTATACCCATTTCATTAAAAAAAACCCAAAAGATGAAAAAGTCCTAAATGGTCCTTTATAACCATGAGTAGAGCACAGTTCTCTCACATTCACATAGGCATTTTTGAGTTAAAATGATCCTTAAATATTCACATTTCTAAATGGTAAATGATCTTTGTTCTATAAGTAGAAATGTAAGAAACTAATCAGTGTTAATTGGTAAATTATATCTGCTCTCTGATCCAAAACACAAGTCCATACTACACACTAAAATACCTTTCTCTTACCCAGTATTTTCTCTTTCTCATTTAAGAGGTCAGAGAAACTAGATTAACTGAATTCAGTGAATTTACAGTAACTTAGTTTGTCTGTTTACCTTAAAACTACTTGACTCATTTTTGAAGAGACATCATACTCTTCATGTGCAAATTCTTATTTTTCAGATGAAATATACTTTTTGTTTCCTACATAATTCATCCCTTGGAAGGCTGCTGTCACCAGCAGCAGTCCTGATGTTCCGGAGATTTTTTCACGAAGGGGTTAAAGTTTTCAGGATGAGTTTTAGCACATGAAATAACAACCCCTTGGAGAGGGAAATGGAAAACCACTCCAGTATCTTTGCCAAGAAAAACCCATGGACATTAAGGTCCATAGGATCTCAAAGTGTCAGACATGACTGAACTATTGAACAACAATATCAAACCCTAGTGATAACCACTGGCATTATGTAAAGTATTGTTATTCACTGCTTCTACTCTTTTGTAACAAAAAGGTAGATCCATGCCTCATAAGAATTTTGCCAGCAACAGTGAGGCAAGGGAGATACTGCTCTTTTGACTTACCTGTCAGTTTAAATTTATGATAAAGGAACATTTGTTTCTCTGAGTTTTGTGGGTTGGTTTTGAGACTGAACAGAAGTGAATAGGAAGATTATTCTTTTGTGTACTTGCTGATATCAGTAAAGTAGCATTCTGATAAGATAGAAAATCAGTGACTATAGCAAGGAGAAGGGATTTTAAAAGGCATTTACTCCAACTTCCTTATTTGACAACAGATGTGAAAACATGCCTACAGAGGGATGGGGAATGTCCAAGGTCACACAAGGAATAAGTGGCAGACAAATAGAATGATCACAGGTCTTCTGACAGCCAAGCATTCTTTTTGTGGAGGCAGACAAAAATCTTGTCTTCCTCTAATGCAAATCTGTGCTTGTTATTATGAGGTTCAGCAGTCTGACCACCTAGCCTGGATCAGTATCAGGCACAATCCTGTTATACTGATATGGTTATTGACATTCTTTAAAATTCTGATTAACTCAAGGATTCTGGTTTTGAGGTCCACAAAGTATGAATTTGTGAGCCAGGAGGGACGGTATGAGGGTTTAATGTGTTCCTGTTAGAGATATATCAGCACAGCATCAGCCTGAACAAACACAGCCCATCACATTTTAACAGTAAAATATTTATGAAAAAGGATGAAATGATGCAATAAATAATGAATATACTATATATCCATATACCAAGATGAGGGAAGTATTTCTTGAGCTGTGTCTACAAAAGTCCAAAGTCACCAGCAGTCAATGCAGTGAAGGCTATAAGCAGTTTTTAGAATATAAGACACCCACAACTCAACCTCTCTAAAAGGGAACTCATCTTTCCCCAAAAACTTTTCCTTGCCCTTGATTTACTCTGGCAGTCAACCATAGATAATGGAGAAAAGCTGGTTTCATAGATAAGTACTCATGCCTGAAATTTTCCTTCTTTTCAGTCATCTTTCAGTTGTGTATGACCCTCTATTGACCCCATCTGGTATTTTCTTGGTAAAGATAGTGTAGTGCTTGGCCATTTCCTTCTCCAGCTCATTTTATAGATGAGGAACTGAGGCAAACAGGGTTAAGTGACTTGCCCAGGGTCACAAATCTAGTAAGTTTCTGAGGCCAGATTTGAAGTCAGGTAAAGGAGTCTTCCTGACTTGAGGCCTAGCACTCTCTATCCACTGTAACACCTAGCTGCTTTTTTCCTTTAGCTTCCTTCTTTAGCCCTTCCCCTTATTAATTCAATACAATTTTAATTAGTTACTCCTGAAGTTGTCAGCCAAGTAAATGCTTTTTTCATCATATTCTATCACACCAAAAAAGTTTTGTGTTTTTCCCCACCCTTACAGGGTGGGAGTTAGGTGGGATTGGATGGGAGATGGCTTGTGATTTCATTAGTGTAGGGGACTTCTAATAAGGAATTTATTTTATCAAGCCAAATCAGTGCCAGTTGTGTATAATTTAAATCCTAAGAGAGTTATCTGGGAGCACTGAGAAGTTAAATGACCTAGCCCAAATGTATCAGAGGCAGAAATCAAACTCACATCTTTCTTACTATAAGAGTGTCTCCTTATCTGCTGGGCAGCTAGGTGGCATAGTGGATAAAGCACTGGGCCTTGAGTCAGGAAGACTTACATTCAAATCCAGCCTCAGATATTTATAAGCTGTGTGACTCCAGGCAAGTCATTTAACCCTGTTTACCTCAGTTTCCTTATCTGTAAAATGAGCTGGAGAAGGAAATGGCCAACCACTCCAGTGGATTTACGGAGAAAAACTCAGTTAGGGTCACGAAGAGTCAGACAAGACTGAAGCAACTGAACAACAACTACCTAATCTACTTTGATATGACTATGCTCCCCTTCTTGCATTCTATATTCTAGTCAAACTGCATTACAAGCTATTTCCTGAGCTTATCCTACTTGCTCTTGCTTCTATGCATGGGCACAGTCTGTCTTCATGCCTTGAGAGAATCCCTTGCACACCTCTACCTGCTGACTACCTTCTTTTCCTTCAAGGATCATCTTAGGAGCCACTTTTTCAAAGAAGCTTTCCTCCTTTCCTCCTCAGATTTCATATAGCACTTTATCTAGGGATTTCCTTGGCTGTAATTATATCTGATCTTGTATTGTCCTTATTTTGGTATGCATTTCCACCTCCACCCTAAAGAAGCCTACAAGGATTAGATGTGATATTTTCCTTAATTATAACCCCACCATGATGTTTCCACAGCAGATCTTTAAGTATTTGTTCAATTGTATATAAAACCAAATAGTGAATCCTATTTAAATGGTTGAGCTGAAACCACCATTACACACAACATGTTCATATAGAGTAGTTTGATGCAAAGAAAGTCACTTGGGGGTACAAGAAATTAGCATTTATTAAGCAACTAGTCAATGTCAGACATTGTTTTTAGATCCTTAAAACAACCCTATGAGTTTGGTGCTATTACTGTCCTCATTTTATAGTTAAGGAAAATTAGACAGACAGAGTTTAAGTGCCTTAAGGGTCACCCAGCTTAAGGTCTTATTTGAACTCAGGTCTTCCTGGGTCCAGACCCAGCATTCTATCCACTCTATCCACCTAGCAGCTTCTCTTAGTCTCAATTTTCTCATCTACAAAATGGGAATGGTAATAATATCCATCTCACCGAGTTGTCTTCAGAATCAAATGAAATAACACATGTAAAACTTTGACACACATTAAAAGTCTCTATAAGTGTAGCTGAGGCAGCATGGTAGAGAACCACTTACTGGCACAGGGAATAGAACACATAATTTGGAGTCAGGAAGATCTGAGTTTGAATCCTATCTCAGATTCAAACTCAGCTCTGTGAGCCTGAGCAAATGACTTAACCACTTTCATTTTTGGTTTCCCTATCTGTAAAATGGAGATAACAGAGTCTCCTTCACAGGGTTGGGTGGATCAAATGAGTTAACTTATGTAAAGTGCTTTGCAACCTTAAAATACTAGACAAATAATGGCTATTTGCTGTTGCTGTTGTTGGTAAAAAGATGGTTCTCCAAAGTAGGACTACTTGGATTCATGTCCTGCCTACAACTTCCACTGTCTGTATGGTCCTCCACAAGACACTGAACCTCTTAGTGCTCTGAGTAACTTTCTTAAGACTCTATGTAACTTTTCTGAGAAGGTACCAATATGCATAGGTAAGGGAAGGTTGCAATGAAATCATGGGTTGAATCTCTATCTGCTAAACTTCTCTTTCTCTTCCTCTACCTCATCATTATTATTAATTTTATTGGAACCTGTGGCCTCAAGGCCACATGTGTTCCTCTAGGTCCCCTCTTTGACTGAATCTAAACTTCACAGGACAAATCCCCTCAACATAAGGATTCATTCTGCAAAGTTTGGATTCAGTCAAAGAGCCACACTTGAGAACCTACAGAGCCACATGTGGCCTCAAGGCTGCAGGTTCCCCAGCCCTGTACTAGAATAATTATCTAGTCTGTAAATTCCTTTGCTAGTCAAAACAATCAACTGTAGACAGGAAGAATTGTATTTATAGATCAAGGCTACTTAAACTTTTTCCACTTGTGACTCCTTCAGTGCTTCTTAAACCATGGGTCCCGACCCCATATGGGGGTTGATTCATTCACAAATCCTTAACAGAAGGAAGAGTATTATGGGAATACACTGGATTCGGAATAATCACATTAGAGATTTAGAGAGGCAAGAGACATTAAAGGCCATCTAAATCCAACCTTTTTTTATATGGATTAAGCTGAGGTCCAGCATATTCAAGGGAGGTACCTGAGATCATATATTTACAGAGAGAAAGTTGGAGAGGCCCAATTTAAACTCAGTTCTCCTGGTACTGACTTTGGAATCAAAAGACTCAAATTCCAATCCTATCACTTACATCACAGAAAGCCTGGTTTGGTAAATAATTGATTAATTTTAGCAAGACACTTAAATGTCTGTAGGCCACAGTTTCATCATCTGTAACATGATAGGGTCAACCTAGATTGGTTCTGATGACCCTTTCAACTCTCAATCTATGAATCTTCATGAAAGCCTTAAAGCAAGAAAGACATTCCCTTTACAGCATTATAGAGTTTCTAAAAACTCCTTTTTTCCTTAACCCCTTCCGTGACCTCTGTTGATTTGCTTTGTAACATTATAGAGACTGCAGGGTACAGTGAAGATATTAATGAACCTGGATTTAAAGACCTAGGTTGCCAATTATTAACAGTTTGGCTTAGAGTGTATCACTGAGACTTTCTGTTCCACAGTTTTCTCTTTAAAATGAAGTTAATTACTACCCTCACTTCCCAGGGAGACTGGGAGAGAAACATTTCCTATGATCATAGAAGCATATATTTCAAGCTAGAATGGACCTTGGGGACCATCTAGGGCAACTGCCTCAATTTACAAATGAGAAAACTGAGGTCCAAGTCAAGTATTACATAAATATGAACTACTATTATTTCCTCAAATTTTATCTCTAGAGGCATTTCTAGCACACTAAATTGTGACTTTATAGGATTCTCCTTGGTCTTATCACCAAGGAGAAGTCCTTTCCTAAGAAAGGAATTATTTCACAAAAGCTTATTCTATTTATTTGTAGTAGATGCTGCTGTTTCTGCATTTTTCTATTTTCCAGTTTCACATATATTTCTACTGAAGCAAAATGATGAACACATCCCACAGAGGAGGGGACACTACACAGACTTATCTTGAATACTAATGGAGGATGTTTGTGTTTTTCTGTTAGGTTGATTGAACTTGTGGTCTTCCCTTCTGAGAAGTTCAAGCTTCACATTATTCTTCTGTTTACAACTGTACGTTTGCTATGATGAATTCTAGAACACTTTCTTTTGTGCTTTTACTGCAGCTTTACATAAGTCAATATTAGTGGCAGGATTCCCTGGAAGAAGCAAATCTTCATGACTGAATGCCATCAGCATCATTTTTCTCACTTCTGTTCTCAGTCTTCCTCCTTTCCTCAATCCCTTCAAATGCATTGTGTGCAAGGGGCACCCACATATGTGTGCATGAGAAGTTCAGCAATAATGATACAATCAAGAATAGTACTTGTGTTTCTGTATAGTGAAGCTAATATTTCTTCATCTTCTTGGTTATTAATTTACCAACTATTTCTAACATTCAAAAGGTCATAAATTTAGAGCTGGAAGCTAGGTCGTCTAATCCATCCCTCTTATTTTTACAGAGAAGTGTTCTAAGGCATAGAGAGGTTAATTGGTTCACTCATAGGTACCAAATATTTCTCAAACCAGGAAAGTTTTCAATCATATCCTACATCATAGAAATGGTCATTTTTGGACATAAGGGGGGTAGAGCCAAGATGGCAGAGTAAAAGCAGTGACTTGCTTGACCCCTCCAAATACTTGTAAAAAAATGGCTCTAAACAAATTCTATAGCAGCAGAACCCACAAAAAGACAGAGTGAAAGAAATTTCCAGCACAAGACAACCTGGATAGTTGTTTAGAAAGATCTATCATGCCAGCCTGGGAGAAAAAAGCAGTTCAGCGTGGGTATGCAGGCAAAACAGGCCTCAGCAAACCTGGAGCAGGCCTCAGGGGGACTGAATCACAGGCAGCTGTGGCAGTTTCCAGACTTCTGAATGCACAAATGCCAAAGACAACTTAGAAGGTCAGTAGGAAAAGTCTGTGACAGCAGTGAGGTTGAAGCTCAGTCCCAGCTCCAGTCCTGGAACAGTCCCGGGGTGGTAGCTGCTTCTAGAGCTTCCAGGCCCACAGACTGAGGGGGAATCAAGTGGTTGATCAGAGGGGATTGCAGGGATCTCTTTGCTGGTGCTGAGGTAGGATTCTCTTGCTTTGCCTGTGCTTAGATCTGGGTCACAGTTCTGGGTGGCGATCCTGGGGCAAGGAGCAGCATTGGCATGGTGGAGTTTGTAGTGGCAGTGGAGAGGAAATCCTCCTCACAGTTCCAAGGCAGAAAAGAGTGCTTGTGGTCACTCATAGACCAGAGCACAGGCCAGGAAAGGAGTAAACACCTCGCCCTTGACCATACCACCCTGGAAGAACTGAAAATGTACAGGTCCCTAGAAGTGTCTCTGAAAATAGCTGCACAAAACCCCTGAAGCTTGGGACAGAACATTCTCCATACTGGAAGCAGACCTCTACCTTAACAAAGAGTTTAAAACTGAAGTAATTGGCTGGGGTCATGAGCAAACCTCACAAAAAAAGTCAGACTATAAAATCTTTCTTTGGTGACAAAGAAGATCAAAATCTATAACCAGAAGACAACAAAGTCAAAGCTCCTACATCCAAAGCCTCCAAGAAAAATATGAATTAGTCCCAGGCCATAGAAAAGCTCAAAAAGGATTTTGAGAAGCAAGTAAGAGAATTAGAGGAAAAACTGGGAAGAGAAATGAAAATGATACAAGAAAATCATGAAAAACTAGTCAGTTTGCTAAAGGAGACCCAAAAAATACTAAGGAAAATAACACCTTAAAAAATAGACTGGGCCAAATTGCAAAGGAGTTCCAAAAAGCCAATGAGGAGAAGAATGCCTTCAAAAGCAGAATTGGCCAAATGGAAAAGGAAGTCAAAAAGCTCACTAAAGAAAATACTTCCTTAAAAATTAGAATGGAGCAATTGGAAGTTAGTAACTTTATGAGAAATCAAGACATTGTAAAGCAAAACAATGTGAAATATCTCATTGGAAAAACAACTGACCTGGAAAATAGATCCAGGACAGATAATTTAAAAACTATTGGACTGCCTAAAAGCCATGATCAAAAAAAGAGCCTAGACATCATCTTTCAAGAAATTATCAAGGAAAACTGCCCTGATATTCTAGAACCACAGGGTAAAATACAAATGGAAAGAATCCACTGATCACCTCCTGAAAGAGATTCCCCAAAGGAAAACTCCTAAGAATATTGTAGCCAAACTCCAGAGTTCCCAGGTCAAGGACAAAATATTGTAAGCAGCCAGGAAAAAACAATTCAAGTATTATGGAAACACAATCAGGATAACACAGGATTTAGCAGCTTCTACATTAAGGGACTGGAGGGCTTGGAATATGATATTCTGGAGGGCAAAGGAGATAGGATTACAGCCAAGAATCTCTTACCCAACAAAACTGAGTATAATCCTTCATGGGAAAAAAATGGATGTTCAGTGAAATAGAGGACTTTCAAACATTCTTGATGAAAAGACCAAAGCTGAATAGAAAACTCGACTTTCAAATACAAGACTGAAGAGAAGGAGGAAGAGGTAAACAGGAAAGAGAAATGATAAGGGGCTTATTAAGGTTGAATTGTTTACATTCCTGCATGGAAAGATGATATTAGTAACTCATGAGACCTTTGTCAGTATTAGGGTAGTTGGAGGGAAAAAAAATATTATATGTATAGATAGATTGATAGATAGAGAACACAGGGTAACTTGAAGATGAAGGGGTAATATCTGGGGAATAAAGTAAAGGGTGAGAGAGGATTATACTGGGAGAAGGAAAAAGGGAGAGGTAGAATGGGGTAAATTATCTCACATAAAACAGACAAGAAAAGGCTTTTACAGTGGAAGGGAAGTGGGGGAAGGTGATAGGGAATGAATGACTCTTATTCTCATCAGTTCTGGCTTAAGGAGGGATTAACATTCATACTCAATTGGGTATGGAAAGCTTTCTTACCCTACAGGAAAATAGGGGGAAGGGGAGGATAGAGCGGGGAGGCCTTGATAGAGAGGAGTGCAGATTGGAGGAGGGGGTAATCAGAAGCAGACACTTCTGAGAAGGGACAAGGTCGAAAGAGAGAATAGAATAAGTGGGGGGAGGCAAATAGGATGAAGGGAAGTGCAGTTAGTTTTCCACAGCATGACTACTATTGAAGTGTTTTGCATGATTACACAAATATAACCTGTATGGAGTTGCTTGCCTTTTCAATGAGGGTGGGTAGGGAGGGAGGAAGGGAGAAAATGTGGAACCCAAAGTTTTAAAAACAAATGTTAAAAATTGTTTTCACATGCAACTGAGAAATAAGATATACAGGCAATGGGTTATAGAAATATATCCTGCCCTATAAGAAAATAGAAGAGAAAGGGGATAGGAGAAGTGGGGTAGATAGAAGGGAGGACAGATTAGGGGAAAGGGCATTCAGAATGCATGCTGTCTTGGGGTTAGGGGAGGGATGAGATAGGGAGAAAATTTGGAACTCAAAATCTGGTGGAAGTGAATGTTGAAAACTAAAAATAAATAAATTAATGAATCTAAAAAAAAAGGAATGGTCATTTTTGAATAGTTCTACTCATCTCTTGGCATTGACTTATATAATGCTCTGTTTTGGACTTACCTAATCAAGGAGAGGTGGGATGGTATACTGGAACAAGATCATTCTTCAGAGTTAGGCAACCTGGGATCAAGTCCTGTCTTCAATCTATACTGGCTGTATGAACTTGGGGATGTAATTCAACTATTCAATTTTTCAGGCAATTAACGCTGACTAGAAGTTAAATAGAATTTGCCAATCTGTATTGGTAGAGGCATTCTATATACCAGTCAAATTGCAGATGTTTTAAAAAATGAAACAAAAAAGCAACAAAAAAAAAACATACAAAAAGTTTTGTTATAGTTCATTTGTGGCAATTGTGCAGCTCCTATAACCAATGAAATTTAATATGCTAAGAATAGATGATTCTCCTCCTCTATGTTTTCACACTCCCTTTCTCCAAAACAAAAGCTATTTTGACCTGGTTCACGATAACAGGTCAGTATACATCTCTTTACAAAACATAAAATTATTTCTATGTGTGTTCTATGAAAATGTTTCCTTTCATTCTTCACAGACAAGTTGCAATTTTAAATGAGATAATATACCTGGAAGAACACTGAGATCCTTACAGAAAAGACACTATTTTAAATTATTTCACTTTGTATCAAAACAGGATTTAGGTAAAAATCCTCATTGCTTGAAAATTATTTGAAACTCCACTAAGCAGACGGTAAGGACTCATCTTTCATGAACAGTAGACATTTTTAGCTCTAATAGTCAATTTTCTGAACTAAAATTAGATGCCAAAGTACTACACATATTAAGCAGTGAAAATAATATAATATCCATGAACATGAATTGTTGAAATAATCAATGACTATAGTAAACTAAGCAAACCTATTTATTGTTTTAGTGTCATTTACTTTAATGGTCATGACAGAGTTAAAATCCTATGCAACATTAAAGAAGGCTTGTGAAGGCCACACTTTTCTCTATCCCTATCCTGCTTCAAAAGTGTTTGCTAAAATGATATCACACCAAAAATACTGTATGACTTTCCACTAAAATCATGCTTTTATTTATTTCTTCTATTGAATTTGTTAAGTACTTATTGACTACTTCATGCATGCTCATTTACTGAGCTAAATTTTTGGGCTTACAAAAAATATTCCTCTCCTGAATATATCCTGAAGAGATACGTATATATCTATATATCTATTAGATAGATATAGATATATATAGATAGATAGATACAGATTATATCATTATATCATTGATTGATAGATTACTATATGTTCATATAGCTATACAGATCATATATATATATGTATATCTATATATACATATATTTATATTTTTTATTCAACCTTCTGTCCTCAAGGTTTATTTATTTGGTCAAACCTATATACTAAAGCTTTTGCTAAGGCCTATTGGTGAAATAAGAGACAAACAAAACATAATTCCTCATGTGAAGAGACTCGAAATCTAGTTGGGGACATAATACTGATGCATATCAAAGAAATATAGAACAATATCAGTCATTATAATGAACTATTAAATTGGGTGGTAGAGGGTAAAAATAGTAGGATTTTAGCTCAATATCAGCAATAGAAGCTTGGAACACTTCATCTATATAGAGGAGTGTGAACAAGACTTTGGAAGATAGGTAGAATTCAAAAAGTGTAAGGAATTGGGGTAGGGAAGGCAGAATTAGAAGAGGTGGAAAGGTGGCCATGAATAGGGTAAGCAAAGTAGCCACATAGATAAAAACAAGTAAGTGCTTCTGTAAAGAGACCAATAAAAAAGAGACCAACAATCCTCAAATCATAAAGGTGTACTTATGGTAAAAACCTTTTAAATTTCTAATGCAAGTTAAACATTTAGAGGATCGGATGCCTCAAAAGAGGAGTGTCTAGTTGCCTGAAGTGAGTGGCTTAAAATAATGTATTATTTTTCAATAATGCACTTCGAGATTTTATTGGATTTAGCACATCCTCAAAGGACATTCTTTTCAATTTTGGTTTTTATTGAGAGAATAGAATAATAATAATATAATACTTTTTTCCCTCTAAATTGATTTTATTAGGTTAAGCCAGGTGATCCAAATGTTTTTTTTGAGTAAAACATCTATTTGTAAAGAATATTTCCAAAACAACTTAATCACTCTTGTTTTCATGATTTAGCAAATACATAAGGATCTCAGGAGTTATCTACACTCTATTCCTGACCAATCACTACTTGCACAATTAGCAAAACAATAAATTTAGGGCAGCTCAGTGGCACACCAGTGGATAGAGCATAGGTCCTGGAATCAGGAAGACTCACCTTCCTGAGTTCAAATCTGGACTCAGACACTTATTAGCTGTGTGATCCTAGGCAAGTCACTTAACCTTGTTTGCCCTCAGTTTCTTCATCTGTAAAATGAGCTGGAGAAGGAATTGGTAAAGCATTCCAGTATCTTTGCCAAGAAAACCCAAAATGGGGTCATGAAGAATCAGATATGACTGAAAAATGACTCAACAACAACAACAACAAAAAGTTTAGGAGTATATACGTATGTGTGTAGCTGTAGTATATTGATAATCCAGTATTATCAGATTCATGTTTTAAATAATAAAATGAAAACACAAATGTACTATTACCACCAAAACAAAAAGTTGCTGTTTTGAGGGGTTTGGATATTTATTTTTAATTTTGAACCAGATCTGTGACTTTTCCAATTATTAGGAATTCTCTGTGAAAAAATTCTCCTCTGCCAAGGCAAAACATCAAATAAATATTTTTTATACTTTACTCTCTTAAAGTTGTTGTTGGAGACAAGCATAATACCAGCACTCACATAATTCAGATTCAATATTTGGATGAAATGAGGCACTCAAAACTCATTGAAGAGTTAACAAAAGGCTGTTTACTTCATCCTAGCATAGCAAGAATATGCAGCAAGAATAAAATGGCACTCAGTTTCCCTGGAAAGGCCCCATTTGTCTTCTTATAGAAATGTATATGGGCATCAGGGCAAGACATGTTGAAAGATATGGTGACTCATGTTTTTTTCAGAAATCCACAAAGTATGCTGAGGCCTCATTGAATGTGGGGACTTTTTATGCATTTAGATGGCTAGAGTAGCTGGGTCCCATCAGGTTCTGGGGACAACTAATACCTTTTGAAGGAGAGGAGGAAGGGTCTGGCCCTATTCCATGTTGCGGGGTAGGGGAAGAAACAGGGAAAAAGGAAAAAAAGAACCCTCTTTCCTTTTTAGGGAAAACTGTTGCCTATGACAGGAGGAAAGGAAGAAGATGGGTCTAATTTATTTTGTGGAGAAATATTGGCAGATAGTCTAATCATTGCTTCCTGGGTCATTAAGTCACCTTGTTTAGGCACATAGATAATATATGTTGGAGAAGGAACTTCATTCAGATCTTCTTGAGTCCAAGGAGGACTCTCTAGCCACTATTCACATTCACAATCAAAGGCACACATAATAATCCTTATACTCCAAACAACTGTCCAGTACATTTTTATGAGTATTTACTAAGATTAAGCAAGTATGACTCAGAATACTTTAGACAGGGAGAAGCAGCTACACTCCATCCTTCCTATAGAGAATGGTTGCCTAGTGAGACATTCAAAACTTTGGAATTTTATTTTAAATTATGGTGTGTAAGTCTTGAATAGCAATTTGCATTCTAACTAGAATAAGTTGATTTAGACATTTGGAACCTATATTAGTTTCTCAAAGTAGCCCTCTAAGGCCTTTTTCTTAGTCTCATTCAGAATGACCTTAGTCTTCATTTTGTCTAGGAAAAGCACAAAGAGTTGATTCATATTGTAGCCCATGTGTTGTGGGGGTGGGGGGAAGCAATAAATAAAATAAACATACATGAACAAAGTCCTAAAACCCAAGTCAATTTGGAAATGGAGGTCGTGGAAGCATTGTACCCTGGAAAGGAAAAAAAGAGAACTTGTATTCATCAGACTGGACTTCTGATATTGATGCAGCATTTACTAGCGGTGACCTTGTGTAGGTTACTTAAACTACTTGAGGATTAGCTATAAGATATGAGGAAAGATTCTTGAACTATCTATCTCCCATGGCTATTATGAGGAAAGCGCCTTAATGTGCTACATATGGTAAATGTGAGTGATCAATCAAGAAAGAGTGGTGTTTCAAAAACCTAGAGAACAGAGAGTATTAAGGAGTAGAGGGTGCAGGTGAATTTTAATCTGTACCAGTGGACAAATAGGCACATTAATAAGATTATGGATCTATGGAAGTTTTTGAACTTCTTACTAATGATTAATTTCTCTAGGGAAATGATTAAATTCTCTATACATTCAAAAGTTACTTGTGCTTCTTAAAAAACTCTGCTTTCTTCCAAATAAGAAATTGTTCAGGTACTATTATGCCTTAAAATGAAATACTTTGCTTATTATTTCATTTCCTAAATTCATATTGTCCAGTGTTTTGTTGGAGGTTATGCTAGTAGGGTATCCAAAGTGGCTTGGTGTCTTTTCCTTGTATGTAATTCCTTCCAAGCTAGATGCTCTCCCCTTCTGTTCCAATTCTCTTTTAAGCAAAGACTTATTGGCTAAATAAATGAATGAATGAATGAATGAATGAATGACCACATTAAGCAATATGTTGCTATCTTGACATTGACTAACAATTGCTTTGGATTAATTCAGATTTAAATTTATTTCCAGAGCCTTTCCTCTTTTAATTATTTCTTATTCATCCTGTAGGTTGCTTGTTTGTATATATCTGTTTGCCTATTGTCTCCCTCATTTGGAATGTGAATTCCTTGAGGATAGTGGAAATCTTTTGTTCTTTTTGTATCCCCATCACTTAGCACAGTGCCTGGTACATAGTACTTAATAAATGTTTATTGACTTACTGATCTATATCACCACATCCTAGATAATTCTTGTTCATACATTCCTCAAATCCTCAATAGAGGATAGAAGTTTTGGAATTAGGTCTAGGTTTGAAGTAAAGAAAAAAAAATCCTAACAATTAGAAATGAGATGTCTTCATAGATAAGTTTTTCATTCACTTAAAGCCTTCATGCATAGATTGGGGGAAATATTATATAGGAGATCCTTGCCCATTTATAGATAAGTTGAACTACATACTGTTAGAGATCCCTTCCAATTCAGATTTTTTATTCTATTTTTCTCCAATCAGAAGAAATATACTATTTTATTCTTTAACACATATTTGTTACATATCCACCATATTCAAAGCACTGTCCTAGGCACTAGTATAAATAAAACTAGTATAAATAAAGTTTAGATAAGACATGTTTTCTTTCCTCATAGAGACTGGGTGGTTGAATTGAAAGAGAAATTGATTACAAATGCAAGCTGCTTTATTTCTAAGTAAAATAGTTCTAATGGGAGAAGTCAGGATTGCAAGTGTTATATGTACAGAAATATTTATAGCAGCATTTTTTGTGGTGGCCAAGAATTGGAAATTGAGGGGATGCTCATCAGTTGAGGAACGGCTGAACAAGTTGTGGTATATGAATGTAATGGAATCGCACGTTGTGCGATGACTAGCTTTCATAGACTTGGCTCTTCTCAGCAATGCAAGGATCTGCTTTGGACTCATGATGGAAAATGCTATCCACATCCAAAGAAAGAACTATGGAGTCTGAATGCAGATTGAAGCATACTATTTGCTCTCTTTTTGTTGTTGTTGTTGTTGGTATTTTTTTTTATTTCTTCTTTCCCATGTTTCCTCCCTTTGGTCCTAATTCTTCTTTACAATGTGACTAATATGAAAATATGTTTAATATGAATGTATATGTAGGGCCTATATCAGATTGCACACTATCTTGAAAAAGGGAAAGGGAGAAAATTTAAAACTCAAAAGCTTATGGAAGTGAATGTTGAAAACTATAAATTAATTAATTAATAAAAAATAAAAATGGTTGATTAAAAAAAAAGATTGCAAGTGTTAAAGTTTCACCACATTAGCAATTCAGCACTACTGACTACTGTTTTCATCATGAAGTGATATAAGAAAGGAAAGTATTTATGGCCTGCCTTTTCGCACAATCCAATTTAGGGCATCCTTGGTAGTCTGTGCCACCCTTTCAATCTGGATATCTACTTGAAGGTGATGAACCATGAAAGTGACAGCATGGACAAATTTTCTCCATAAATCCCTTAAGATCAATGAATACACTTCTATGTAATTATTTTATAATGGGGTTTCCTTTTGCATATGGATTGAACTAGAAGGCCACTGAGATCCCTTTCAATTATTAAATGTTGTTATTTGGGGAATAATTGTATGACTTTGTTTATAATTAAATTTATCAAATATTAAATGCTATGAGTTATGAGGACCTAATTTTAAGACATTATAAATGCTTTTGAAAGACATATTGTCTTAAGGAGATCCTTTGTCCTGAAAAATCAACACTTCGGAAACTTGTAAGTGAAAACTGCCCATTGCTGAACAGAAATTCATATAAATATCTAAAGGTGTCGTGAAATATGCATTTTCTTATGCTTTGTTATGCTCTGTTAGAAAATACTATCTTCTCATGTATTACATATGAGTAACATTTATAGATTTTAAAAGCCTTTAATTTCTATGGCATATGATAATGCCATCTCACTGGCTAGGGCCTTGTCTAGGGCTTTTATAAATGTCATCTTCGTTCAGTCAGGGGGCATCAACATCATCACGAATTCTCCATGCAAAAAGATTTCATAATATGACATCTAAGAAATTAACAATATTACATTTTTGAGACATAATTTTTTTTCATACAGGTACAATCCAGTAAAGTACAGAAAAGCCCCAAATAGAAGATTAATGCTATAAACAATAATCTTTTTCTGGAAAAAGCCTGATATTGCTGGTGACAGAGATGCTTTTAATGATTATGGAAATTCAGTGAATGCCTTAGTCTTTTTCAGGGAGAAATAAGGGATTTTATTTTTGCATGTTTGGCCTTCCATAGTATATTAGGAAAGCAGCAGGCTCTTTTCAGGAATCAATACATTTAAAAAAAAAAAAAAGAAACAAAGTTTCTTTAAATAATATTTTTTAAAGTTGGATGACTGATGGTAAACTTCAATATTCTCTAAAGCAGCCATTATAAACAAGGAACCAATCAGGATAAAAAACATAATAGGTTGGGGGTGGGTAGGATGGAAATTATCAATTTGATTAAATGGAATAGGGTAGAGGCCACTCATTTGATAGAGGATTTATAACATGTGTGCTTGTCTAGCTGCAATAGCAAGATTCAAAAATGTTAAAGCTGAAAAAGACATTTGAATTTCATCTAATTTAAATTATTTATTTTGCAAATAAGGAAACTGAAGCCTAGTTTTGAGCACTGTCACATGTGATGTTAGTGACAGAGTCAGAAGTAGAATCCAAGCGTTTCTGATTTGGATCTGGTATCCATTTTGCTAAAACACAATACCAGGAATCAAATAGACAAGGGTCAATATGCCTTCATATCAACATCATCATCATCATCATCATCATCCTCATCTACTTAGTGCCAGGCACATAAACTGTGCTTTACAAATATCTCATTTGAGCATCAAAACAACAATCCTGCAATATAGGTGCTATTCTCATCCTCATTTTACAGTTGAGGAAATTGAGGCAAAGTGACTTGTCCAAGATCACACAAATTATAAGTGCCTAACGACATGTTTGAACTCAAGTTTTCCTGACTCCAGGATCAGCAGTTTATCCGCTGTGCCACTTAGCGGCCATAGTTGGTTACTGTTGCAAAAAGAAAATGGGAACCACTTTAAAAATTCAAGATACAGAAATTTATAACTTAATCAGGATCAAAAAGAAGAAAAAAATATCATCCAGAAGTGAATGTGAATAAACTTGCTTCTATTGTACCACATTCCCCCCTGATATTTTTAAAATTAACCTTACCCTTTACCTTCAATTCACTGTATTCCTTAATTTCCACTACATTTCAAAGAGGATACCTTCTATTATTCACTCTTTCAGGTTCATATTTTTAGTATTCCATGACTTATTAAGAATCAAAATTATCTTTCACTTTTATTTTCTAGCATTTGGTTGTATTCTTTGGAGGATTTCTTAACCAAGGGAAGAATTTCTCAACTGCAGTAATAACCCCATCTGGGACCTGATGAGTGCAAAGTCAGAGTAGGCCCACTGCGCCTAGAGGCAAAGGCTAGCAAAGTAACTGAGGGAACAGCTGATTTCATATTCATGTTGAACGATTTTCTACAACAACTTTACTTTCTCCCCTTCAGAGGATCATGGAACTCAGAGCCAGAAGGGATCTGAGAGATTATTTTGTCCAAGCATTTTTTTTTTTGTATCATTACAAAGGAAGATATTATAATGAAATGAAGTTTTCAAAATATATTTTAAAAACAAATAACTTCATGTACCTCAGGTTAAGAATACCTGACTACTCCAAAAGATGAGGAAACTGAGACCCTTCCAGAGAACTAAATTGACTTGTTAATGGTTGCAAAGCTAGTGTTCAAACCTCTAATCCCAATCTAATAGACACTTCTCCACACAAATGTAAAATAGCTAGCTCTTTGTTACTTGTAGCTCAGACAAGATGGGAACAGAAGTGGTATTAACTATAAACAACATAAATTCTGAATTAACTATGTGGCTACTTCATAAATAATATATACAAATTTTGTTGAGACAAGTTCCATTTAAAGTGGATTACTTGTTTGTGTTATAATTTTGTATTTGTTTTGTTGTTCCTATTTTGAAAATGTCAACGAGTTTATGAGTGCTTAAGAAGCAATTCGGCATAGTGGATAAATGGCAAACATAGCAGTTAGGAAGAACCAGGAAGAAATATTTTGTATCTGATGTATACCAATTGGGTGACCATAGGGAAATTATAACTTATCAAAGTCCTAAGCAACTTTAAGTGATAGATGAATTACTGATCTGTATTAGTAATTAGAGTTACCAGGAATTCCCAACACAGTTCAAAAAATAACATTAGATCTGGCAAAAAAAAAAAATAGAGCACTCAAAAGACATACACCAAAAATGATTATTAAAAGATTATTTTTGGCATATTAAAACATTTTCATTTTAATATTACATTTTGACATTGAATATGTAAGCTTGCCCAATGGCCCACATTAATCATATAGTTTGATTTTATTTTTAATTTTAACATTACATTTTCTAATTTAAAAAAGAAGAAAAGACTTGTGTTTTAAGAGATGGTGTTATGACATCTTATACATAAAAGGCACTACAATATTTTCCAAATAAACGGTCAACGCCTCAAAAGTCAGGAAAAATTCTAGAGTAAGACAATGTGTCTTTCACATATCTAAAAAGTACAATATGATAGTTTTTTTGAGCCAGGCAATTATTTAAATCCAGTATTAAAATAATCACTTATATTTAAAAATAATTTCTGAATCAAATTTTTCATCCTTAAGAGATAATGTCTAGAAACATGTGTATTGAAATTACCATAATGAATAAAATATAGTAAGTTCTGTTTTTGTTGTTGTTGCATCATTTTAGTCATGCTCTATTCTTTGTGACCTTATCTGGTGTTTTCTTGGCAAAGATACTGGAATGGTTTGCTATTTCCTTCTCCAGCTAATTTTATAGATGAGAAACCTAAGGCAAACAGGGTTAAATGACTTGCTCAGGGTCACACAACAAATGTCTGAGACTAGATCTAAACTCAGGAAGATGAGTCTTCCTAAATCTAAGCCTACTGCTCTATCTGCTGCACTACTCAGCTGCCCCAATTTTGGTTATTATTGTAAATTTAAGGTTATTTTAAGATGAAAGTTAAAATGTATTTCTATTTGTTTCTGTATATTTCTCGTGGTGGATAATTTTATTTGCTAGCAACTATAAATACCAGATATTCTTAGTTTACTAGATATGACTATATAACTAAATCCATTCTTATTTTAAAGTATTATTAATTTATACATAAATCACCATTAAAAGCACACATGTCAAGCCCACTAACTGTGGTTGTCACCCAGAGGAGAGACCCAAACCCAATTCTCTTTTTTCCATTATTCTATCTCATATGGTGATCTTATCAATTCCCTTGGATTCAATTAGCATTTCTATGCATATGATTCTCAGATTTATTTGCCTACCTAATCATTCTCCTTGCCTCTGATTACATATTATTAGTTGCCTTTTGAACATTTTGAACTGAATGTCTAGTAAACATCTCAAACTCAATATATCCGAAAGAGAATTAATTTTCTTTCCCACCAAATCCTGCCTATTTCCTAACTTTCCTATTGCCATAAAGGGTACCACCATTAATCAAGTTGCTACAGCCTTGCTGCCATTCTCATCTTCTCACTAGCATTCACCCAACATATCCAATCCATTGCCAAGTATTGTTGTTTCTGTCTTCACCACATCTCTTCTACATATCTTCTTCTATCACCTCTCACAGTTACAATCCTAATGATGTCCTTCATCACTTCTTGCTTGAACTATTTTGATAGTCTTAAAATTAATCTCTCTGACTCATTTTTTCCATTAAAATCCACCCTCCACTTAGCTGCCAAGAGGATCTTTCTAAAGCACAGGCCTACTCAATAAATTCCAGGGTATTACTGTTACCTCCAGGATCAAATACATATTTTTGGTTTAGCATTCGAAGCTTTTCATAGTCTATCTTTCTGGTCTTCTTGCATTTTCCTGCTTCCCACATATGCAATGAGTCATCTACCTTCGCCTACTTGCTATCATTTCTTCTCTCCTACCTTTGTCCAAAATATCCCCTGTACCTGGAACAATCTCTCTGTTTATCTCCATCTCTTCCATTTGCCTGGTTTCCTTCGAGGCTCAACTCAAATTTTACCTTCTGATTGATCTCCTCCTATAACATTACCCTTCATCTTCTCTCTATATTTCTTGTGTGTGTGTGTGTGTCTGTGTGTGTGCAATCTCCCCTATTAAAATGGGAGCTTCTTAAGGATAGAGACTGCTTTTGCCTTTCTATCTCCAGTGCTTAGCCCAAAACTAAGCATTTATAAGTGCATAACACATTCGCTTGACTATTATATGCATAATTAATATATGCACTTATTTTTTTATTGACATTCTACAACGAGAAATCAGAGCATCTCAAATGCCTTATTTATGTTCTTCTATCAACAAAAAAGGTAAGTTATGTGATGTGCCACAATAAAACACAAAGTGACTCCGGAAAACACAGATTATCACCGTTTGGGGGAGGTTACTACAATTTAGGTAACAAAATTGTTCTTTTTTCTTCCCTAAGTATTATTTCTATAGTGCTATTTACTCCAGCATATACATTAAGCAAATTACTTCATCTCTCATATACTAAATCTGTGATTTTTAGTCACATAAGCTGTACACTTGTGAAATTTTGCCTAGAGCTGTGGATCAGGACTGATAGGATTTCTTATTTGAACCAAGCATCTCAAAAGATCTTGACTTTTTACATTGCTATATAATTAGAGCAACTGAAGTTAGCTTATTGGAGATGTGTTTACTGTGAAGTTCCCTTTTAACTTGTTAGACAATTTCCCATGGAGGTACCAAGGTCATCTTTGCCAGTCCAAAGAACTTGACAGTTAATCATTTATAGAGAAGCAGATTCACAGTGTTTTCCCCCTTTTAATGAACTTTCATGCCATCAAATTATTAACGACTCCTTAACCAGATTGTATTTTGTCATATGCCATCAGTTATTTCTCTATGTTTATAAATTTGGTGATATACAACAGAAGACATTTACAAAAGCTAATGAGCAGTTAGCCTTTTTAAAAACCAAAGATGAAGTAACATTACTTAATACTCAAATGACATTTTTTACATTTTTTGCATGTGGACTAATTAATCTTTACAGCCCTATGACGCAAGTAAATAATCATTATCCCTATTCTAGATAGGAGAAAAATGGTTCAGAAAGGCTATGCAATTTTCTCACTTTATATTTTATTTTTCTTTCAATTCAATTAACATTTATTTAGTGCCCACTATATGGCAGGCACTGGGCTAAAGGTGAAGATCGCTCTACAAATGGTTTGGGAAATATCTTTCCCTTTAATGTGAAGCCCTATTTTACTTTTTCCCTTCTTATTTTATTTTTTTCAATTACATATAAAAAGTTTTTAACAGTTTTTAAAAATTGAGTTCCAAATTCTTTTTTTCTTCTTTTTCTCCCTTCCTCCATTATTCTCTCCTTGAGGAGGCAAACAATTTGATATAGATTATACATATGTGGTAATATAAAATATAAAACATGTTCCCCTATTAACCATGATGTAAAAGGAAACAATCAAACAAAAAGCAAGAAAAAAAGATGCTTTTATCTGCAGTCAGACTCCATTAGTTCTTTATGAGGAGTTGGATAGCCTTTTTTCACTATAAGTCCTCCAGAATTGTCTTGAATCGTAATTCTGAGAATAGCTGTCATTCACAGTTGATCATCATACAATATTGCTGTTACAGTGTACATCATTCTCTTGGTTCTGCTCATTTCACTTTGCATCAGTTCATATAAGTCTTCCCAGGTTTTTTCTGAAAGCATCTTGTTCATCATTTCTTATAGCACAATAGTTTTCCATCATAATTATATGCCACTTGTTCAGCCATTCTCCAGTTGATGGGCATTCTTTCAATTTCTAATTCTTTGGCTTCACTAAAAGAGCTGCTATAAATATTTTATACATATAGATTATTTGCCTTTTTCTTTGATATCTTTGGGATACTGACCTAGTAGTGGTTTTGCTGGGCATAGTTCCAAATCATTCTCCAGAACAGTTGGATCAGTTCTTGACTACCCCAACAGTGAATTAGCTTTCCACATTCCCTTAGAAATTTATCATTTTCCTTTTCTCTCATACTAGTCAATCCCATAATGATCTTTATCTCTTGTTTGGTCATAAACTCTTCCCTTATCTATAGATCTGACAGTTAAACTATCCCTATTTGCTTATAGTATCACTCTTTATATCTAAATCATTTTGACCTCATCTTGGTATACAGTGTGAGATGTTGCAAAACTGCTTTCTAGTTTTCCCAGCAATTTTTGTCAAATGGTGATCTTTGTCAAAAGCTTGGAACCTTGTGTTTATCAAATACTCAATTACTATGGTCATTTACTACCATGTATAGCTTATTTAATCTATTCCTCTATTTCTTAGGCAGCATAAAGTTTGAGATCTGATACTTCTGTCCACCTGTCTTCAGATTGTTTTTATTGATTCCCTTGCTATTCATGACATTTTGTTCTTGCAGAAGAATGTTGTTATACTATTTAAGCTCTATAAAATACTTTTTGGTAGTTTGATTGGCATGGCACTAATTAAATAAATTAATTTAGGTAGAATTGTCATTTTCTTATATTGACTTGGCTTACTGATAAGCAATTAATATTTCTCCAGTTATTTAGATCTGACTTTATTTAAGTGAAAAGTGTTTTGTAATTGTGTTCATATAGTTGCTGGATTTATCTTGGCAGGTAGACTCACAAGTGTTTTATATTATTTGCAGTTATTGCAAATGGAATTTATCTATCTCTTCCTGCTGGACTCTGTTTGTAATATTTGGAAATGATTATGATTTAATTGGGTTTATTTTATAACTTGCAACTCTGCTAAAACTTAATTATTTCAACTAAGTTTTTAGTTGATTGATATTTTCTAATTTTACAATCATATGATCTGCAGAGTGATGGTTTCACTCCCTCATTGCCTATTACAATTCTTTCACTTTTTTCTTCTCTTATTGGCATAATTAGCACTTCTAGTACAATACTGAATAATAGTGGTGATAATGAGAATCCTTGCTTCACCCCTGATCTTATTGGAAAGGCTTCTAGTTCATCCCCATTGCAGATAATGTTGCTAATGGTTTTAGATAGATACAATTTCTCATTTTAAGGAAACTTCCATTTATTCCTATGCTCTCTGGTGTTTTTAATCAGAATGGGTGCTATATTTTGTCATTTTTATATCTATTTTCTGTAGCTATTGAGATTATGATTTTTGTGGGTTTTGTTATTAATATGCTCAATTATGCTGATATTTTCCCTAATACTGAAAAAGCCTTGCATTTTTGGTATAAATTTCACCTGGTATAATATATGATCTTTGTGATATATTTCTGTAATCTCACGAGTATTTTATTTAATTTTTTGGCATCCATGTTTATTAGGAAATTGGCCTATTTTTTTATTTCTTTCTTTTTGTTCTCTCTGTTTTGGATATCAGCAGTGTATTTGTGTCATAAAAAGGATTTTCTTTTCTTTATCTATTTTCCCAAATAGTTTATATAATATTGGAATTTCTTGTTCTTTCAAAGTTTGCTAAAATTCACTTGTGTAACCAACTGGTCTTATGGATTTTTTCTTCCAGAGTTCATTTATGTCTTTTTCAATTTCTTTTTCTAAGTAGGATTATTTAAGTATTCTATTTCCTTGTCTATTAATCTGGGTAATTTAGATTTTTGTAAATATTCATCCCCTTCATTTAGATTGTTAGATGTATTGACATATAATTGGGCAAAATAGCTCCTAATTTCACCTTAATTGATGATGCATTAACCCTTTTCATTTTTTGATACTGGTTAATTTGGTTTTCTTCTTTCTTTCTTTGAAATCAAATTAACCAATGTTTTATCTATTTTGCTTTTTTTTACCCATAAAACCAGATCCTACTTTGATGTATTAGTTCAGTGGTTTCTTTTCAAAATTTTTAATCTTGCTTTTAATTTGCAGTATTTGCCATTTGGTGGCTAATTGGGGATTTTAAATGTGTTATTTTTCTGGTTGTTTTTTTTTAGTTGCATGCCCAATTCATTGATCTGCTCTTTCTCAGTTTTATTTATGTAAACATTTAGATATATAAATTTTCTGCAAGAACAGCTTTGGAGACATACCGTAAATTCTGGTATGTTGCCTCAGTGCTGTCATTGTCTTTAATAAACTTACTCATTGTTTGTATGATTTGTTCTTTGACCAAGTCTTTCTTTAGGATTAGAGTATTTCATTTTGAATTAATTTTAACCTGTATCTCCCTGACTTTTTATTAAACACAATTTTATTGTAATTATGGTCTGAAAAGGAAGAATTTATTATTTCTGTTTTTCTCCATTTGGTTGTAATGTTTTAATGCCCTAATACATAGTCAATTTTTGTGAACATACCACAGATAGCTGAGAAAAAGGTGTACTCTTTTCTATTCTCATTCAATGTTCTCCAGAGGTCTATCATATTCAACTTTTCTTAAACTCTGTTCATCTCTTTAACTTATGTCTTGTTCATTTTATGGTTAGACTTATCTAGTTCTAAGAGGGAAAAGGTGAGGTCCCCAATGGTGCAGTTTTACTATTTCCTCCTGTAACTCATTTAAATTTCCTTTAATAATTTTGATACTATGCCATCTGGTACATATATGTTTAGTATTGACATTACTTCATTGTGACTAGTGTAGTTTACCTGCTTATCTCTTTAAATTAGGTTTATTTTTTTTTATTTTGCTTTGTCTTAGATCATGATTGCTATCCCTCTTTTTTTTAACACCAGCTAAAGCATAACAGATTTAGCACACCTTGACTCTCTCTCTCTCTCTCTCTCTCTCTCTCTCTGTGTGTGTGTATGTGTGTATGTGTGTATGTGTGTGTGTCTCTTTGTCTCTCTCTGTCTCTCTCTCTCTCACTCCCAAAAGTCTATAACCAGTGCCTACCTCAATGAGCTAATGATCAATGTCTTCTATCAGTCCCCTCCTCTCTTCTCTTCTACCTTTCCCCTCCTACATCCTTGTAGGGTAAGATAGATCTGGATACCCAACTGAATTTGTATGGTATTCCCTCTTTGAGCCAATTCCAATGAGAATAAGGTTCAAGCATTGCCTGCCACCCCACTATCCCATCTTCCTCTTCATTGTAAAAGCTCTTCCTTTCACACCTCTTTTAGGTGAAATAATTTCCCCATTTTACATCTCCCTTACCTACTAAATCTTATGTCATCCTGACTATGGCTCCACAATATTTGAATTTTGGGGGGCTGCTTTTAGCATTTTCTTCTTGATCTGGGAGCTTTTGAATTTGGTTCTAATATTCTAGGCAGTTTTCATTTTGAGATCTATTTCAGGAGGTGATTGGTGGATTCTTTCAATTTCCATTTTACCCTCTCGTTCTAGGATGACAAGGCAGTTTTCTTTTATAATTACTTGAAATATGATACTTAAACTCTTTTTTTATCATAGCTTTCAAGTAGTCCAATAGTGCTTGATTATATCTCCTCAATCTATTTTTCAGGTCACTTGTTTTTCATTCTGTTGATTCTGTTTCATTTATTTTTCTTGATGTTTCATGGAGTCAGTTTCTACTTGCCCAATTCTAATTTTTAAGGAATTATTTTCTTTTTTTTTTTTTTTGGCAATTGGGGCTAAGTGACTTGCCCAGGGTCACATAGCTAGGAAGTGTCAAGTGTTTGGTCTGAGACCAGATTTGAACTCAGGTCCTCCTGATTTCAGGCTGGTGCTATCCACTGCACCACCTAGCTGCCCCAGGAATTATTTTCTTTTAGTGAATGTTTATATTTTTTTCCCCCTTTTGGCCAATTTTATTTTATAATGAATTCATTTCTTCAGTAAATTTTTGCATCTCTTTTTCCATTTTGTCAATTCTGCACAGTATTTTGTGCCTCTTTTATAAACTCTTGGCTCTCCTCATAATTTTCTTACATATATCTCATTTCTTTCCTAATTTTTTGTACCTTTTTTATTTGATTTTTATTTTGACCTTTTGAGCTCTTCAAGGAATCCATTGGGCTTGTGTCCAATTCACATTTTATCCTGAGGCTTATCTTGTAGCTGTTTTAACATTATTGTCTTCTTCTGAGTTTGCGTTTTGATATTCCCTGTCACCATAAATTTTGGTCCTATTCTTTTTTTGTTTGCTCATTTTCCCCCAGTTTATTTCTTCACTTTGATCTTTAGGTTAAAGTTGGACTCTGTACCTGAGGTGGATGGAGCATTATTCCAAACTTCAGGTTTTATGTGCTGCTGTTTTCAGAACTTGTTCGGAGGGTGTGTGAGTTTTCAGTTCTTCCAAGGTGGTATGATCTAAGAAGAGGTATGGTTACTGCTCTCCTGTGCTCGGTCTTTACCCAGGAAGGGAAGTGCTGGCAATCATGATGGCCCTGGAACTGTGATCATGTCACCTAATCTCCTGCAGCTGCATGGACATCCTTTCTGCCTTGGAACTCAGGTTCTTACTCCCTTGTGAGTGATCACAAACACTCTTCTCCACACAGCAACTTCAAGTGGGGCTTTTACTCCCCTGTGCCTACAAGCACTAGTGCTCTTCTTTGTCCTGTGACTGTGACCCAGAACTGTGTATGGGAAATGCAACAAGGTCCTGAACCCAGTATAAGCACAGGATCCCCTCTAATCTCTTTCTGACCAGTTGTACAATCCCCTCATTATCTATGGGCTGAGAGCTCCCAAAGCTACTGATTTCCACTAATGCTGCTGCCTCCAAGTCCTGTTGTTAGCATTGCCAGTTTGGTGCAGCCAGCTACTACCCTGATGTGACAAATCTTTCCTGCCAATCTTCTACATTGTCTTGGGCTGGAAAACAATTTTACCCTGACCTTTGGTTGGTTCTTCTCCAGAATTTGATTTGAGGTATCACTTTAAAGTTGTTTTGAGAAGATTTGGGGAGAGTTCAGGTGTGTTCCTGCCTTTACTATACCATCTTGACTCTCCCTCCATTTTTTTCACTTTTTAAAAGAGCATTCTAGGAAACACTCAAGAGAACTTTGACTAAAGACTTAAAGTGTTTAAGATCAATCATATGCCATCCTTCATCTTCCCCATCATCTTCTCCTATTTGAAAGCACTTCTGATTATTATTTCCCTACATTATCCTGCTTGTCTGTGTCATCCTACATTGCATCTTATTTACTTAAATTCAATTCAACATTTATTAAGTGCCAGTGAATTGCAAGGTGCTGGGGCTTTCAAGACAAAAATTAAGTACTCCCTGCTCTCAAAGTACATACAACATTCATGTGTTTATTTATTTTATTTACATCTTTCTCTTCTTGTTTTTAAAGATTTATAGAACCAAAGATTTGGAAAGTACCCCAAATGTCATCTAATCTGAAGCCAAGTCATAGCATGAAGCCCTTCAAAAGTATCTCTGACAAGTGATCACCCATCTTTCAATTAATAATCATAATTAATCATTTTTAACAGCAACCTCTTCCATTTCCACTTATATCTAATCATGAGGGAGTTTTCCTGATAATCAGCAGGTAACTATCTCTAACCCACTGGTGCTAGTTCAAATGCCTAGATTCAGGATTAAAAAGTCTGATCTCTCTTCTATATAATAACACTTGAAATACTTGAAAAACACAATCATATCCTCACAAAGTCACAGAATCTAAGAGTGATAATAGGCATCAGATATTCTCTATTCCAACCTTTTAATTTACCAGAATTCTTTTTTTTTTCTCTTTACCAGAATTCTTGCACAACACCTGTGACAAGTGGTCACTCAGTCCACTTAAGACACTGAGAGAAGGAAAATTCCTTGGAATTTTTTTTTCTATTTTGACATTTTTAGGTTGCTGGAAAGCCTTTCATTATACCAAGCTGAAGTCTGTTTCTATGCAGCTGACATCCCATGTACCCAGTTCTTCCTTCTGTGACCAAACAGAACAAATCAAATACCATGTACACGGTTGGGATTGAGATGCTAATAGACGATAAGTTGAAATTCTTAATCTGGTACTCAAGTCTCTCCCATTATCTCCCTAGATTTGTTTTCTACCATAGCCTCATACACACTCTGCTCTACTTAAACTGAACTACTCTTTTCCCTCAAAACAAATCCTGGTCTCTACACGTTTACTCACTTTGTGTTCCTCTACCTAGAAAAATCTTGTCTATTCTATCCATTGAAAACTTAACCAGTCATCAGAGATTTCCACAAAACTAGTCCCTTCACAAAGCTTTTATTGCTCACTAGGTGTTACTGTTCCTTTCTCTGAATACCCATACCAATGTGCCTGTACCTCCTTTGTAGCACTCATCATATCTTGCCTTCTGTTTTAATCGCTTCTATGGGAATATGTTTCTCAAAGAAAAGATACACACACACACACACACACACACACATATATATATATATATATTTACTCATTTTTATACATTCCTAACAGTGCCTTGTCACAATAAGACATTCCACAAGCAGCGTTAAATTCCACTTATTATAGTCTCTCTCATTTGAAAGGTATGGAAACAAACTCAAAAACTCAAGCAGGTCAATTCGTTTTCCCAAAGTCATGAAATGAGTATGATTTTAGTTACAAGACTAAAATCCTGCACCTTGAGAAGTCTAGAGTTACTTCTAGACTTACCTTACGCTGGTTCTTCTGGTAAGATTATTATTTACCATACCAAACTAATATAAATGAAAATAAGATAATGATAACCACTAAAACTTACATAGTACCTTAACGATTATAAAATATTGTATGTATATTATCTCACTTTATCTTCAAAATAACCCTGTGAGGTAGAAGCTATTATCATTATTTTACAGATGAGGAAACTGAGGATGATTAAATTTAAGTGATTTGTCTAGAGTTATGGGAGTGATATAGTGCTACCTATGAAAGTTAGGTGATCTTTGCCCCCTTAAAATGTGTGGAAATAATCTTCAAGATTTAAATGGCTCGGGAAATAAAGGCCTATGCCATTAATGTTGTTTTCTGATGGCATTGGTACAAAAACACCAGGATACAAGTGGCTGGCACTACTCCTTTAGACTTTGTACTACAGAACAGAACCATGGATAACACACAAAGCTGTGCTTCGCTATTTTAATGCTTTATCTTGAATGAACAACTCTTCCTTGCTCTGAATATTCATTTCTGATACAGGTAAATGAACCTTTTTGTTAACTGCTAGATGGATTATGAATGTCTGATTTTACTTCACTGTCAGAACTAAATTACCAGGCCACTGGCCTGGACAATACCAGCCACTCACTTTTTGAGCACATAGCTACTAAGGGTCAAAAGTTTTGTTTTTTTTTAAACTATCCTTGCTTTCTCTTTTCTTTGTTACTTCCTATTCATTTTTAAGTGCTCCCTATCCCTACCTCAGAGATACAAGATCACAATGATTATTACAAATTTACACATACAGGAGGGCGTAAGGTACAGACCAAGATACACTACAACTGTGTCAATCAATTGGGTTATGGTTAAATAATAAAAATTATAGGCTCTGAAATAGAATCATCTCAATTCCAAAATCCATATCATGAATAGAGACAGAAATGATCAAATTTTTAAAAATAGACTTTCATGGACAACTTTTGCTTTTATATCACCTAGATTTTTCTCTTTATCTCTTCCTATTCTCTTTTCCAGAGACCCATCCCTTATAATGAATATTTTTTCAAAAGAAATAAAGGAGAAAGAGGGAAAGAAATCTAAGCAAGTCATTGAGTCATTAACAAATTGGAATATATTTTCAATTTATTTTTCTAGTCTTACTGCTATTGCTATTTTTCTAGAACTATGCAATATATTTTTTGATTACTTTATTTTGATTTATCAGCAATCACTTCCACATGCTTTTTTTGGGGGGAGGGTTGGGCAATGGGGGTTAAGTGACTTGTCTAGGGTCACATAGCTCCTAAGTAGTTATGTGTCTGAAGGCAGATTTGAACTCAGGTCCGCCTGAATCCAGGGCCAGTGCTCTATCCTCTGTGCCACCTAGCTGCCCCCTTCCATACGCTTTTGAGTTTAAATTTTTTTCTCCCCCCTCCCTCCCTACTAATGTCCACAAGATAGTGCACAATCTGATACAGGCTATACACATTCCTATTAAACATATTTTCACATTAGTGATGTTGTAAGGAAGAATTAGAACCAATAGGAGGAACCAACAGAAAGAGGAAACAAAATCAACAGAAGAAAAAAATAGCAAATAATATGTTTCAATCTGCATTCAAACTCCACAGTTCTTTCTTTGGATGTGGATAGCATTTTCTATCATGAGACCTTTGGAGATGTCTTAGATCCTTCTATTGCTGGGAAGGGTTAAGTTTATCAGTATTAGTCATTGTACAATGTAGCTGTTATTGTGTACAATGTTCTCCTTGTTCTGCTCACTTCACTCAGCATCAGACCAGACAAGTCTTGCCAGGTTTTTCTGAAGTCAGCCTGTTCATCATTTCTTATAGCACAATAGTATTCCATTACATTCATATACCACAACTTGTTCATCCATTCCCCAATTGATGGGCATCCTCTCAATTTCTAATTCTTTGCCACCACAAAAAGAGCTGCTATAAATATTTTTGTACACGTGGGTCCTTTTCCTATTTGTATGGTCTCTTTGGGTTATAGCCCTAGAAGTGCTATTGCTGGATCAAAGGGTATGCACATTTTTATAGCCCTTTGGGCATAGTAGAACTATGCAGTATAAAAGCAGGGAAAAGAAATCTCTAGACTTTTGTAACTATTGGGAGACTCTTGGAGTATACCAATATTACATATAATTCTTATTTTGGTTTAAAAAAGATATTTCAGGGGCAGCTAGGTAGCACAGTGGACACAGCACTGACCCTGGAGTCAGGAGGTCCTGAGTTCAAATCTGGTATCAGACACATAACACTCACTAGCTGTGTGACCCTGGGCAAGTCACTTAACCCCAATTGCCTCACCAAAAAAAAGACATTTCAAATAATAGATATCTATACATACAAACATGTACACACATATATACACATACATAAACATATTAAGCAAATATATAATATATAGATATATACGCCATAACATTTTTGTATGCCTATACTCTGTAGATTTTTTTAGCATAAAGGAGCATTGTATTTTATCAAAGACTTTTTCTTCACTTATTAAGATAATATTTTTTGGCATTATTTGTAATGAGGAAAAGCTAGAGGCCTTCCCAGTAAGATCAGATGTGAAACAAGGATGCCCACTGTCACCAATATTATTCATATTGTACTGGAAATCCTAGCAACAGCAATAAGAGAAGAAGAAATAGAAGGAATCAGAATAGGGAATGAGGTAATAAAACTATCTCTTTTTGCAGGTGATATGATGATATACTTGGAAAATCCCAAAGACTCAAATAAAAAGTTATTTGAAACAATTAATAAAATTTAGGAGCATATAAAATAAATACACATAAAACATCTGCATTCTCATATATTATAAGCAAAACCCTGCAAGAAGAGATAGTAAAAGAAATCCCATTTAAAATAACTCTAGACCAGAGGTGGGGAACCTGCAGCTTCAAAGCCACATATGGCCCAGGATTCATTCTGTGAAGTTTGGATTCAGTCAAAGGGTGACACTTGAGGACCTAGAGGGCCACATGTGACCTCAAGGCTACAAGTTCCCTACCCCTGCTCCAGACAGTATAAAATATCTGGGAGTACACCTGCCAAAACAAACCCAGGAATATAAAAATGTGTATGTGTGTGTGAGTATAACTTTTTATACAAACAAATTCCAATTTAAATAATTGGAGAAATATTAATTATTCATGGTTAATAAATTAAAAATTATACTTTAACCTGATTTATATATTCGTTACAATTAAATTACCAAAATATTTTACTGACTTAGGAAAAAAAATGCTAAAAAAATTCATTTGGAAGAACAAAAGTCAAGAATATCAAAGGAACTAATAAAAAGAAAAGGAAGGAGTTTTAGTAGTACCAAACCTTAAAAAAAAAAGAAATTTACATGATAACTTTATGATATCTTTAAAAGGAATAGCAAGGTTTACATAATACATTTGCAGTTCCATGTGCAATCATCTTTTTATCATACTATGTTATGGAAATGCTTGCTTTATTCCATAAATTAAAAAATAAATAAAAATTTTGAAAAATTAAAAAATAAGATAATTATGCTGTTTGATGGTTTTATTTTTAATATGACAATGATGGCTACTTTCTTCATGTTAAACCATTTTTGCACCTCTCATACAAATCCAATTTGATAAAAATGAATTCTTATTGGATAAAATGCTTTCTCTTTGTGCTGGGATTTAATTTTAATTTTTGAATTTATGTTCACTAATAATATTAGGATTTTCTTCTGTTCATGTGATTCAGACTTCTCTGCTTTAAGTATTAGGTATTTTATGTATCAACTGGAAATTTCAACTTGGCTTTCTCAATTTTCAAGAATAATTTGCTGAGTACAGGTATTTATTATAATTTAAATGTTCGGTAGAATTCTATAAATCCATCAGGACTAGGAGCCTTTCTTTTTTCCCTTTGGTAGTTCCTTTACAACTAATTTTATTTCCTTTCCTGATGTTGAATAATTTAAGATCCTAATGTGGTATGTTAGTTTGGGTATTTTATATTTTTAAAGTGACCCTTTATTTGGCATAATTTCTCTTGCAGAAGATAAAAAGTCTGTGTGGAAGTAGAAGAATTTGGTTCTTCTCTCATAGGATTGAGAGATGGAAAATGTCCTCTCTATGTCTATATGAACTCTATAGTATTAAAGGGAGAACAGCATCATGTTGAACCTACTAAAAAGTAGTTGAGTACAACTTTTATTCCTGAAATATTTCTTACAATACTCTATTCCATCGATTATCATCCAATTTTAATATCATGTTAATTTAACAGCATTAGTTAACAGCCAAAATATGACATCTCAATGCTGATTGTATTCTGTACATATTCAATACTGTGACTTCTTTTCACTGCATGTAGTCTAATTGAAAAATGATTATCTAACTTTCCAGGATGTAAAAAAAACAAAACTGCAGGATAATGAACAGTGCTATAGTTCGGTTTCATCAAGAGATAACTAACATTTCAAACCATTTTTTTGGTCCAAAGTGATTATAAAGATAAAGGTCAAGAGGCAGAGTGGATGAATTCACAGAAAACCATTGTATCTGAATCCCTGTACCCTTTTTCCTCATTTATCTTCTTTGAGAGGGTATACCATCATGGAAGATAACATGAGAATGTGATCTTCATTAAATTCATTTCCCTTTTTTTCATTGTGATTAATGTAAGACAAAGTCCATTATATATAGGAAGGGGGTCTTTTTAGAGCTCCAATGAAGGTTCAAAATGCATTGGTTTTTCTTTCTTTTCTTTTAAAATTTTCACATAAGACAAAGGAAAAAGATAATGGCTTTCTCCAAATGTTTTAAAGGATAGAATAAGGGATTTGAATCCTTTGGCAAAGAATATCTCCTTGGGGTAAGGCTACTCTGTTCTCATGTCCATCTAGTCATGAAGAATAGTGTATAAAAACATTCAGTTCTGGTTTTCTATTTTTCAAAATATAGGATAAATTTTTACCCATAAGTCTAATATTTGGGGTAAGAGAACTCATTATACCTAAAAAAGAAAAATATTGCATGTTACAGTATACAAAGAACTATGACAAGACAGATAATTCATTTTAAGAGAAAAAGGCAAAGGAGAAAATCTCTAAGAACCATTTATTTATTTGTTTATTTATTTATTTATTTATTTTTTAGGCATTTGGGGTTAAGTGACTTGCCCAAGGTCACACAGCTAGTATGTGTCAAGTGTTTAGTCTGAGGCTGGATTTGAACTCAGGCCTTCCTGACTTCAGGGCTGGTGCTCCTGTGCCACCTAGCTGCCCCTAAGAGCCATTTATTTTTAAGGAAAAAATATTTTCCTTTAAGTCAGATGATCTACATTAATTCAAATTTTGTGCTGAATCCTGGCTCTGTCAGTTACACTATATTTACCCTGACCTTGGGAAACATCACTTCATTCTGTGACTCAGTTTCCTCATCTGTAAAATGAGGAGGTGGATCTCTAAGGTTCCTTCTAGTTAATATGATTAAATGGATCATAAAAGAGTAGGGAAGAGAAAGGTCAACTGAGTTGGACAAATGTGCATAGTATACCATGATTTCACATGGGTCTAGCTCGCATACTTGTCACAGTCCCATTATCTCTTGGTGCAACAAATTGTGGCACTGCACACTAACATAGAATACATCAAGGTGGTGCAGTGGCTAGAGCACCTTCCCTGGAGTCAGGAAGACTCATCTTCCTGAGTTCACATCTGGTCTCAGACACTAGCTGTGTGACCCTGGGTAAGACACTTAACCCTGCTTGCCTCTGTTCCTCATTTGTAAAATGAGCTGGAGAAGGAAACGGCAAACCGCTCCAGTATCTTTGCCAAGAAAACCTCAGATGAGATCATGGAGAGTCAGATGGACTAAAGCAACTCAACAACAACAAACACTACCCAGATTGGTGATTATCGAAATTAGCACATCCTTCCCTAAGGAAGTTGGGTCTGAGAATCCTGGTAAAAATAAAATACAAGGGATGCTGAACCAGGTGTTTTGGGAGGAGGGGTAGGAGAAGGGAATAGTTCAACATGGTGAGAGCAAGAACAAACTTCAATTAATCTCATTGGAAGCTTATTTTCCAGGTTTGTAAGGCCCAGCCAGAAAAAAGGAGAGTGCAACATTTGCTATTCAGGTAATAATGGAATGCAGAGGGACTCAGTTCTGGCTAAGAGTCTTTGTTTTCCAGGGCAGCCAGGTTCAGGATAAGGATGTAAAGAAAACAGAATTAACCTGGATTGTGTCCTAAGGAAGAAAATGTTCCAAGCATAGTGTCTTACTGCACTAAAGAGTTCTGCAGATTAATTATATCAGCACTAATTGCACTGTGTAACAGTAGCCATTCTGCTGTTCCTCTTGTTCAGCTGTACTGTAAATAAAAACTACTTATGCCCAGCAGAATTAGCTGTTAGATGAATGCCATTATGCAAGTCAAGGATTAACCACCTGCCATATTTTTATTGCAGAAATATTTTGGGTTGTAATTATCTGTGTTGTCTCATCCACTTGTGGGTAAAGAGCAGGATTCTCCAGGGATGCGTTCTGATTTACATGACTGCTACCAAGTGAAGTTCAGGAAACACTTTAGTTTGTAATTTTGATGGAGAATGTGGCAGAACAATTGAGCCACTAGGGAGAAGAAATTCTCAAGGTATGTTATTCAAAGATGTTGCTGGTAATGATAATGAGTCTGAAACTGCCTTTAGTGCCCTAGATTGTCATCAAAAAGATTAGTTCACTTAAGACTCTTTATCCATTCTTTTATCTGCACAGTGTCAGAGGCAGAAGTGTTGTGCCTTCTCAATCATCCTAACCTTTCTTCAAGCTGTATGCCAGATCCCACCTCTTCCACATATATTAGAGGCTGTTTCCCATATTTATGCTATTTTCTAATAGTTTTTGTACTCTTCCTTTTTGCCTTTTCTTTTGAACTTTTAAAAATTAACCAATACTGTTTTTTTCTCTCTCTTGCCATTCTCTGCTTTGAAAAAAAAGAAGAAAAATTTAAAAAAAAACTTTATTACAAATATACATAGTTAAACAAGACAAATTCCCACATGGGCCATGTTCAAAAGAATATGTCTCATTCTGTCTATTCAGTCCATTGCCTCTCTGTGAGGAGACAGGTAATAGCATGCATCATCATTGGTCCTCTGAATCTTGACCTAAAGGAATGCAGAATGATTGTCACAATAGTTGGTGGATTGAGAGCTGATTGTACTGGTACACAGAGAGACTATAACAATGTTTTTGGAAGAGGATAATGGATAATTCATATAAAGTGGGTATCTGTGGTTACTAGGAACCCTGAGGATGAGGCCAAGGATGGATGGCAAACTCTAAAGTTGGAGTATGTTGGATCAGCATTTAAAAGTATGAGCAAGGCAGGAAGGAATCTGTAAAATTAGGAGCTAAGGAAAAACATGCATCAGGGTTCCAACTATAAGCAAAAAGATTAAGTTTCAGAGTAGGGGGATTCCAAATAGGGCTTTATAACTTCTGTTTGAATAGACACAGGGCCAGTGGAACCCATTATCTCATATGGAGGTACGTTCCATATTTTGGATAATAATCTTTATTAGAATATTCTTCATTATCCTGAAGAAAGATTTATCTTTATTCACTCATTCTAATTTTTCCTTTTGAAACCAGAGAACAAGTCAAATCCTTATTTCTCTGATAGATGTCTGCAAAATTTAACATATTTTATCAAATTCCCTCCCATGTAATTTCTCCAGATTAAACATCATTGTTTTCTCCAAGTCTTCCCTTAATGTAGGTGTTTTCCAAGACTTGCCCCTTGGCCCACTTTTCTGCTCTCTACACTGGGCAATCTCTTTTAACTATATATTTACTTTGGGGTCACAAAGAGTCTGACATGACTGAAAATGACTGAACAACAAGTTTACTTTACCAGCCACCTAAACAGAAAATGAAATCAAAAGCTAAAAATAAAAAAAATTACTCACAAATATATTCTCTCTGATCTTGATTTTTCTGAATCCCTGGCTAGCATCTCCAAGGACCTATGTTTACATCTGTATGTATTAGCAATATCTGAAACAAAAATATCCCACAGTGAATTTTTTTTTCTCTGAACCTTGTTCCTTTTCCTGACTTCTCCTTTCTCCTGCATCTCTCCTAGTCAAAACATGAAGGCTAACATGGTACAATAGAAAATAACATTGGCTTTGGAGGCCAAGGTCCTGGGTTCAAATTATATGCTACTCACTACCTGTGTGACTTTGGTCAAGGCATTTAAATTGCCTGGGCCTCAGTTTCCTCATCTACAATATAAAAAAGTTAGACTAGTGGCCTCTAAGGGCTCTTCTAGATCTAGTTTATATTCCTATGACTTTTGAAAGAGAGTTGAAGAAAAGGAAAGAGTCATTTACCAAGATCTTGGAGTCTACTATGCATGTTACTTTTTTGTTGCTGTTAAGTTGTTTCAGTCATGTCTGACTCACCATTTAGGATTTTCTTGGCAAAGATACTGAGGTGGTTTGCCATTTATTTCTTCAGCTCATTTTACAGTTGAGGAAGGCAAACAGTTAAATGATTTGCCCAGGGTCATATAGCTAGTAAGTGTTGGAGGCCAGATTTGAACTCAGGGAGATGAGCCTTCCTGACTGCAGGCTATGTATTCTATCTACTGTACCATCTAGCTACCAAAATACCAATTACTTTGGCCCTCTCTTTTCTAGTGTTACTGCCACCTTTAGCCTAGGCTATCATTACTACCTGCTGGAATGATTGTAATAGCTTCCTAAAAGACATTCTCAACTCTACTCTTTTCCCTCCTAATCCAACATTCATAGCTCCAAAGAAATGATTTTCTTATGCATAGATATTCATCATCTGTAAAAGGAGGATAATAATATCTACTTCATGAGGATATTGGGATCAAATGCTATAATGTATTTAAATGGCTTTACAAAGCAAAAATGCCATGTGTCAGCTCTAATCATTATCATTTCCCCCATTTTCCATCTTACCTGATGGTATTCAGATAGAAATGGTCCTAAGATCAATCCCTATCCTACAGTTAGGTGGCATAGTGGATAGAGTACCAGAGTCAGGAAGATCTGTGTTCAAATTTGACTGCAGACTTTTCCTAGCTGTGTGGTCGTGGGCAAGTCACTTAACCATATACTTCAGTTTACCTAAATAAAAATGGTGATACTAATAAGCACCTGCCTCCCAAGGTTGTTATGAAGATGAAATGAGGTATATTAATGAAGTGCTTAACATTGCCTGGTATTTAGTAGGCACTTAATACATACTTATTTAATTTCCCTTATTATTCTTTTACAATTAATGTTTTATGGAATATTACATAAATGGATTTTAAAATGTTTTTAATTACTTAATTGTATTGAAATAGAAATGAATCTTCCATAGGCTCATGCAAAACATCTTGGTGAAAATTTCTTAGCAGGAAGGTTGAAGTTAATGATATGTATCTCCTTTCCTCTTCCACTTATCCTGTATAGTTTGAAAGATTTCCATTACATTGGGAATGAAAAGTATTTGATATAGCTAATAAACATTTAAATGTTCTTAATTTTTAATGGATTAATGTTGTCTAGGGGAATATGAGCAAGATTTTTATTTTTGAAAATTCTCCTGTTTCAGACTGTTTATTTGTTGACTTTTCAAGGATATTGTGATGTCTTACATTTGAAATATGGGTAGTTGTGGTCTGTTAGTTTATGAAAGATAGTGAGCTTCTGATGCATAATTCTAGCTATTAAGACATGTCTTACTGGGTATTCAGAAGGTGCTAAATGTTTACAGCATTTAATGCCACATTGCACAGTTTCTACCACAACCTTCATAATCTGAATTGATCAATAAGTTTAAGCTCCTTAAGGAAAATCCTTCTGTTATTTCTGATGAGAATGACCTGGACTTGAAATACCATTATAAACTTCATTTCTATGAACAAACCTGTATGGCTTTGCCATTTGACAGGACTTTGTTGACACAACTGTCAGTTCAATTCTAAGTTAATACAGATATTACTCACAGAGTTCAATTAGACATCCAAATTCCAACTGAAAGACTTCAGTCACCATCTTTCCTTGGCATGCATTGAGAATTTTACAGTTGATATCAGTGGAGAAAGATTCCACAAGGTGAACTAGTATATTTAATGTGTTTTTGGTGAAGCCATACAATGTCATTTGTGTATGGAAAGTGATAAGCTGTTTTGACGTGACTCCCTCTTTAACTTAGAAGCCATATTCAATTTTACTTAGACAATGGGTTTAAGGCTAGGCACGACTGTAATTGTCTCCCTGAAAATTATAAAATTTCACATAAATTACTCTTGACATTAATGTATTTGTAGTTATCTTTTAATAGATACTTTTTTACATGTATAGTGTTCTGACTATATTTGGAACAGTTTTATAAAATCATAGAATATTTTATATATCTATAGTTGCTGCAGAGTTAGCTAGGTGGAATGGTATATAAAAAATAAGACAGGAATACCTGAATTCAAATTCTCCTTCAGATACTTAAGAGTTGAGTAGCCCTGAGGAAGTCATTCAAATTCTATTTGCCTCAGTTTCCACAACTGCAAAATGGGGATAATACTTACCTCTTATGTTTTTTTTATGAGGCTACAATGATAAATGTAATATTTGTTAAGGACTTTGAAAATCTTAAAGGACTATATAAATACTCGCTGGTGGCAGTAATGTTAGTAGTAGCAGTAGTAGTAGTAGTAGTAGTAGCAGCAGCAGCAGCAGCAACAACAGCAATAGCAGCAGTAATAGTACTAGTACTAATACTAGTAGTAGTAGTGGTAGTAGTAGCAGAAGTAGCAGTAATAGCACTACTAGTAGAAGCAGTAACAGTAGTAATGTACATGCATATAACATAAGTGTGGAACTTATCAAAACTTTACAGTAATGAATAAAGTTTTTATAAACACTTGGTGTTTTCAGATGAATTTTTTCAATGATTTCCTAAACCATAATAAGTTGTTTTTTATACCACCTGGAACTTTTGGGCATATCCTTTTGCATTTCACCAACACCGTCATTTGCTTGTAAGTTTATAGGTTTTTCTTTATTTAATGACACAATTGTGAATTCCTTATGTAAAGTACACAAACACATAACTGACATATATGTAAGAATCCCTGATGTTTCTATTTTTTGGTAATAGATTGATAATGACTCGTGTTAAGAAAAGTGAGATCAAGCTTACATATGAAAAGAAGGTGGAAAAGTGCTTTGATGGCAATTTGAGCACCACCGTGAAATATTCAAACCAATAATTATGGATCTTATCTGACCCTGCTATTTTTCAGTTATGCAGCGAAGCTAGAGTTTCAGTGACATCCCTTCCCATAACTGTTGTGATTACCATAATGGTTCACACAGTTTGATATCTCATTTTGATCCAACTTACATCTTCATTTCATTGGATGTCTTTTGATCATGTACACAATGAAAAGTTTCCCACTTCCTCCTCCTATGAATATTCTTTGCTTCTTAAACTTCAGCAATAAAGTGTATTTTTAAACATTACTATTGGATTGCTCTAACCTTTGCGCTGCTTTGTACCTGAATTGTCTTAAACTTTTGACTGAGTTTCAAGGACTGATTAATAGCATCTAGAATTTCTGATATGATTTTGTTTTCCAGATTCCATGTCACACATTTCTTAGCCTATGACTTTAGGCATTGTGGCATTCATGTTTCTATTACACATGGCAACTATATAGTGATGTACCTCCCAAAGCCTCTCCACAGGTTTCTGACAGCTTTTTCCTTCTGCTTTTGCCATGATGGCATTTGGTATTACTCTAAAGAATATTTCTTGATATATCAAAATGGTCTAATATAATGTGTTCATAGAAGTATTAAATCAACAAGTCAACAAATATTGATGAAATGCTTACTATGTACCAGACATTTTGTTAGTTTCTGGGGAAAAAAATGTGACTTTTTCAAAGGAAATGATTTCTACCCACGTCATGATAACTGAACTCGAATTCCAAGTCTGGCATGAAATGATAAGTTGGACACTTCATAAAATATCTATGCCATCAGTATCCTCATTGATAAAATACAACAGATACTTATCTTTCCAAGCTTATGGTCATTTGTGAGGTTAAAATAAGATAGTAGATATGTAAAATGACATTAAGAGCCAGGAACACTCTATGCCATTGAAAGCTATTTTAACTGACTATACCTTCAGGCAAGTCACCTAACCCTACTGGTCTCTATATTAATTATGGAGTATTATATTATATAATAACATTAATTATTATATTAGTAATGGGGTACCCTTGTAAAGCACTTTTATGTTTATAAAGTGCCTTCCTAACAATCACCTTCCTATCAAGGAGAGATTTCAGCTAATTATCCCCATTTTAAAGATGGCTTCTTTAAATAACACTGAGTTTCACATAGGTTAAATGACTTTTTAGAGGATACCCAATGTGGTTATTTAGGATTCTGACTAAGTCTCCTAATTCTTATGACAGACTTCATACTGTAGAATTGTAAAGAGATGAAATCAGACTATATCCCTACAGTCCATTCAAAATTATTCCATTCAATTCAACAAAGTTATACAATGTCTTCTATGTGTCAGGCAAATTGCAACATAGCATAGTGAAGAGTCAACTTTGGAATCAGGGAGATCCTAGTTCAAGACCTAATTATGACAAATGCTGGCTATGTTGCTTTGAACAAGTCACATTCTTTCAGGGTCCCAAGCAACTAGCTCTCTAAGACCAGCCACCCAGGTATTTACATGCATTGGGAGAGGGAGTTTCCTATACTAATGAAATCATATTCTCTGTTCAAAAACAGACACTGCACTAGATGCTGAAGATATAAAGACAAAAACAAAATAATAAATTCCCTCAAGGACCTTACTCTCTCAGCTAGCATTCAAACACGGAAAATATATTTTACTTTGGTGCCTGCATGTGCTTTTCTGTAATATATTCAAGATAAAGATGGTGACAATGTAAAATCTTGAACAACTTTTCTACATAGCTATTGAGTAACTTAGAAATGCTGGTGACATTTACAACTTATCTTCAAATAAATACCAAGTGTATTAATTTTGGAGATGTAATCCTTTATAGAATCACCTTCAGAAAACTTTCAAGTTCTGGTCTGAATACATAGTCAATAAAAATGAAATTACCATGATTTGCTTAACTATTATGAATGTGGGACAACATAATAACTAAAATATGCAAGCTTTTCAATAAGAACCACGTTGTTTTTTATTCTTTTCTTTTGGGGAGTATACCATTTTTGTAGTATTTAATTATGCTCAAAGCCCTAGTGCTCAAAGTCCATTTTCTAATGAATGTCCAAACAGAGAAGGTAGTAGAAACAATAGCCTGCCAACGATGGCTTCTGATTGAGTTTTAAAAGTTACTCTGAACTGAAAGCATCTTAATTCTTTCAACTTATTATTAATTTGCCTCAAATAATATATTCAACTCTGTTCTTTTAATTATAATTCTTTTTTCTTGTTCCCAATTCATATGCTATTCAGGAAGCAATTTTTATAAATTGCTTTTTCATGTGAGAAATATAATTATGAACCATTTTTCTAATATCACATTTGTGCTTTTTAAAGTGATAAATTTGTGAATTAAAAATGAGCAATGAATGTCTATTACATACACCTAAAACTACCTCATGCTGTAGTCATGAATAGAATGAATCTAGGATTGTATTGAATCAATGCAAAAGTACCAAAATTTTCAGAAGAACAAAAGCATGCTTCAGTAACCCCCATATGACCACCTGTGCCAATTAGTAAAATGTTTAACATTTTTCTAGGAACTTTGAAATAAGTAGAAAAGGAAAAATCTATGTAAAGAACTTAACATGACTGAATATGTGAATTCTCTTTATCAGGCAGCTAGGTGGCACAGTAGATAGAATACCAAGCCTGGAGTCAGGAAGATACTTCTTCCTGAGTTTAAATCTAACCTCAGACTTACTAGTTGGTGTGACCCTGGGCAAGTCACTTAACCCTGTTTGCCTCATTTTCCTCATCTATAAAATAAGCTGGAGAAGGAAATGGCAATCCAGTAGAGTATCTTTGCCAGGAAAATTCCAAAAGGGCTCATGAAAAGTTGGACATAACTGAAAAATGACTAAATAACAACAGTGAAACAATGGATGAAATCTAATAACAAATGCAATAGAAATCAGTGGAAATGTGTACATTTTTTGTTCAAAAAAATCAACCTCACATGGACAAAACTATAGAACCCCTGAATCTTAGAGTTGGAAGGGACCTTTAAACAAAATCAATAGCAAAAAAGAAATCTTACATATAACATACCTGATAAATGATCATCCAGCCTGTCTTTAAAAATCCTCCAATAAGAAGTAACCTCAAATCTCTTGAAGTAGCCATTATACTTTCAGACAGACTTATGAGGAAATTTTATATGTTTCTTTTCATTAACATCAAGCCTATAGTCACCTCTCTAAAACTTCAGTCCAACCCTCCTTTTTTTTTCCTAGAAGGTTTTGCCTTTTGGTCCAAATAAAATAAATTTAATTTCTTTTCCACATCATGATCCTTCAGATGCTAGAAGACAGTGGTCATGTCCTTGTTGAGTCATGTCTACTGCTGACTAAACTTCCTCAGTTTCTCAATTATTCCTCATATTACATGTATTCAAAGCCCTTAACCTTCCTGTTTCCTCTCCTCTGGGAAATGTCCAGTTTATCAGTGTCCTTACTAAAGTGTAGTGCCTAGGTTTGAGGACAATAGGTCCAGATGTCATGGGAGTTACAGTAGGACTATTGGCTCATTCTTAGACAGTCTTTTCCTAAATCCTTACTTATCTTGAGTATCAATTCATTTTTATTTTATTTTATTCTGACCTTAAGAAATAAAACAAACATTTCTATGATATAGTAAAATAGAAAAAAAAGATGATTGCGCATGAAATTGCAAATTTATTATGTACAACTTGCTATTGCTTTTAAATATGTAATAAGCATGTAAAATATATATATACTTTTCTTCCCTACTCACCCACAGCCTAGAGATGGCTACCATTCAACACAAATGTGCATGCATGTATGTAAAATCATTCTACACATATTTCTATTCTTCAGTTCTTTATCAACTCCTTGCTAGCCAGTAAGTGTTGGTGTCCTTGATAGTGAAATGACAAACAAGAAATACTGAACAGTTCTTCCTTCTCTGTTGCCAATTATCACCATTTCACCCAATCCAAGCAATGGTTCCATTCCTTCTTTTACCCACTTTTTGCCTAAAAAGTCGATAGGATCATGGACTGCATTAGGAGAGGTGTAGTTAGGTAGTACAGTGGATAGGGTACTAGGTTTGGAGTCAGGAAGACTTGAGTTCAAACCTTTCTGCAAACACTTACTAACTGTGTGACCCTGAGCAAATCACTTAACCTCTGGTTGCCTCAGTTTCCTCATCTGTAAAATGGGGTAATAGTAACACCTAAATCCCGGGTTGTCATGAGGATCAGGAGATAATAACTGTAAAATGCTTAGCTATGTGTCTAGCACATAGTAAGCACTATGTAAATAGTAGCTTTTATTATTATTACTATTATGATTAAGAGATGGTACTCTGTCATTCGTTCAGTTTGGGGCACCACTTAATAGGAAAGACATTGATTAGATAGAGAGATTTCAGAGGTGGGGTAACAAAAATGGGTGAATTCATTCCATGTAAAGAATAGTTGAAGAAATTGTTTGTTTTTAACCTGGTGAAGAGAAGTAATCAAGACATGAGAAGTGTCTTGAAATTGCTAAAAGGTTAAAACAAAACAATAACAATAATATCTAGCATTTATATATTATTTTTAAGGTTTGTGAAGCATTTTACAAATGTATCATTTAATCCTCACAAGTATGGGAGGTAGGTGCTATTATTTCCATTTTACAAATGAGGAAGCTAAAACAGAAGGAGGTGATCTGCCCAGGGTCACACAACTAGTGAGTGTTATGAGGCCAGATTTGAATTCAGGTTGGCCTAACTCCAGGTTCAATACTGCGCTACCTAGATGCCTGTGCTGTAGTATAGAAGATTAAAATTGTCCAGCTTGTTCCCTGAGGGCAGAATTATGTGTAATGGGTGGACGTGTCAAAAAGGAAAATAGAGAATTGACATAAGGACAAACTTTTGAATAATTAAAGCTGTACAAAAATGAAGTAGGATGTAGGGGTTCCCCCTTGGTTGAATCTTCATGCAAAGGCTGGATGAATACTGGTTATGTATGTTGTTGGGGTTTGGATTCTTATTCAAGTATGGATCAAAATAAACTCGGTTCAATAAATAATACAGTACATTAAATGTATGCTCTGTGCTAGGATTGAGATACAATATAAAAATGAATAGCTTATTCCAAAAAGTAGCTTGAATTCTAATGAAATGATACACTATCTATATAGAGAAGTACAAAGTACATTTCAAGTAATACAAAGTAATTTCAAGACATAAAGAGCACTAACTGAGTAATGAGAAGAGGACTCATTTAGGAGTTAGTAATGGACTTCTGAGTTCCTTCCCAACTTATTCTAATCTATTGTATCTGAAAAGTTCTTTGTACTGTTAGTATTCAGATATGCATTAGTGACAAAAGAACAAAATATTCTGAGCCATCTAAAAAGGCAGAGGTTTGTAGAGAGGAATGCTCATGTCTCTAATAAGAGCATCATGAATTGACTTTAGCCCAGGAAATACAAAAATCCATTCATTCAAAGTTCTTAGCTTATTTTCTATACACTAGAAATAACAAATTTGCCAAGGTAAACCTTTTTCTTTTTCCACTGTGAGTCATGCTTTGCACTTTTACAGGCTTTAGGGGTCCTTGATCACTGTTATGATTGCTAGCCTATGTTTGACTGGAGAAGACCTATTACCAAATACATTACGTATTTCAATTATGAGTAACAATGGATGTTGCTCAGAATCTCAGAAAGGAGGGCATATAAGAAGTTGTTTCGTTCAACTCTTGTCTAAGAGGGGAATCTCCTCCACAAATAACTACAGACCAAATGATTTTGAGCATTTTGCCACTACTAGTATATATTCACTACAAATAATACACATTTATGTGGTATTCTCAAGTTTATGGGCAGGCAACTGGGTAGTGCAGTAGATACAGCAGTGAGTCTGAAGTCTGGAAAATCTAAGTTCAAATATGACCTCAGACACTTACTAGCTGTGCGACCCCGGACAAGCCACTTAACACTGTTGCCTTGGTTTCCTCATCTGTAAAATGAGTTGGAGGAAAAACATAGCAAACAAGTCCAGTATCTCTGCCAAATAAACCCTAAATGGGGTCACGAGGAGTCAAGCATGACTGAAAAATGACTGAACAAAAATAACGACTTTAGTTTACTGAACATCTGACTTGTAAGGTAGATAATGTACTAAGGAACAGCTCTGAACATATCACTGTAGCACTGGGTAGTTTTTATTTAGCCTGGTCATGACTGTGTACCTCTATAAGATCTCTATTATTTAACAACCAAACAGAAGGCTCTTGTCTCTAAAGTTTAAGAAATAAAATAACTTGAAGCAGCTAATCTGGAAACTTTGCAAGTGGGGGATAATTGGGAACTATCGAGTTGTTTGGCAAGTTATCTGTGTCCTGTAGACCTAGCCCTGGAGAAAATTATGAGATGGGTTATTATTGTTCACTTTTCTTCTTATTATATCAAACACAAGTAATAAAATCATAGATCTAGTTATAGAAGATTTGTCAGAGACCATCTATTCCTGTTTTGTATATGAGAAAGCTAAGGTTCAGAGATTGAGCAGGCATTGTTAAAGGCAGGAATTGAACTCATGCCCTCTTATACCAGAACCAGTCATACTACAGCCACATACTATGAGGCCCTGGCTCTTTGATGGTATTTTTTTTTTTTTTGCTGTCTTCAAATTACTTATTCTCTACTCAAAGATGATTAGTACTAAGCGTACTCACATCATCTACATTTCCCAATGAATGTCTACTCCCTTCCCTTTCCAGAGAGCATTCCCTCAACAATGAATAAAAAATATTGGGGGGGAGGCAGTTTAGTACCACTAAACAACCCATCCACAAAATTTAATATTATATTCAATTTTCACATCATAATTTTCCCCCAAAAGGAGAAGAAGTCCATATCTATTCTTTTCGGCCAAATTTGGTTGACATAATTTCACAGCATTCAGTTTTTATTTCATTGCTATTTTTAATTTATATTTTTTCAGTCATGGATATTTTTCCTGGTTTTATTTACTTTACATGAGTTCAAATAAATCTTCCCATGCTTCTCGGAATTGGTCATATTCATCATTTCTTATAGTATAGTAATATTCCATTGCATTCATGTACTATGATATGTTTCATTATTCCCCAGATGGTAAGCATCTATCCAGTTCTTTGCAACTAACTAATGTAATTTTATGAATGTTTGGGTGTACATGAGGCCTTTCTAATTTTGTCATCCTTGGTACATAGATCTAACAGTGGGATTTCTACATGAAAGGACATGGACATTTTAGTCACTTTCTCACAAGGCTCCAAATTGTTTTCCAAAACACCTGGACCAATCCAGAACTCCTCCAACAGTGTATTAGTGTTCCTGACCTTCCAAAACTTCTCCAAGGTTAACTATTCCCATCTTTTGTCATATTTCCCAATTTGCCAGATGTGAACTGAAATCTCAGTTATTTTATTTCCATTTTCCACATTATTAGTGATATGGAGCAATCTTTCATATGGTCATTAATTGCTTGTGATTTGTCATTTGAGAAATGTTTGTTCAAAGGATCCTACTCTATCTACTTTTCTATCAGCTTATTATAGCTCTCCAAAACTTGTTTTTGCCATATGCTTTATACCTTCCCCAAGAGGAGTTTTACTAGTCTTGAATCTTTTCTCTCCAAGGATAAGTCTCTTAGGGAACTCTGAAAACTTTATGTGTGCTAACATGTGAGTTTATAGAACTGCTTGTATGCCTTCTTCCCTAGCTCAACAATTACAACTTAAAATTTAATTCAAGTTCAAATGCCCCTACAATAATTGATTTATTGGAACAAGTGACTCTTAAAATCTAGGGTTTTCAGACTGAGTAGAAAGGGTGGGAAACATTGTAGTAAGTGAGTAGGAGGTATTTTTAGGCAGGTAAGGTGTCTCAGGTGACTCTGAATCACCTTGTGTACATCTTGGTAGAGTGCCAATTTAATTCTATATTTAAGTCTTGCCCTAGGACCTATGTCTCTATTTGGGATACTCTGGGGAAGGATTCATGGAATTCAGGGCATGATGCTCCAATTTCTTATGCCTCCTCAAGATTTTATAATTGTTCAGCAGCAGGTAAAGATGTAAATTGGTGCCAAGAAATCCAATATATGTAGTTGCTGATTTGGGGGATTTAACAAGCATCTGCCGTGTAATCTAGCCTTTAAGTAGTGAAGGTGACAGAATTTGGAATGAGAGTCAAAGAAGTACATGAGAACTACTCCAAAATTTTTAGCTTAATTTAAGGCATAGAACATATATGTTTGTGTATTTCTACATGTATATATAAAAATATTCTATATATATACACATAAAATACATGACATTTATATCTATCCATCTATCTATATCTTTATGTACACACATGACCTGTTTCTGAATTAGATATAGTTATGGAGTACCCAGAATCTTAATTTTTAATCAGCCCCTTTAACAAATCTTACTTGCTACCTGCCCTAAAATTTTTATCAGGACTACCAAAAACTAAAGTGAAACAAATAGAGAATGAGCCTTCAACTGCCTAGATTAAGTTATGACCTCCACTACTTTCCTCACATGGGACATAAAGCATTTCATTAGAAGACATATTATATTTGACAAGTCATCATAAAACTGAAAAACCACATTTTCATAACAATGAACTTCAAGCTTCAAAAACCTTTATGTGCCAACAGAATTCATTGCTCACCCTCCATGAAAGTGGGCAGAGATTTTTAATGCCTTGTTCTTCTCATTATGTTTATTTTCCTATCCACTAGTCTTCTGAGTCATATTTTAGTTTCATGAATAGAGAAGGCAGATTTCAAGGAAACATCCAAGTTATGATGACTTTCTTAGCTTGTACTCAAGGGAAACTCAAACTAAATGCATGGCCTCTTTTATTCAAAAGTGCATTTCCTTTGAACACAACTTTCTTATCTTGCAGTGTCTGCTATCTTTGATTTATCCTCAATTTCCAGAAGCTATTTACACCTGCTCAAAATCAAGAGCATTATGTGCTTGGGAATAATTTAAGCCAATTTCATGAATACATCTGACTGAGGAGAAGCTCCAGCAAAGTTGGCCAGCAAAATTATAGAATCACAGGATTTTAAAACTAGAAGGGGCATCAGATAACTGCCTATTACTAACAATGCTTTGGTATAGCATTGTAAGGTGTAAAAAGTGCTTTCCTCTCATCAATCCTGTAAGGATGGCAGTACAAATATTATCTTCAAGTCACAGAAAAGGAAACTAAAGCACCAAGATGTTAAATGTCCAGGATAACAAAACTATCCAGTATGGAACCTGGGATTGGATCCAAGTTCTTTTAAGGCTGTGTCTAGTTGTTCCTGCATTTATTATCTATGGCACACTAACTCACTGAGTCCAAATTTGTGACTTCTTTCTCTCTGACATGTACATGCATCTTGATAGCTGAAAATATTATTTTAAGGAAAGCCCTTTTTAAAAAAATTAAAGTACTATATTGATGTAAGATATTGTTATTAATAAATGAATTTGTGTGTTTGCATCAATTGTTACTAATGCTCTATGAATAATGCCTCAGAATGACCAATTGTTAGAATAGTATATTTTTTTCTGAGTTGCCTTTTCAATTTAAGCAATATTTTGACCCTAAAATACATATCCACATTAGCAATAAAATTCATGTGCTGGTAAAGAATATTCTTTTTTTAAATTAATATATTTTATTTTCTGCCAATTACATGTCAAAAACAATGTCTTAACTTTTTTTTCAATTTTTAACATTTTTACTTAAAGTTTTGAATTTCAAATTCTATCTCACCATTCCTCCCTCTCTTTATCCCTCCCTGAGATGGTAAGCAATTCATATATAGGTTATAAATGGGCAATTATGTAAAACATTTCTATATTAATCATTTTGTATAAGATGAATGAAAGAAAAAAATGAAAGAAAAAAGTGAAAAATAGCACACTTCAGTCTGTATTCAATCAATATCAGTTCTTTCTCTGGAGGTGGATAGTATGCTTCATCATTAGTCTTTTGGGACTCTCTTGGGACCATCGTATTACTGAGAATAGCTAAGTCATTTACAATTCTTCATCCAACAATATTGCTATTCTGGTGTACAATGTTATCCTGGTTTTGCTCACTTCACTGTGCAGCATTTCATATAAATCTTTAAAGTTTGTTTTTTTCTGAAATCATCCTGCCTGTAATTTCTTATAGCACAATAACATTCCATTACAATCATATACCACAGCTTAGATGGCCATTCCTCAATTTATGGGCATCGCTATGATTTGCAATTGTTAGCCACCACAAAAAAAGAGCTTCTATAAATGAGTCCTTTTCTTTTTTTTATGTCTTTGGGATATAGACTTAGCAGTGGTATTGCTGAATCAAAGGGTATGTACAGTTTTAGAGCTCTTTGGGCATAGTTCCAAATTGCTCTCCAGAATAGTTGGATCAGTTCACAACTCCACCAACAGTGCAGGATTCTCTTGCTTTGCCTGTGCTTGGATCTGGGTCACAGTTCTGGGTGGCAATCCTGGGCCAAGGAGGAGTACTGGTATGGTAGAGCTTGTAGTGGCAGTGGAGAGGAAATCCTCCTCACAGTTCCAAGGCAGAAAAGAGTGCTTGTGGTTACTCATAGACCAGAGCACAGGCCAGGAAAGGAGTAAACACCTGACCCTTGATCATACCATCCTGGAAGAACTGAAAACATACAGGTCTCTAGAAGTATCTCTGAAAACAGCTGCACAAAACCTCCAAAGCTTGGGACAGTACATTCTCTGCACTGGAAGCAGACCCCTACCTTAACAAAGAGTTTAAAACTGGCTGGGATCATGAGCAAACTTCACAAAAAAAGTCAGACCATAGAATCTTTCTTTGGTGACAAAGAAGATCAAAACCTATGACCAGAAGACAACAAAGTCAAAGCTCCTACATCCAAAGCCTCCAAGAAAAATATGAATCAGTCCCAGGCCACGGAAGAGCTCAGAAAGGATTTTGAGAAGCAAGTAAGAGAAGTAGTAGAAAAAATGGGAAGAGAAATCAGAGTGATCCAAGAAAATCATGAAAAACTGTCAACAGCTTGCTAAAGGAGACCCAAAAAAATACTGAAGAAAATAATCACCTTAAAAAATAGCATAACCTAAATGGCAAAAGAGCTCTAAAAAGCCAATGAGGAGAAGAATGCCTTCAAGATAAATGGAAGAAGAAGTTCAAAAGCTCACTACCTCCAATATTAGAATGGAGCAATTGAAAGCTGTGAGGAGGATTCCCTCTCCACTGCCACTACAAACTCCATCATGCCAATACTGCTCCTTGCCCCAGGAGCGCCACACAGAACTGTAACCCAGATCAAAGCACAGGCAAAGCAAGAGAATCCTGCCTCAGCACCAGCAAGGAGATCCCTACAATCTCCCTTGGATCAGACACTTGATTCCCCCTCAATCTAAATACTCCCAAATCAAAGGGCTTAATACTTTCAGCAATGACTAGATCATTAAATTTTTCTGGAAAGCCCTTTCAGATATGAAAACTCAGGAAGGTTTCATGTATTCTCTTTGAAAATACACACACACATATAACATTAGCACAGTTTAAAAAATTTAGAGATTAATATAGGTTGTTTATTTTGGAGAATATATATTATACACATACGTGTATGTATATAGCATTGATTTAATGAAGTACATTTTCAGGGTTTCAGAACTTTTACACTAAGAAACAGATTCAGTATAGTGGCACAGTGTGTTTAGAATCAAGAAGAGCCAAGTTGAAATTTTTGCATCATGTAGACTATATGATCCTGGGAAGTCACTTAACCTCTGTCTTTTTCAGTTACCTCCAATATAAAATAGGGATAATAGCATTTATTTCTCAGGATTGCTATGAGGAACCGATAAGTGAATATTAATGAAACTCAGCACAGTGCCTGGCACATAGGTACTTAATAAATATTGATTCCTCCTATTACATTGAAAACAGAACGGTGTACTATGCAACCATTAAATTCCATGCTGCCCGCAGTCGTACCAAATATCTTGACCTTCCATAGGTTGGAGGTTTTCAAGGCAATTCAACCATGAAACACATTTGTAGAAACTGCATGTGATTCTCTGTGAGCCTGAGTGCCCACACACAATCACAGAATGAATGATGAAAGAGGGTATATATTATTCCTAATGTGAAAACTGTTTTTTTTTTATGGATACTTCCACTTATTTCCTCATCCAATAGAGGACATGCTGCTCTTCATAGATCAAAATAATCTGGCATGGTAACTGAGAAAAACAGGTGGCAAGAAGGAAGCCTTGCTGAATTCGCCCATCTTCATGATTTCAAAGATCACTTCTATGTAGATGATTTCCAGCTTAGCTCCTATTTCTGCTTCTGGGGAAATCTTTGAATTTCCCAAATGAAGTGACTCCCCTGTTCTCAAATTTCCTTTGAACTTTTAGTTTGGATTTTATCTTTTTTCTTCCCATATTGTACTTACTTGTGTATGTGTCTCATTCCCCTCTGTTATTTCCTCATTAGCCCCTTGAGGATTGGATGTGGGTCTGGTTTCTTCTTTGCAGCCCCAGGACTTAGCACAGTGCCTTGCTCATAGTTAACAAAGATCATTTACTACTCCCCAAGAGCAGAGACCTTTATCTTAAGTAAACTTTACATCTACCCCAGAGCCTAGCATAATGTTCTGCACAGAGAAGCAACTAAACAAATATTTATGTGTATTTAATGAAGTGTTCAAGTGAATTAAATTCCATATATCTACCCCAAAACTTTCTCTTGAGCTCGTGTTCACATTTCAAGCTGCCTACTTGTTAGTTCTCTCTTGCTGGTTCCTCAAATTCAGCATATCCTAAACCAATTCATCTTTCTTCTCTAAAAGACCTGTCTCTCTTCCTAATTTCTCTAGTTCCATTGATGGTACCTCTAGTTCCCTAGATACTTTTAAGTCATCTCTGATTGTTTCTCCATAAACCCCCTACATCCAGGCAGATGCTAAGTCCTATCCATTGTATCTCCTTAGTGTCTCTCACATCTGTCCCTTCTCTTCTCCCTCCTTTTCTAAGCAACCCTATTTAAAAACAAAACAAAACAAAACAAGTCTAGTAGATTAGTTTGCTAAATGATGTCCCCAATTCCAGTCTAATTCTTTCCATCCTACCCTTTGCTTTGCAGCCTACATAACGTTGTTCATGAATTACTTGGATCACATCCTAATTCTGCTCATTTTTCAATGATTTAAACTTTGTCCAATGATTGATTAAAGTTTCCATTTCTTCTCCTGGAATACATGACTTCTGCAATCAGGTGCAACCCATGATTCCAATCATCTTTCACCTGAACTGTGTTAATATACTCTATGTTCTAGTCAAAATGCCCAAGTGAAGTAATGAAAAGAACACTGAACTTGGAATAAGAGGACCACTACTTCATTAAGATGCTAATCATCCCTCTTATCTTCATCTAATCCCTGATATAGAATTATATGTGTTTATCTGCAACTGTAAAATCATATGCCCCTTTTCCCTCTTGTGTTCTTGTAGGTAACTCATTTATATTTTGATAGATTTCCCCACCCCCACCCCCTGACTATAATGGATTATAAAAAAATCCACAAATTCTTTTGGTTATTTGTCCAAAATATTCACATAGTACCAGTCCATATGGCTGATGCATCAGATCTCTAATATATGTGATTGCCACTTGATATGAAGGTCACATCTAAAAAGGAATTGTGGAAAGAAAAAACTTTGACACAATTCTTAGAAGAAAAAATAAAATATATACTAAGGCCCAGTGACAGAAAATCATTTAAAGGGTCACTACATTTTAAGAAATGTGTGAAATTCTCTCTCTCTCTCTTTCACCTGACAAAAATATGCCAACCCTGATATATGATCAAATCACTCCAATTAAGGAGATGATTCAGAGTTTGCTCTACTTAAAATGAGAAGTCTTCTTCAATGCATATAAAGCAAAACCTGGCAATATCTGGCATTCTATCAATCTAGACTCTCAATTAACTTGAACTGCTACACACATTAAAATGTTAATTGATGTTACATTATCTAAAGAACCTTATCACAGAATATTTAAATTATATTCAGCTTAAAATATTAATGGTTTGTTTACCTAATCCTTTGAATATCTTTCCTTTAGTTAGTATTCTTCATACTAGTATTCTGCACACATTCCAACTTTAACTCCTAAATGCCTAATACTCTAATAGGAGCAAAGACCTACATCTGAGACCTCAGAGACCATCCAATTCAGCCTCCTCATTTTACAAATGAAGAAACCAAGGAAAAGAGAGCTAGAGTGACACTAACTTCTGCAAAGTCATATTGGTAGTAAGTAAGAGAAGAATTTGAACCCAGGTTCTCTCTTAATCTATTGTTAGTAGGAGAGCTATTCTGGTTGAAAAAAAGTGACCCTGAGGATGAGGAAAATGTTTTATTATATTTTAGTTCTTTGAACATTGCTACTACAGATTCATTAGTATATGCCACTATTCTTTAGAGTATCTACTCATTTAAGATTCAACTTACTTAGAACATCTTGTTTTCAAACCACCCCAGAAAATAAATTTATTACATCTATGAATATGAAAACAAATAGGATTTGCTATAATTATCAGACAGCAGTGACCCTCATCCATTGTTTCTTCAAGTCCACAGTCCCCTTCAGTGGGGAAGGTCATCTATTTTCTAGCATGATAGCATGATAATATTTAGGACTATTGGGACCTATTTGTAGAACATCTAAGTAGCATTTGGGGTACAATCTACAGCCAAAGTACAGAAATTTTCCTCAGTTCAAAGCTAGCAGGCAAATAGGCATTGAAGGGATTATTGTGAATTTGGTAGTACTATTATAGGGAAGGGTAGGAAGAGAGAGTAGAAGGGGCAGGGGGAGGAGGAGAGGAGTAAGAGGAAAAAGAAGAGGAAAAAGAAGCATTTTCACAGTATTTTAAAGTATTCAAAGTGTGTTGCAAATATTATCTCATCTTATCCTCACAATACCCCAAGGATCTAGGGGCTACAATTATCCCCATTTTATAGAAGAGGAAAATCAGGTATAGAGGGGTTAAATGATTTGCTCAGGTTGTAAGTGTGTGAGGTGGGATTTGAAAGATCCAGGTCTTCTAGACTCTAGGTTCAGCATTCTAATCACTGTGCCACCTAGCTGCCCCAACCCTTCTTCTCATCTCCTGCTCGCATATGTATCTGTTCTTCCTACCACTTTTTAAAGTAGTTAACAGTGTTCTCAAGATCATATATTTAGAGATGGAAGGACCTTCAGAAGCCACTTGGTCTAAGTCAATACATGGAGTAATCTGCAAGAATGGGATTCAGACATAGGTCTCCCTTCACTTTGAATTCAGTATTTTTTCTACTGTAGCAATCTGACTGCCAGACTCTTAGACCATGTGTCCTTAAGTGACTGATATAGGTGGTTCAGTGGTTAGTATAGGACTTGGGAAGATGTGACTTCAAATATGGTCTTAAACACTATTAGCTGTATTACCTGGGGGAAGTTCATTTAATTTCTCTCAGATTGCTTCCTCATAGGTAAAATGAGAATAACAACAATAATATTTAGATCACCTGTATGAATATCTACCACAAAAGATAAGGAAAATAAGAGTCTATGTAGAGCCCAACAGTTTTTTTTTCAAGATAAAAAATCATTTACCTTGATGTTCTAATAGTGACTACTATGAAGGTGGAAATAGAACAGGATAGCAAACACTACACTAGAAAAAATAACACCGAATTTAAAAACCAAAGAAACAAAGCTTCGCAAATGATGAAGAAGTCTCATAATACATAAGCAAATCAAAAAGTGATAGACATGGCAACCACTAAATATCACCCCACACAAGTGAAATTGAATATATCCAATTATATCTAAACAGACAGGAAAGACATATTACAGATGTATCAGTCAAGCTAGAATCAGCCATCTCTGAGTTGTAATATCATTGAATGGTTAAAGCAAAGGTCAAACTAAATAGCAAATTAGAAGTCAGGATAAAGATAAGAAGACATAATGTGCAATTGCAATGGTGCCAACCTAGCCTGATTTTTATAAGATTTCCAATTCTTTTTCTCCACCCCAAAAAGAACAAAAATAAAGATAAAACCATCACCATTTCTTGGAAAAGTAGAACTGTTCTGAAAGAGTTGGCACAATTAGAAAGCCAAAGGAGTATGGAGAGCACCTTGGCCAGTAGACATTTTCTTTCTTTACCATGTGGAAATAAGAGGAAGCCAAGGTCATATCAGTTCAAAGCATAGATTTGTTTTTTTTTTGCTATTGTAATAGTATTTTTTCCCAATTACATGTCAAAATAACTTTGAGCATTAATTTTTACAAAACTTTGAGGTTCAAATTTTTCTCCCTCCCTCACCTCCCCTCTTCCAAAAATGGTAGGCAATTTGATATAGGTTATATATGTGCTATTATGTAAAATATATTTCCATATTAATTATAGTTGTGAAAGAAGAAACAGATGAAAAGAAAAAAAAACATGACAAAGAATAAAGTGAAAAAATATGCTTCAATCCATATTAAGGGACCATCAGGTCTTTATCTGGATGTGGATGGCATTTTCCTTTGTAAGTCCTTTGTACATGTCTTGGATCATTGGGTTTCTGAGAAAAGCTGGGTCGTTCATAGTTGGTCATCACACAATATTGATGATTCTGTGTATAATGTTTCCCTGGTTCTGCTCATTTCACTTTGCATCAGTTTGTACAAGTCTTTAACAGGTTTTTCTGAAATCTGCCTGTTCATCATTTCTTATGGAACAATAGTATTCAGTTACATTCATATTTCACAGCTTGCTCAGCCTTTCCCCAATTGATTGGCATCCCTTCAATTTCCAATATTTTGTCACCACAAAAAGGGCTGCTATAACAATTTTTGCACATATAGGTCATTTTCCCTTTTTTTGTGATCTCTTTGGGATACAGTCCTATTAGTGGCATTTCTGGATCAAAGGGTATGCACAGTTTAGTTGCCCTTTGGCCATAGCTTCAAATTACTCTCCAGAATGGTTTGATCAGTTCACAGCTCCACCAACAATGCATCATTGTCCTCATTTTCTCACATCCTCTCCAACATTTATCATTTTCCTTTTCTGTCATTAGTCAATCTCATAGGTGTGATGTGGTACCTCATAGTTGTTTTAATTTGTGTTTCTCTAATCAAAAGCAATTTAAAGCACTTCTTCATATGACTATAGGTAACTTTGATTTCTTCATCTGAAAACTGCCTGTTTATATCCTTTGACCAATTATCAACTGGGCAATGACTTATATTCTTATAAATTTGACTCATTTCTCTTTATATTTCAGAAATGAGGCCTTTATCAGAGAGACTTGCTGTAAAAATTGTTTCCCAGCTTTCTGCTTTCCTTCTAATCTTCATTGCATTGGTTTTGTTTATACAAATGCCTTTTATTTTAAATAATCAAAATGATATATTTTACATTTTGTAATGCTAATTATCTCTTGTTTGGTCATGAATTCTTCCCTTCCCCATAAATCTGACAGGTCAACTCTTCCATGGTCTTTTAATTTGCTTATGGTGTCACTTTTATGTCAAAATCATGCATCCAGTTTAACCTTATCTTGGTATACAGTGTGAGATCTTGGTCTATATCTAGTTTGTGTCCAATTTGTTTACCAATTTTTTCCCCAGTGATTTTTGTCAAATAGGTCTTATCTGAAAAGCAGGGGTTTTTGGGTTTATCAAACACTAGCTTACAATGATTGACTACTTTGTCTTGTGTACCTAATCTATTCCACTGATCCACAACTTTATTTCTTAGTCAGTACCAGAGAGTTGTGATGATTACTGCTTTACAATATAGTTTGAGATCTGCTATTGCTAGGCCACTTTCCCTAGCATTTCTTTTAATAGGTTCCCTTGATATTCTAGACCTTTTGTTCTTCCAGATGAATCTTGTTATCATTTTTTCTAGCTCTATCAAATAATTTTCGGTGGTTTGATTGGAATGGCATTAAATAAGTAAAACAATTTTGGCAGAAATGTCATTATTTTATTGACTCAGCCAATTCAAGAGAAATTGATATTTTCCAATCAGATCTAATCAGATCTGAATTTATTTGTGTGAAAAACATTTTGTAATTGTGTTCATGTAGTTCCTGGGTTTGTCTTGGCAGGTAGACTCCCAAATATTTTATATTGTTTGTAGTCATTTTAAAATGGAATTTATCTTTCTTTCTCTGTCTGGTGGTCCTTGTTGGTCATATAAAGAAATGCTAATGATTTATGTGGGTTTATCTTATATCCTGCAACTTTGCTAAAGTTGTTAATTATTTCAAGTAATTTTTTAGTTGATTCTCTAGGGTTCTCTAAGTATATCATTATATCTTCTGCAAAGAGAAATAGTTTTGTTTCCTTATTGTCTATTCTAATTCCTTTAATTTCTTTTTCTTCTCATATTGCTACAGCAAACATTTCTAGTACAATATTAAATAATAGAGGTAATAATGGGCACCCTTGATTCACCCTTGATCTTATTTGGAAGGCTTCTAGCTTATCCTCATTACAGATAATGCTTGTTTATGGTTTTAGATAAATATTACTTATCATTTTAAGGAAAACTCCATTTATTCCTATACTCTCTAGTGTTTGTAAAAGGAATGGGTTTTGTATTTTGTCAAAAGCTTTTTCTGCATCTATTGAGATAATCAAATAATTAATTTTTGTTATTTATATAATCAATTATGTTGATAGCTTTCCTAATATTGAACCAACCCTGCATTTCTAGTATAAGTCCCCCCAGTTCTAGAGTATAATTTTGTGATATATTGTTGTAATCATCTCACTAGTATTTTGTTCAAAATTTTTGCATCAGTATTCATTAGGGAAATATGTCTATAATTTTCTTTCTCCATTTTTGCTTTTCTTGGTTGAGGTATCAGTACCATATTTATGTCATAAAAGGAGTTTGGTAGGACTACGCTTATTTTTCCAAATAGTGTATATAGTATTGTAATTAATTGTTCTTTGTATGTTTGGTAGAATTCACTTGTAAACACAACTGGCTTTTGGGATTTTTTCCTAGGGAGTTCATTAATGGCTTGTTCAATTTCTTTTTCTAAGATGGGGTTATGTAGGCATTCCATTTCCTGATCTGTTAATGTGGCTAATTTATAGTTTTATAAATATTCAATTTCATTTAGATTGTCAGATTTATTGGCATATAATTGGGCAAAATATGTCCTAATGACTGCTTTAATTTCTTCTTCATTAGTGGTGATTTTACCATTTTCATTTTTTATACTTGATATTTGGTTTTCATTTTTAAAATCAAATTAACCAATGACTTATTTTTTTCATCATACCAGCTCCTAGATTTATTTATTAGCTCAATATTTTTTTTGTTTATTTTTACCATCAATCTCATTAATCTCTCCTTTGATTTTCAGTATTTCCAGTTTGGTGCTCAAATGGGGATTTTTAATTTTTTTTATTTATTTTAGTTGCATGCCCAATTCATTGATCAGTTCTTTTTCTATTTTGTTGATGTAAGGATTTAGAGAAATACATTTTCTTCTAAATACTGCTTTGGTTGCATCTCATAAATTTTGGCATGTTGTCTCATTGTTGTCTCTCTCTTTAATGACATTATTGATTGCTTCTTTGTTTTGTTCTTTGACCCACTTATTCTTTAGGATTAGATTATTTAGTTTCCAATTAATTTTTAATCTATTTTTCCACTGTCCTTTGTTGAATGTAATTTTATTGCATTACAATCTGAAAGAAAACATTTAATATTTCTGCCTTTCTACATTTTATTTTGAGGTTTTTATGCCCTGATATGTCAAATTTTGTCTAGGTGCCATGTGCTGCTAAAAAAAAAAAAAAGATATATTACTTTCCGTTCCCATTCAGAGTTTTCTCCCGAGTTCTGTCATACATCACTTTTCTAATGTTCTATTTACCTCCTTAGTTTCTTTCTAGTTTATTTTTGGTTGGTTTTGAGTTCAGAGAGGGGACAGTTTAGGTCCCCCGCTAGTATATTTTGCTGTCTATTTCTTCCTGTAACCCACTTAACTTTTCCTTTAAGAATTTGGATGCTATACCAGTTGGTGCTTATATGTTTAGTATTGATATTACTTCATTTTCTATAGTACCTTTAACAAGATGTAGTCTCTTTTAATTGGGTCTACTTTTGCTTTTACCTTATCTGAGATTAGGATTGCTACCCCTGCTTTTATTACTTAAGGTGAAGCATATAGGTTCTGCTCCAGCCCCTTACCTTTACTCTTTGTGTGTCTCTGCTTCAAGTGTGTTTCTTGTAAAAAGCATATTGCAGGATTCAAGGTTTTGATCCACTCTGCTATGCTTCCATTTTATGGAAGAGTTCATCTCATGCACATTCACTTATTACCTGTGTATTTCCCTCCATCCCATTTTCCTCCTGTTTGTCTTCTTTCTATTTTCACCCTTTCCCTTCTCACCAGTGTTTTGCTTCTGTCTACCACCTCCCATGATCTGCCCTCCCTTCTATCTGTCCCTCCTCCCTTTACTTAATCTCTCTCCTACTTCCCTGTTAGGTAAGATAGATTTCTATATTCTACTGATTGTCTATATTATTCCATCTTTGAGCCACTACTAATGAGAATACGGTTCAAGTGATGTCCATTGCCCGCCCTCTCTTCTTTCCCTCCACTGTAATAGATTTTTCATGTCTCTTCATGTCATAATTTATCCTATTCTTCCTCTCCCTTCCTTCTGCACCCATTTTACTTCTCTTTCTCATCCTTCAGTTGTTTCTATGGCATGTCCTCAAATTCACCTTATACTCATACCCTTTATGTATACTCCTTCTAGCTGTACTAGAATTTTTAAGAATTACAAATATCATCTTCCAGTATAGGGATATAAATAATTTAGCTCTATTGAATCCCTTATGTTTCCTTTTCCCTTTTTACCTGTTCATGCTTCTCTTGTGCTTTGAAATTGGAGATCAAATTTTGGATTAATTCTGGACTTCTCCTTAAGAAAGCTTGAAACCCTTCTATTTCATTGAACGACCATTTTTCCCTTGATATATTATGCTTACCTTCTGCAGGTAAGTGATTCTTGGTTGTAGTCCTAGCTCCTTTGCCCTTTGGAATATCATGTTCCATGACCTCCAATCCTTTAGTGTTATAGCTGCTAAGTCCTGCGTAATCCTGTTTGTGGCTCCCCAATATCAGAATTGTTTCTTTCTGGCCATGTGCAGTATTTTTTCCTTGACCTGATAGTTCTGAATTTTGGCTATAATATGCTCCTTGAAGTTTTTATTTTGGGATCTTTTTCCTGAGGTGATTGGTGGATCATTTCAATGCCTATTTTGCCCTCTGGTTACAGGATATCTGGGCAGTTTTCCTTGATTATTCCTTGAAAGATGCTGTCCAGGTCCTCCTTTTAATTATGGCTTTCAGGTAGTCCAATGATTCTGACATTGTCTTTCCTGGATCTATTTTTCAGACCAGTTGTTTTTTTTTTCTTCCAATGAGGGACTTCACATTTTCTTCCATTTTTTTGTTCTTTTGAATTTGATTCTCCATGTCTTGTAGAATCATTATCTTTCACCTGCCCCATTTTAACTTTCATGGAGTTATTTTCCTCAATTAGTTTTTTTACTTTCTTTTCTATTTGGCCAATTCTACTTTTTAAGGAGTTGTCTTTTTTCAAGGTTTTGACTCTTGTTTCATAATTCTTTTGCATCATTCTTTTTTTTCTTTTCTCAATTTTTATTCTGCCTTTCTTATATGATTTTTAAGCTCCTTTTTTGAGCTCCTCCATGAGTTATTTCTGGTCTTGAGACCACTTCCCATTTTTCTTTGGAATTTTGTCCATCGGTGTTTTGACATTGTTCTCCTCCTCTCAATTTGTGTCTTGATCCTCTCTGTCACCATAATAAATTTCCATGATCAGATTATTATTTTGTTGCTCATCTTTTCTTTTCTTTTTTTTTCCCTTTCTTTTAAATCTGAGCTCTATGCCTGGGGTAGAAGGAGCACTGTCTCAGGTTTCTTATGCCAATGGCTGCAGGCCCTGGATGTTTTTCTGGTGCTGCACTGATGCTACCCTGAGGAACATGGGGGACCCTTGTGTTTGGTGCTGTGCTGAAGGCCTGGGAGATGGTGGTGCTGCTGGACACAATAGGAGTCTATCAGCTTACCTGGATCTGAGCTGAGGTCCTAGTACTGGTACTCAGCCTGGGCTGAGGTCAATGAGGTATTTCTGCATTTCTCTGGGGCTACATTGAAGCACTTGGAGGTCTAGCTGCTAGAGGTTGCCTGTCTGCCCAGGGCTATGCTGAAATAGGTAGCAATTCTTATAGCTGGTGTCTGCCCATTCCACTGGCTATGATGAGGTATGTGGGGGGGTTGTGGTGTTAGTATTTTCCTGCTCTACTTCATTAGGACTCAGGATCTACCACTAGTTTGCTGAGGTGGGGCTTGCTTCTGGCTTTCTGGGATGTTTCCTGTCCTGGATTGTGCTCCCTTTTTCCCTGAGACAGACCTTTCCTGCCAATCTTTCAAGTTTCTTGGGCTCAAGTTTTACATCATCTTTTTGCTGCTTCTGCTGTTCCAGGATTTGTTTTGGGGCACTATTTTGTGGTCATTTGGAGGTTAATGTGAGAGTTATGGTGATTTGGTGGTTATTTTGCCATCTTAATTCCTGGAAGTTCCATCCCATAAATTTGTTTTTAATATATTATAAAAGCTTATGGAACACTGAACATTGCTGACTCCCACAATGAAAACCAACTACCAGAACACTTGGGGTGAGATTCTAAGTCAGAACCCCTTGAGAAAATTTTAAAAAGAAACGAAAAAGGAGAGGACAAATAAAATCAAGCAAATCAGGCTGCATGTCTATACTTGTTGTTCAGTTTTTTCAATCTAATTTGTCTCTTTGTGATACCGCTTTTTTTTTCCCTTGGCAAAGATACTGGTGTGATTTTCCATTTCTTTCTCCAGCTCATTTTACAGATGAGGAAACTGAGGGAAATAGGGTTAAATGACCTGCCCAGAGTCACACAGATAGCAAGTGTCTGAGGTCACATTTGAACTCTGGAAGATGAATTTTCTTGACTCCTATCCTGGCATTCTATCCACTATGCCAACCAGATGTCTGTACATTTCTATAGTGATTTATTATTGTTGGTGATAAGTAGGTTTCATATTTGGGCTTCAAAACTTTGATCTAATATGGCAATCTTGTGAAACCTATGAATATTTTCTCAAAATGATGATTTTAAATGCATAAAATAAATTAAGCAAAAAATCAATTAAATTGAAATACAGTCATCAAGCTGTAAGCAAATGGGGACAGCAAGGAATAGTTTACCTATCGGATTTATGGAGAACAGAAGAATTCATGAGCAAACAGGAGACAGACAACATTATGAAATGTAAAGTGGATAACTTTGACTACGTTAAATTGAAAAGTTTTTGCACAAACAAAGCCAATGGAACTAAGATTAAAAGGAAAGTAGAAAATTGGGGAAGAATTTTTATAACCAGTCTCTCTGATAAGGGCCTCATTTCTAAAATATATAGATAATTAAGTCAAATTTATAAGAATACAAGGATAAGAATAGGCAGTTCTCAGATGAAGAAATGAAAGCCATCTATAGTCATATGAAAAAAAGCTCTAAATCACTATTGATTAGAGAAATGCAAATGAAAACAACTCTGAGGTGCCACATCACATCTATCAGATTGGTCAACATGACAAAACAGAAAAATGATAATGTTGGAGAAAATGTGGGAAAATTGGAGCACTAATGCATTGTTGGTGGAGTTGTGAAATGATCCAACCATTTTGGAGAGCAATTTGGAACTATGCCCAAAGGGCTATAAAAATGTATGCACATTTGACCCAGCAATAGCACTTCTAGGGCTGTATCCCAGAGAGATCATACACATGGGAAAAGGACCCACATGTACAAAAATATTTTTAGCAGTTCTTTTTGTGGTGGCAAAGAATTAGAAATTGAGAGGATGCCTATCAATTGGAGAATGGCTGAACAAGTTGTGGTGTATGAATGTAATGGAATACTACTGTACTGTAAGAAATGATGAATAGGCAGATTTCAGAAAAACCTGGAAAGACGTGCATGGTCTGTTGCTGAGTGAAATGAGCAGAACCAGGAAAACGTTGTACACAGTAACAGCCACATTGTGCAATGACTAATATTGATAGACTTAACCCTTCTCAGCAATAGACATCTCCAAAGGTCTCATGATGGAAAATGCTATCCACATCCAATGAAAGAATCATGGAGTTTGAATGCAGATTGAAGCATACTATTTGCTATTTTTTTTCTTCTGTTATATTTTGTTTCCTCTTTTTAGTGGTTCCTCCTATTGGTTCTAATTGTTCTTTACAACATCATTAATGTGAAAATATGTTTAATAGGAATGTATATGTATAGCCTATAATAGACTGTGTGCCATCTTAGGGAGGGTGGTGGGGAGGGAGGGGGAGAAAAATTTTAAATTCAAAAGCATATGGAAGTGATTGTTGATAAATCAAAATAAATTAATTAAAAAAAAGAAATTATCAAGGAAAACTACTCTGATATTCTAGAACCAGAGGGTAAAATAGAAATGGAAAGAATCCACTGATCACCTCCTGAAAGAGATACCCAAAGGAAAACTCCTAGGAATATTGTAGCCAAATTCCAGAGTTTCCAGGTCAAGGAGAAAATATTGCAAGCATCCAGAAAAAAAAAAAAACAATTCAAGTATTGTGGACACACAATCAGGATAATGTAGGATTTAGCAGCTTCTACATTAAAGAACCAGAAGGCTTGGAATATATTATTCCAGAGGTCAAAAGAGATAGATTATAACCAAGAGTCACCTACCCAAAAAACTGAGTACAATACTTCAAGGGGAAAAATGGGTATTTAATGAAATAAAGGACTTTCAAACATTCTTATGAAAAGACCAGAGCTGAATAGAAAATTAGACTTTTAAATACAAGACTCAAGAGAAGCATGAAGGGGCAGCTAGGTGATGCAGTGGATAGAGCTCTGGCCTTGGAGTCAGGAGGACCTGGGTTCAAATCCAGCCTCAGACACTTGATACTTACTGTGTGACCCTGGGCAAGTCACTTAACCCTGATTGTCTAAGCCAAAAAAAAAAGAGAGAGAGAAGCATGAAGAGGTAAACAGGAAAGAGAAATCATAAGGGACTTATTAAGGTTGAACAGTTTATATTCCTACATGGAAAGATGATATTTATAACTCATTAACTTTTGTCAGTATTAGGGTAGTTGGAGGGAAAATTATATGTATATATAGTTATATAGATAGATACATAGATAGAGGACACAAGGTAAGTTGAAGATGAAGGGGTGATATCTAGAGAATAAAATTAAGGGGGTGAGAGAGGATTATACTGGGAGAAGGAGAAAGGGAGAGGTAGAATGGGATAAATTATCTCACATAAAAGAAACAAAAGGTTTTTACAGTGGAGGGGAAGTGGGGGAAGTGAGAGAGAATGAATGAATTTTATTCTCACCAGATTTGGCTTAGGAGGAAATAACATACACAGTCAATTGGGAATGGAAATCTATTTTATCCTACAGGAAAATAGGAGGGAAGGGTATAAGGGAGTGAGGGAGATGATAGAGGGGAGGGGAGATTGGGGGAAGGGGTAATCAGAAGCAAGCACTTCTGAGGAGGAACAGGGTCAAAAGAGAAAATAGAATAACTGTGTGGTGGGATAGGATGAAGGGAAATACAGTTAGTTTTCCACAGTATGATTACTATGGAAGTGTTTTGCATGACTACACATGTATAACCTGTATTGAGTTGCTTGCCTTCTCAATGAGTTGGTTGGGGAGGGAGGAAGGGAGAAAATTTGGAACCCAAATTTTAAAAACAAATGCTAAAAATCATTTTAATATGCATCTGGGAAATAAGACATACAGGCAATGGGGTATAGAAATCTATCCTGCCCTATAGGAAAATTGAAGGGGAAGGGAATAAGAGAAGGAGGGGGAGATAGAAGGGACGGTAGATTGGGGAAAGGGTATTCAGAATGTGAGCCATCTCGGGGTGGGGGAGAGATGAGATGGGGAGAAAATTTGGAACTCGAAATCTTGTGGAAGTGAATGTTGAAAACTAAAAATAAATAAGTTAACAAAAAAAAAGAAGAAAGAAATAACAAAAAAGGGGTCTTTTATAAGGGACTAAGATCTGTATGAGTTAGAAAAAAAGTCAAGACTTTATCAAAGCACATATCTTCCTTAACTTAAACCTTTTCTCCTTTAAAACATATTTTCTACTTCGTAGCTGATTAATAACTGTTTGTTGAATTGAATTGCTCCCTTAATGCCCTTTCTCAATTATGTTAATTTCAGCTTCTTTAATATTTAGATATGTCCCATCTCAATCAATACTATTTATTAAAAAGTCATACTTTCAGACATATACTTTTGATTTTACTCTATTTTATATGCATTCATTTTCTATTCATAGCCTTTTTGATTTTGCCTTTTGTTTACCCTTCATTATAATTTCTTCTGGTTTCAAATAAGTTTACAATACTTTCCAGCACAATAATGTCACCAGTTGTCAAATTGCTGTTATGAGAAGGAAAAATCCTCAATCCTTCCAGAATTTTTTTTTTGAAGATTGTAGAATAGGCACCATTATTTTTTACCATTTCTTTTCATGAAAAAGGAAAAGGAAATAGGCACATAATCCTACTTTCCTATAACTCTTATCTGCCTTAAAATTTGGATTTTAACAAACATTAAGAGTAGAAAGTGCTAAACATATGTAATTAAATGTCACACCAAGTATTATGTCAAGATTCTTGGAAAGCACAGTGGTGTAAGAGATGATTATATTCTACTATAACATGGGACTGGCCACAGAGGACAGTTCTTATGAAAACTTATAGAATGTTCAGCTAATGGGATTCTCAAATAGCTGGTTTTCATTGTGGGAGTTAGCAATGTAAGTACACTAATCACATCATGAAAAATCGTCTTTTGAATCGACTATGAAGCTAGGACCAGGATATAGTCAAAAGACACTAGTTTGTCAGAGTTCTGCCCTTGGTCTGCCCTGAAAACCCTTCCCACTCCCCAGATCAGCACATTCAAGTGAGGAGGTAAAGATTGAGTCCTTGGTAGGGCAAGAGTCTTCAGCTACTTGTGTCCCAATCAGGGTTGCCATGGTGTGCCCCACAAGTATATAGCCCTGTAATCGCATCTGTCACTGTTGTGTTGTTTCTTTCTAACTAAAATAAATCCAAGATGGCTATGATTTCATGATCTTCAAAAGATCAGAGACATATACTAAAAAAAGATTTAGGAGTGGAGTTCATTATAGGTTTTTTCTTTTTTTTTTTTTTTTAGCCAGCCAGTCCATCATCAAGGCCTCACAGAACTATTTTCAAGACCCAGGTAAAAACAGTCATCCAGGGGATATGATCTATTTGTACATGAAGTTAATGGGGAAAATTCTGGGTAGAAAACTGTTATGTCTGATTCCAGTTCCCTCAGGGACAGAGGTGGAATATGGTCGAGTGTGCCCCAGATTTTGGTGGGAAATGTGTGTATTTCAGTTCTTGCTATGTCTTCTAAGGAAATAATGCCTTATAAAACCAATTATGATAATTAGTGAAATGGAAGTTGGGTTCTAATTAAAAGCAGTTATAAATGGAGGAATATCAAAATAGGAGCTTGGTTTAATAATAGAGAAACAATACCCCAAAATCTCAGGGGTACTTCTAGAATCTTTGCAGGGTATACACTTCTGTACATTGAAAGAATTATATTAGAGTAATTGTTAGATTACTAAGATATTAAATAGGCCCAACTTCACATAAGTAAACTTAAATCCTTCCATGATCCATTTTAACTTTTTATTGTTTCTTAATAATAATTCAATTATGGTTGTTGATTGGTTGACTTTGGCTATGTCGTTCTAGTTAAAACCTAATGAAAATGTTTGATGGGGATTTAATAAAGGAAAATCATTCTGATTTCCCCTTCTCCTGTGATGTTCCTCATGGGGAGGTGAAATAAGCATAGAGCTTTAGGGGAAGATAACTCATTTAGGTAGTTTTATTTTTATTGGAAAGATATTGCTTCTATGTATATGTATACCACTGAACAATATTACAGCTTTACTCAAAGAAGTTTTAACCTACATATTACTACACAGATATAGAAATCTTTCTATATAGAATCACAAATAAATTAGCTTTAGAGACTAATAATTTGTTCTTATAGTCCATCCTGAATTAGGAATATTAAATGTTATGATAAAAAGTATTACAGCAGGTAGGTATGAGAACTTATGTATTGTGAAACAGCAAAAAAGGCAGAAATGACATGACAACCAGTATTTAGTGTCCTATGTTATGAGAAAAACAAGAATGTTATTGCTATCTCTATGAATACATTAATAGGAAGCTATACAATTGCAATCAAATTTATGATCCCATCTGTTACTATGTTTAACAAATTAGCATCATAGGAATTTTACCCCTTTTGAGGGGAAATTAATGCCTTGACATCGAAAGACAAAAGAAAACACAAAACTAAATCATTTCTACTGTTTAATTTTAATAATTTATACTTGAATATATCAGATACTGGCTTTTTATGACGTTGTAAATCAATCCTTGAGTCAATGAATATTTATTAAGCCCCTACTATGTGCCAGGTAGTGGCGATGCAAAGAAAGGCAAAAGAATGTCCTAGACTTCAAGAAGCTCAGAATCTAATAGGAGATAACACACAAAAAGAAGTGGAAAATACAGGGAAGGAAGGAGGGTATCCAGTGTAGGATTATGATGAAATCTTTCAGCCTGAAGTGAAATAGGGAAATGGCTGCCTTGTTGTTAACTCCTTAAATGGAAGCTGCTAGAATGTAATAGCTCTCCCATGTCTACTCTTCATCCTCTGCAAAGAGGGGAAGAAGGGGACCCTGGACCAGGGTTTACTGAGGAGGTGTGGATTTCAGATTTGATGTGACCTTGCAGGAGGAGTTTCTGGAAACATGATGAAGTCCAGGACATCAACTGGGTGGAAAATGATATCATGTATGCAGTAGGCATTAGTGATAAATATACTGCAATACTATTTGTAAAACATTTATTTTAGTGCCAGGCACGTAGCAACATTATATAAATGCTTATTCCTTTCCTCCCTTTCCCTGGCTTCATGAGGAATCCTTTTGGATGTGATACAAAGTTGGTCAAGGGACCTTATATGTAAACTAACCAGGGTTTGAGGTACTTAGATTGATTCATCCTTCCCATGGCTCTCAATCTATTGTAATAACATCTTATTTATTTTCTCATGATTTTGATTTCTATGAAAATCAATATTTACTGTAGTCATTAGTCCCACTGACTCAAGTAAAACAATTTGTGAACATCTGGGGATAACCTAAAGGGCTGATCCATGGAATGATACAAGGACAATAATCCAAGGATTTAAACCTTAACATAAAGGGATTGTTTTTAGCCTGATGTACAGGAACTTGTTTAAAGAAAATAATACCTATATTTCAGTGCAATTGATTTCCATAGTGATTCTATGTATCTTAAACTATACATTTAATAATATATATTATTAATAAGGGATTCATATAGGCTTCACTACCTTGCCAGTGGAGCCCGTTACACACACACACATACACAAAAATGCTGAACCTCTGCCTAATGGAAGGAAGATGGGGCAATTAGCTGAACAGAAGACTTTCTTAATACCCAGTAAGAACTGAGAGTAAACAAAGTTTGAGAGATTTCAAAAGGGAAACTAGGAGGAAAATTATGATCAGTTAGAATGCCTCACCCAAGGAAGGTCTAGATGCTTCCATTGCATGTCTAAAAGCACAGAAAATTTAACCTGAGAAGGTAACATCTCATATACTGAGAAGTATGATAATGGTGCTATTGGTTATTATACAAATGACTATCCTAACTTAGAAAGAAAAACAATGCACATCTTTTTTGTTGTTGTTTTTTATATTTTTATAGTATTTAGATTCAAGGAGCTTCTTCCATACCTTTGTACAAATAGGTTCAAGACTTTATTATGCTAAAGATCTTATCTTAAAATTCTATTTTGACTCACAAAAGGCTGTTTATTTTATTCTCATATTCATTTTCCTATTACATTTTTGAGAAACAAAATGGTATATTGAGTCAATTTTACACTAGAATCAGGAAGATATGTGTTTATTTCTTGCCTCTGAAACATACCAAGTCACCCTAAGTATGTCATTTAACCTCTCAATTGCCACAGGAATCTTTCAAAGACTAAGTTGAATTGATAGAGCAAATTTCTTTTCTCTTACCAGTAAAATCAAAGAATCAGTCAAAAAATATTGTTCACCCATTGCATCTAAGCACCAGAAAATTAATTGACTTATTTAGAAGCTATTACAAGATTAATGCCAATTACCTGGATATTTAATTAAGCTTGCCTCATTCCCCTCTTCTCTTTAACAATGATGAGAAGTATACCTCAATGTCAGCTTCTTATCTATTTCCTTCAGCTTTTAAATACAATAACGTGCCAGTCCTTTCTTTGTACTTCAGATCTCCTTTCTTTCATGTCACAAGAGATAAATTCTTACAGCAGCACTGACAACATCACAGTTTTGAAAATGCATCCACCCGTTTCCTCACAAATAGTGCAGTCATTCACTTTAATCCATCTTCTTCTGCCCATCACGTTAATGTCAAACTTACAAGTTCAAGGGTGTACTTTCCTCCACTTCCAGGAAAAAAAAGTTAGTAGTCCAAAAGTGGACTTCTCTCCTCCTCTCACATAATGACAAAGATATTCACTTTGAATCAAAAATTGTCAATCTCAAAGCCGTCTTATTTTGTGATACTTAATGTTGTTGATATGACATTTGAGGATTGATGAACATTTAATAATAACAACAACCATGTGTCTGATCCTTAATTGAAGAACTGCGTGAAATTTCAATTCTGACTTGCATACTTCTGTATGCTTAATACATTTCAATGCAAGATACATTTAACAGAATCCTCGGGTCTAGAATGATCCTTTCAGTTGCCCCCTTTTTTTGTACCCTCCCATACCAACAGTATCAGAATCATTACCTAACCTTAGCTTAGTGTCAGCTAAGAAATAAAGGACTGGTTGACAGTTTCTAGACAGAAGAAAAGGTTTCTGGGGAATGATGCTAAAACAACCTGTAACAAATGTTATTTGCTACCAGTTAGACATCTGGGTCAAAGAGATCACCATTTATGTTAAAGGAAATATGGGATTCTGAAGTGAATTGAGGAAGGCTCATGTTAGAATCTGATCCTTCTGCCCTTCTGACTAGGAGTAACAAAAAATAAATATAAACCAAACCCCACCTCCCAACCACATACACCCACAAATGGCTATAATATATCAGTTAGTGTAAGTATCTTTTGGGCTTGATGATAATACATCAGACAACCTTGTTGGCAATCCTCCATCCAGTCAAAATGGAGATGTGTTTAACAAAATATTTTAGTTTTAGGTGTTTTTTATATAAGCATGAAAAATATGTCTAAGATTCACCAACATTAAAATGGGTAATAATTTTGATAACTTTCAATATCTAATTGTTTCAAAACTCATTTTCCCTTTTTAATAAAGTCTATTACCCCTTTAGAAGAATATCACATGTACCTCAAAGTGGCACATATAGGGTAAAATGGTTAGTTAATTCTGAAGATTGTGTCTGTGTGTATATTATTCCTTCATCCAAAGATGAACTCTTTCTTTACCCTGATTCATTATAATATTAAGCTCAGAATTATCTCCAGATACTACACTGGGGACCACAATTCACTTGACTACAACTTCTCTGGTGACCACTAAAATGATGTTCTAAACAGAATTTCCTATTACAAACCACTATTCTTCAAACATACACATTCAAGTGCTCCAAGAGAGACATTTAACAAACTTATTTGGGTCTGAAGGATGTGTGTGGGGGTGGGGGTGGGGATTATATACATTCTCCACGAAATAAATGAAATTTGCCAGAAGTTTGCAAAGTGAGTAGAAGAGACAATGGTTTATGTGAAGAGAAACATGGTTTTACAAAGTCACAACTGAATTTAATAATTTGCTTTCAAATGCTATCTTTTTGTCCTTCTAGCTAGAGCTAACAAATTAAAACTAAATAACAAGACAACCGACATTCTCTTTTAATCCTGCCCTCCATTCAACGAATACAATATGATAATGCACTTCTAGCATGTTGAGTACCTCTTTTTTCAAAAATACACACACACACACACACACACACACACACACACACTCAGCCTAATAAACATATAGACACCAAAATCAGCCTACTCACATGGCACTGTGCGGAGGTAGAGATTATCTCGAATGATCTGTTGAAGCTCATGGTCCACTGATCCCTTCTGAAATCGTAAGTTGAGGTAATGGCGAAGATCCTTATCCACAATTCCTCCTGAAATATGACATTTTCTTAATAAGGGAAATGGAATTCAGAAAAAAAAATATTGTTAAAATTACTTTACCCCACCTTGAAAAGAACTTGCACCTATTTATAATGTATTCATTTATAAAAATAATCACATGAAATTTTTAATAAGCTTTTGAAGAGCTAGAACAATACAAGAGATTCTGTTCTACAATTTAAGCATAATAAAGTGCCATTTAGGATATGTTGTGAAAACCTACATGGGATTACTTAAATGTTTTCATAGCTTACTTAGATGAAAATATTTCAGACACTAAACCACAAAGAGGACAGTACACCCACGTCTTTGTAACTTAAAGTTAAAAAATAAATTGTCGTATCTTCATATTTTTATTATAGCTATTTATAAGTCAAGATTCAGTTTTAAATATTACCTTGAATTCCAATGCTATTTTATTTCAGCTTTCATAAATTAAAATAATCTGAAATATATTCTGTTATAATCTATTGAAAAAGTAAACTAGTAAAAGGATCAAGGGTCTTAGACCTAACATTTTTTATATTGGTAAAATATGTTTCTTTGGTTTTTCATCTTTAAGAGACTAATGTCTGTCTGATTTTTACATATTTGCAAAAGACAAATAAATATTAATAAAGTCTATATTCTGGATAAATTTGAGAAATAGGTAAATTAGTGAAATGTCATTAATTTTAAGTTAAAAAATATCATTGATAATACACACACACAATAACTAAAACTTTGTTAATCAAGTGTTGTCTGAAAGTCTCTAATTTGATGCATTAGACATTACTTAAAACTAGCCTAACAAAGTAAAACATAGTTTAGTGTACTAGATTGAGAGTTGGCTTTTAAGCCAAGAAGACTTTAGTTTGAGTCCCAGTTGTGACACATGTCATCTGCATGTCTCTTGGGCAAGTCACATAATTTAGCACTCTAGGCAAATCTCTAAGACTAGAATATTAGAAAAGGTTCTGATCTGCATTAATAGAGGGAGTTTTTTTGCTCAGTAGTTGTCTGTTAAATAAAATAATAGGCACATTCTGTTTCTCTATAACAAAGAGATTACATAAGTGCTTGAAACAATTATCTTAATTCAATAAATATTCCATATATTTATTAGCATTGCTCAACTTCTTACAAAAAAAGTTAATGCTGATTATTAACCTAACATCACAAACATCCAGTGAGTAAAAACAGAATAACTGAGATTTTTTTTTAAAAACTTTTAGGAGAAATATGGAGCAAATGAGATTTAAATATCAGAATTCATAAGTTTGATCAGGACATTCTATCATATTAAATATGTATCTCAAGGTTATTGTTGCATCTTTGTTAATAAAATATTTGCATTATAGTAACCCCAAGAAGTTTAGAAGGCAAAATGCAGGGATTTTAGATAGGCTAGTCTTTGTCAATAGATTGAACTAGTCTGAAATAGATAAGAGAAAGCAAATGTTAATAGAAACCAGTGCAAAAATGACTTAGAATCATAGACTCAAATCCTCTTAAATAACCAGAATTAGTCTATGGATAGCTTTTAAAGTGAACTTTGCCCCACTATAAACATATTTAATATTTTTCTGTGGGCATGCATATATGTTTTGCGAACACTCATTTTAGCCAAACCTGCAGGTAAAACAGGAGAAATAAATGATATTAGCATGTTACTAGTCACCTTGCTAGCATTAAAAAATAAACCAATTAAAACTTAACCTGCTTATTTGTATTTACCTATTATATGTCATAATTCAATATGTAATATGATTTGATATGTAATTACAAGCGAAATCCCTGTCAAAATATTGTCTCCAAATAGAAAGTTTTCCATACAAACTTGAATACTCTTAATATTATTATATGATCCATATAAAATTGAAACATGGTAATGGGAAACAAAACACATTACTCTGCATTTGCATAAATATTATTTGCTATACTCTTATGCCACAAACCTTTCCAAATTCTTTTACTTAATATGAAAATAAATTGAATTCATTCAACTTTAATGAAGTTCTCTAAAGAAACTGAGTCTTCTTGAATCTTCCAAGTAGTTATCTTTGGTCATCTCCAGGTGCCCATGCCTTCCACACATTTCTGACTTGCATGTATCCACCCTGAAACAGTGAACTCATTACCCAGAAAGCAAGTTTTCTTCCATTGGTGCCTTGGAAGAGAAACAGACCAGGTCCACTCTTGCTGACTCATAGGGTCTGAGTCTAAGGAAAGGTAGCTTGCAAGAATCAATTGACCTTCCTGGATTAGCTAGGGGAAGGAAGAATCTTCCAGTTTTTCCTTTCCTTCTCCTTTCTCCCTTTTTTCCCCTCTGAAAAAATGGAACATACCTAACAATGAAGACGCTTTTTGGCAGCCTGAGAAAATGCTAGCTTTAGAACAACAGATGTAATCTGCCACCTCACATAAGCTAGAATCACTCACCCTATGGGAATAGCACTGATAAAAACACATTTAGTAACCTACACAGATTTCTACACAGAGCAAGAAACTCCTCTGAGTTAAAAAAAAACAAACTGAGCCACCTGCATTCATTAAATTGATTTGATACAAATTATAATGCGCAACTGCAAATTATCAGTTATTCTTTGAGAGACATTTACCACATTCTATCACACACATATATCATTATTTGAAGTTCATCACAAACTCTTGGCAAAGCATTGCAGGGTTATTCATGCTATGTTCTTATGCCTATATTATTTTCCCTCTTTAGAAAATAGAGTCAGAAAAAGAAATTTAAAAAAAATGTTTGGTGGGTAACAGTGATAACAGTGGAGCTGATAAATAAAACCCATGTCTCTAGTCTGCCAGGTTGTGAATGGTCACTGAACCACATCACTACCTCTTCCCCTCAATCCTTACCCTAACACCAAAGCTTGTCATCTGAAGGGTCTGAAAGTGACAAAGTTCCCTTGCTTTGTTAGGGTTACTTTTTCTGTGGAGTTCCTCCATCAATATACAAATGGAAATCCCATTATTGTTTCTGGTTGAAGTGTCCAACTGGTAATATTAGAATCACAAATGGGTCTCCTTTATGTACTGATTCAAGTAGTGTTTCCCAGGGCTTCACTTCAAAGGGGTCGCCAACTCACTAATGCCCAAAATCATTCCAGGCATACATATCACAATTCACTTGCAACTCCTTCACATTTAAAAGAGCTCAAACAATAACTAGTATTTATATAGAATGTTTAACATTTACAGAGGTATTTAAATATATTGTCTCATGTGTGTCTCATAACTCTTAGAAGATGATGCAATTATCATCCACATTTTGCAGATTAAGAAAATAAAGCCAAAGAGAAATTTAATGACTTGCCCAGGGTCCCACAATCAATAAACTCCTAAGGCAGGATTAAAATTCAAATTGTTCTGACTCAGGGTTTAGCATTATGTCTGCTATGGCACTTTACTGCTAAACGAAATCTTCCTATTGGTCTTTAATCAGTGTGTGTGTGTGTGGGGGGGGGGTTACCTTTATTTCTCATGGAACACAACAAGATGAGAGATCTGAGTTTTCTCAAACAAGATTAGCTTTTACAGAGACCAAAACTTGAGACAGCTGAAATGTTATCAGATACTGTAGATCATGTTACGGATGTCTCGTTTTCTCAGAGTTGTGAGACTAGAGGTGTTTCCACAGAGAGCAAGTCTATAGTATCTGAAATATTCTCAAAGAGATTGTCTCCTACCTATCTTGTCATCTGAGTGTTCTGAGATGAGATGTGTTTCCATAGCGAGCAAGCCTGTAGTAACCAGAATGGTCTGAGTGGGCATCTCCAAACACAGATAATTTGTTCCCTCAAATGTTATATAATTGAGCTGACATATCTTCCCTCTCCCTTCCTAGAGGTGAGAGGTCCCCAGGTGTTACACATTGCACGTGTTTTCTGAATGCATTGATCAGTTGGGTTGACTTTCCCCCCCCCCAACCACCACCACCCTCCTCCAACATACACACGCACTGTTGTGATCCTTAGGGATCAATCAGGTGAGGGGAGGGAGGTAAAGGAAGAGAGGGAGGTAGGAGGGGCAGGTGGACCTCGAGCCGCCCACTGACTCTTCTCTTGACTCCCTGTTTTTGATCGTTTTTGAGTGTAACAGTACCACACCTGGGCAGTCTTGTCCTCATTTGTAACATGACAAACCCATTTCCTTTTCTGATCATTTTTCTGCTAGATTCTAATCTGTTCCACCACTTTTTGGAAGCAAACTATAGGTCATAATGTACTTTAACCTATTTAGGTCTACTACATATCTCTACATTGCCCTTCAGGTCACCTACAATATTGTTAATTGGGAGAAAATGTCTCATGATTCATAGCAAAAGAAGAATATGGCTGTTCAAAAGGTACGATTCTGTTTTAGGGAACAACTTGGGGTCATTGAAAGCATAGTACATTTTCTCAGATAAAATTTAACTCGCTCCCTTCCATATGCAGTGTCTATCTGAAATACATCTGCTGATGAGTCAACTCAATGAACCTTTCATCCAATTGCATATCATAGTCTTGACAATAAGCACTTTACATTCACTTATGTTTTGCTATGTGGGTAGAGAGACTGAAATCTTTGAAAGATTAAGGATCTTGTTTATGCAGCTGCATTGTTCTCTGGCTAGATATGATCTGCAGAATATTACCAGCCAATAGGATTGTGGGAAGATCCTTTAAATCTATACCTTCCTGGATAGCTATCTATGTGTGTATGTATGTATGTATGTATGTATGTGTGTATGTGTGTGTGTGTATAAATCTATCATATGCATACCTATGATATCTAGATATCTATTGGCCAGAAAATAATTGTATTTCTTCCAAAAACTACCACATCCTGGAGATCCCACTTGATATGTTTTATATCAGTTATTCATTTAATCATTTTTTTCATTCTACAAGCAAGCAGTAAGTGGCTATTACGTTTACACTATAAGCACACTGAAGCATTTCAGTCACTTCCCCATTCCTGATAGTGATAAGAAGTATTAGGTCAAGGGGGTCTTACTATTTTTTATGTTGTGGACACTTTGGGTAGTCTAGTGAAATCTAGAACCTCTTCTCAGAAAAAAAGTTTTAAACATATGAAATAAAATACACATGATTGCAAAAGAAATAAATTATACTGATTATAGTTATAAAATATATATTTAAGTCATTGACCCTATGATAATAACTCCTGCCTTGGAGTCCAGAGTTAAACCCATCTTAATTACTAATATAGTAGTGTGCCCTATACCTATTTCTAGAGTTTCAATAATACAAAATCCTTGCATATGCTCCTGTCCAAATGTGTATGTAGTACTTTATCATACTCAGAAAAGCAATCCTTCATTAACCATGCTATTTGGGAACTAGTTCATAAAAAGTAAAAAAAGTATAGTCATCTTTATTTAAACCATTGTTTTCCACTTTTTCAACACCCATATAGAGAAGAAAGCAAATCCATTTCAGAGTCAATGAAAAAGAATAAACAATGAAAAAGAAAGAAAAAACAATCTAACTCAAATATTACTGAGCAGTATTTGAAAAAAAAGAGAAAGAAATGAGAGACAATCATACACATAGACTTTATCCATGAGCAATTAACGTGATTTTTTTAGTGAATGAGATCACTGGGATAGCATTGTCTATGCTCTTTAAAAAAGAGAATTTTGCCTGACTTATGTAAGAAATGGAGACATAAATAATGGGAAGATGAATAGATTCTGTTAGACTCCACAGAAACACAACAGGAGACAGTTTCATACACAATCTATCTAGTATAATGCATGAGTAGGCCCCTGCCCTTCTTAAGATAGAAATCCATATCTTTGTCATATAATCATCCAAGAAACTCACTTCTTTCTGGGTCTAATATAACATCAAAATCTCTGGAACTTTCACTTATCTCTGGAGCTATTCTGGTTACATTATAAATTATAGGGCAGTAAAATTAAGTACTTTCTCTAGTTAGTCATTATTATGTCTTTCATTCTAGGCCACTCATATCTATTGCAGTAGGGATTGGAACTGGACCTATGATTTGAATACAGAAACTTTCCCTACCAATGCAGGCTCATACCTTCTTTGCACTTTAAAAATATGCCTAAAGAGCACTGAAGAGATTCAATAATTTGTCTAGGACCACAAAGCCATTAGTTGTGAAGGGTAGGACTTGATCCCATATCTCTTCTGTTGCAATCAAAATTGCATAGCCATATAACAACCCTCGATAAATTTTGTTCCACAGAGAATAAAACTGGAAACGCTTGGTCAAAGTAACAGTTGCTTTGTATGCATGTTTTGCCCATAGTTTTTGAGAACCAAGTATATCCTTTTATCATGCTTCAACATCTTTTGTGCCTACTGTTCTTCCTTCAAATGCTAGTAGCAAGGCACATTTTGTATAGGAATAAAATATAAAGAAATACCACAAAGGATATTAAACAGTTGCAGCTCATTAAAAGATTCAAAACTGGAGAGGATAATTGCCATTTCAGAGAAAATGACATAGATAAATGTGAGGAGGTTTATAATTTTCTCTAGCCCTAAGTATTGAAAATGGCTTTTCATCATTTCCTCCCTTTTTTTTTTCCTATTGCAGCCCACAGATGCTTCAGATGGAATACTGTTATTGTACCCTCCATAGCCAGGCCTAGCTTCAAAGTAAATTTTAAAATTCTACCTGTCTTCATTGTTCATTTAGAGAATTATTTGCACACTTAATGCAAAGGTTAATAAGAATAGGAAAGATATGGGGCAGAGATTTGATAGAAGGCTCAAAGATGCCTACATTCTAATGACACTTTGAAATAAGAATTTCAGTCACAGACATGAATCTTTTTAACTTGTAGTCTCTTTTTTGCTCAAACAGGTTATTACTTCTTCTAATATTCTTATATTAGAAATTCAGGAAACCACCACAAAGATATTCTCATGAAGTTTATTGACCTGAAGACTTACTAGGAGTTCAGTCCACTCATGCTTAATCAACTATTTACCCTTTTAAGTATGACTCAGTGAATGATAATCATGAGAAAGAAACCGGTTTCCTTTCTCATGAGAAATCATAGATCTGACATTTGTAGCTTTACTCTCATGGTTTGTTTGATTAACACAGAGCAATCTTAGCCATTAGCCAGGGAGAAAATTCTTACTTTTGCCTGCAACACTCAGAGAAATGTCTTATTTTAAATGTTTGGACAATTTGTCATCTTTTTAAACCTCTAAATTTTAGAAACTTCTAGTTGATAATGTGGCTATGTGTGAAGTAGTATCTTAGGGGTAATTATCCTCATAATTAAGACTCTGCCTACCCCAAAACAACACTACAAAACTTTTAGTTGAAATATCTACATTATTAGGATAAAAATGCTGCTTATACCCACCCCTCTATTCTATTTTCTTTTCAAATGCTTGAGTACTTGTCTACTTCATTTTACATTAAACAAAACATGAATAAAAAGAATAGATATATTTTACATACTTGTCTTTTCTAATACCAATTTCACAAGAGTAATATTTGAAAATATATATATTTGTACATCGACACATGTACACTTCTGGGACATGCTGATACACAAACAGATAAATACACATATACACATATAAATGTATATCTATATCTATATCACTGTGTCCCATGTGTGCATGTATGTGTGTATATATACATAGATATACATATATACATATTACATATATGAAGTATAAGTATATATATATATATATGTGATATCCTATAAGTCTTAGTGCAGTTCTAAGCTATTAAAGATATATCTATATATGTATGCATGTGGACAAAAGTTTAGACTTCATTTATCCACAAAAGGCAGAACAGGATGAAATTTCAAGAGGAAAATTTAGAATTGAAGTCAGAAAAGGCTTCCTAAAATTTAGACCTATTTAAGCAGCAATAAGCTACCTTGCAAAGTAGTTATTTGCTTTTCATCAGAAGTCTTCAAGGACAGCTCGGGTATTCAATTTTCAGGTCTTTTATAGTGGAATTCTTTTCAGGCATAGGTTGGGTTAGATGGCTGCTAGAGTCTCTTCCAATTGTGAAATATGATTTTTGTGATATTATCTAGGAAAGTTTGTTTAAACATTTAATACTTTCCCTGATTTTCTTTTATGTCAGTTCTTTTGGTATTATCTACTCCTAAGACATACTGTAAATCATTCCTGCCAAACACTCAAGTAGGTATCAGCACCAATAAGAATTCCCTCTTTATGTACTGTGCTTGATCTGGTGCAGTCATTTTGACTTCATCTTGTAAACCATCATTTCTACTTCTTTACACACAAGGTAGCTAACTTGGGTCTGAGAATCCAAAAATGATGGTTCCTCTATCATTGATGATAAAAGAAATTACTTAAAATACATTACAAACGCATTATATCTTATAATGATATGTTGTCTAGCTGTCATTTTTCTCTTTGAATGCTTTTAGGGAGGATGTAGCTCAGTTGAGTTTGACATTAAGTTTTCTATAGATTTGTTTTAGCTCCTACCGCTTTTCAATGGTACAACTGGTGATACCATTCAGAATCCTTCTACCATCCTCCACTATTGTATTTTTAAAAGAAATTTGCATTCTAAATTTGTGTTGCCCTTGGCTGCCATCTGTTTCAACTCAGCAGGAGGAGTCAAGTATTTGCTGGTGAACACACTTTCTGAGCTCTTTTGACCTCCTGGTTATTGTTTACAGCTGCTAGACATTTGCTGCAAAGGTTTAACAATATCACCACAATGAATATCTTTACTTACCTACAGATCTGTTTGTTTGGTTGGTTTTCCTATGAGAAGACCTATTATTTTAACTATTGTTTGCTGAAGCTGAAAGAGGTGTTATTTCAGGGATCAGAGGCAATGATATTCATCTGGAGATGAGAAAAGGAGCAGATATATAAATATAGATACAGATCTTGGGGAGTGGTCAGCAGATATTATATGGCACTGGTTATCACCCATGCCTTGAGTGTATTCCCCTCTTCCAGTTCTTAGAATCACTGTATACAGGATATCCCACAAGTCTTGGTGCAGTTCTGAGCTATTAAAGATATGTATGCATGTGGACAAAGGAGTAGACCTCTATTTATCCACAAAATTCAGCCCAAATGCTACTTCCTACTTAAAATCTTTACTGATCTCTTATCCCTCAATTATTTTGGTCTCTCCATCAACCTAATCACTTCCAATTTGTTTTGTACATAATTTGAAATTTATGTAAAGGTAAGGTCCATTAAATCAATCAATCATTCCATCCCTCTTGGGTTACCTTGGGTCACAGCACTTAATTACCTTAACCAGGTAAGAACACCTTTATTGAATTAATCAAAGACCTTATTATAGGTGGGAAAAATCCTTGATCAATTTAGAAATCTTTAAAAATTACTGAATGAAATGGAGTGACATTGCACAGGAAATATATTCTGATGTGTTTTGCTAAGAAAATAAGTTAAGACCTATTGGTTGTATGTAAAAAAGCAAGACAGTTTGATATCTGGGGATTCAAACCAGTTGAAAACAGAGGAGCAGTTCTAGCCAAGCCTCAGAGAAAATCTCTTTGGGGTAGGAGAAATAAGGTAAAAGAGGAACTTTGGCCTTGGCTTTTATTTTGTTCTTGGTCTCAATCTCATTCTCCTTCCTATACCTGTTGACTCCAGGAGGACCTTTTGAGTGCTTTGGGAACCCAGCCTGCCAGTGACAGTGGTGATTGGGGTAGTAGGAGTCAGGGTTACCCGCTGGGCATGGTCTGGGAGAAAAATTAGACTCTCCTCCTTTAAAGATATTCTTCACCTGGAATCTTTGCAATTAGATACATTAGTTAGCTAAAATAATTAGCATTGTTTAGACTTTCTTTTGTTTCAAACTGCAAATGTATAGTAGTAAGCTTTTTCCTATGTTTTTCCTTATAAGCCAAACTATATTTCCCCAGAAAACTTTTGCTCATTTTCATGCTAATTCACCATTATCTGTTTTATTATAGAACTCAATATGAATACTAAAGTAATGATAAAATTATTTTATACAAAAAAATAATATTTTGTATTCCTAAAATACTGAGTGCCTCGCTTATAAATAAATATTCTTTTTTTTCCCTTTTTACTTTTAAGGAAACTGAGAAAACTTGCCTCATTGCGACATAAATACAAACTGCTTTTCTGAGAACTTTATGGACTACAGGATCATAATATGTGGTACTCCTGCTAGTTAATCTCTGTTGGCAGCCTCTGAAGGCTTTTCTGAGTGTTAATCTTTAAGGTAATCAGCTTGTCCTAATTAGGGGTTAATTGGAAACTCTATTTGAATGACACTTTGGGTGACAGAGATCTATTGGGGATCCATTGCTCTTGTTTAGAGGGTGCATAAGCAGCACATCTGCTTTATCTTTGCCATGTGAAGCCATCGGGAAAAAATTAATGTGCCTTGTGTAGAAAGGAACAGAAATTTTGTCCAGATCTCAGTTTGGTGACCCAATGTGCTGATTGGTTTGATTTCTCACCTAAAGGGTAAAGGAGAACTAAGTTTCAGTTTAGCCCATGTGACTAATCTCTTTGGGGAGAGTCACAGATGTTCCGGAATTGCTGCAAGAGACTAGGCTTTCCTTCTCATTTAGCTTAATTTGCTATTCTTTTAGAGGAATAAAGGATAATGGATAAAGCCAGTTTTGTTTTTTTTTTTGCATGTATCCAGAGTAGAGGAGGCCCTTAGTGGAAGAGGTAGTGAGCTAATACTCTAATTCAGTTTGCTCTGAAGCCAGTGCCAGTTTTGTAACAGTATTTGGTATCCAAATGAGGCCAGGTAAAGGTTAATGGTGTTGGTCTTCTCTCCAACCTTTCACTTGACCAAAGGAAGATCATCTAAACTTCCAGGGGTTTGGAGGATTTTGCACTTACATTGCCAACCTAACAGCATCCTCAGAATAGCTGATGGCAGGGTCTTTATTGGGAGCCAAGGACAGACTGGATGTGATAAGGAAAAGCAGTTTTGATGCTCTATAAAGAGCCCAGAAGACATGATGTCTTATAGGAGTATCTTGAGGACTCCAGAAACAAAAGACTTCTAGGACCTGTGAGTAACCCCCTTTGCCTAATATGATTTAAACTTGTGCATTTGTTCCATTAAACTTTGCACATACTGGTGGGAAATGTGTCATAAACTTTTTTGGGCAGTATTTTGTACTAACTGTTCTTATTAATCTACCTTATTAAACACTTCTTGCTAAAAGCTAATTATATCTGACTGTCAGACTAATAATCACGGAGGAGAAAATATTGGTGGGGGCTAATAAATGATCACATTAGAAAACAATTATAATTCCCTCAAATTTAACCACAGCACCCTCAGGGGAGAAGCAGCAGGCAGCCTCTGGGGACCTGGCTAATCAGTACAAAAGGGAGATATGTTAGTAGCCACAGAATCTTTGCAATACCTATAAATGTACAAGATGTCTCAGTTGAAAGAAATAAAGTCCTTGATGGCAGGAACTGTTTTCTTTTTGTTTGTCTTCTTAGCACACAGCACAATAAGTGTTATAAACACATAGCCTGGTAAACACTTAATGCCTAAAATACGTTTGACTTCACTCATTGATTATTTGATAATAGAACATAAGGGGTATTACAACAAAATGTCACAAAAATTGTGGCAATATTATGTGAGATTCACCTGTTCTTTGGTGATATAGTGGGGAGTCTTGGCCTTGCAGTCTGGAAAACCTGAGTTCAAATCCTGTTTCAGACACTCATTAGCTGTGTGACCTTATACAAGTGACAACCATTTTAAGGAAACTTAAGTTTCCTTATCTGTAAAATGGAGATAATAATAGCACCTACCTCCTAAGGTTGTTCTGAAGATAAATGAGATAATAATGTAAAGTGCTTTACAAACCTTAAAGTGCCATAGAAATGTTAGCTATTAATTGTACTTTTCACAATAAAACTAAGGAGCTTTTTTTAGTGCTGCTACCCCATTCCTCAATAGTACTCTTGTCAACTAATTGTATGGGTCAGATAGTTGAGGATAATAGATGAAGTGCTAGAATAATCTTAGGGGTCATCTAGTTTAATTCTCTTATTTTATAGTTGAGAAAACCAGAGAATGTGTCTAGCCCAAGGACTCATAGCTAGTAATAGGATTTCGATAATTCAAACCCAGGTCTTCTGATTCTGTATTCAGTCCTAAGGCTTGTATTTTTTTTTTGAAAGGAAAATTACAAAGGACTGTAAAATATAGTGAAAATATACTCTATAGTAAAAATATAGTGACTCTATTTTGGGTCAGCAGTCAAGTAACACTTTGGAAACTGATGGGCTGGGTGCTCTGTCCTGAGACTATGAACTAACTTGCTGTGACTGTGTCTAAATGGAGACAAAACAAAGTGTCAGCAGCTAGACTAATGACTGCAGCCTTGGAAAATGGATTCTTAGTGAACCGAAGCACAGCCTTTCTGAAGAGAATTAGTAAGTGAAAAGTGCCCTAAATCCACTGGAAAAAGAAAGGATTTTCACGTACATATTGTCACTCCTAACTCTTTCTTCCCCCAGGGTGCTTTTAGATAGTATGTGTTTGGTGTGTGTGTGTGTGTGTGATGGGGGGGGAGGTGCCAGAACACAAGATAATCCTTGTCCTCATGGAGCTTACATTCTATGGTAGAAGACAATATATAAAAGGGAGCTTGAAAAGAAGAGGGGAGGGACAAGATAAGGTCCAGGCCTAGACTTGGCATGGTTTAAATAATGTATGGACTAAATATGCATTGGCCATGTGACCTTGGTTTTTCAGTACCTATCTGACAACATTGTTGTGAAGTCCTAAGGAATAAATGGAGATGAAAGTGTTCTGGAGTCATAAAGTACTCTGTGAAATAGCTATTAAAACAAACAAACAAACAAACAAAAGCAAAACCATGAGAAGAATACTGGTAGATCATGAAAATTCCATAGCTTAGTTATGTCTGAAATTTAGTCAGGCATTTGACAAAGTATCTCACTACCCTTAAGCAAACACAATGGTGAAGAGTAGGTTAAATAATAGTACAATTTGACACATTCCAAGCTAGTTGAATTACCAGATCCAAGAGTTGTCATTATTGGAAAAATGGAAATGTAGAGGGAAGTCTTCACTGGAGTGCCACAGTAATCTAATATCATCCATGCTATGTTCAAAATCTTTATAGTGATCTGAGTTGACATTATTAGACATAAATATTAAATCATATTTCAGCTAAAAATGACATGAACAAAAATGGAATAAGGAAGGTAGACCTAGAGCAGTTGATCTGATGAAAATTTGAGTTTGTTATAAACTACAAATTCATCATGAATGAACATTGTGGTATGATAACCAAAAAAAGAAGAAGAAGAAGAAAGAAAGAAAGAAAAAGAAAGAAATAGAAGTAAAGTTTCTAGAATTAGGCTATATTCAGATATAGGTTTGACTAAATGCCTTCAGAGTTCATTTCAAAGTATGAAATTCGGTGTTTCTATTATTTTTATGCCATTGATTTGTAGTAGACCAAAGTCAACATGGTTCTTCCGAATTCAAATATATTATCTAATTACTATTGTATTACTATATCCTCATTATGCAGATGAAGACACTGAGACTGATAATGGGAAGGGAGAAAAGAGAGGCCCTTTTTAAAACATATTGTGTGACTAAAATGGCAACCTTGTTCTTTCTCTGGGAGGGCCTTTCTAGCTGACCATGGGTAAGAACCAGGACCTCAATACTAATAGCCTTGTTGTGCAAGCAGGTGGCAACAAACTGTGGAGCTTCCCATTAATCCAGCAATCAGATTTTCTTACATGGCAGAATCACACTCTATTGGTCCAACTAAATGCCATAGAATGGTGCTGAATGGCTGTATTTTCTAAGCAGGCTTGAAAAGATATACAAACCAAATCTGCAATAGGTTGGGGTAGGGGAGGTACTACTACCAGCAGCCAGTCTCCTTTAGTGTGCTAATAAATTTCTTTTCCTTTCACTTTGGTCACTTACTTGTGGCTCCAGGCAGGTGGGATTTTCCTTGGACTCTCTATGAATCCAGTCAGAGAAGTCTTCAGCAATAGAAATAAAGTAACAGATAAAAATTAAACTAGGTTCTGTTAAATTAGCTTTACTTTGTGGGACATTTGGGGTTAAGAGACTTGCCTAGAGTCACACAGCTAGTAAATGTTATGTGGCTGACGTTGGATTTGAATTCAGGTCCTTCTGACTCCAAGGCCAGTGCTCTATCCACTGTGCAACCTAGCTGCCCTGAGCTTTTTCTTTTGAAGTCCAAACAAAGGATAATTCATGAACTTCTAAATTGTTTTTCCTTGCTGCAAATATTAGCTAGTCATGACCTGGTTATACAGAAGTAGACAGGCATAGCTACTAATGACCAATTCAGAAAAAAAATTTGTATATGCATCCTTAAAAATCACCAAGTAAGAATGGAACTTTATGGGTTCAATACTATGTCCAATATATTCAATCAAAAATGGCAATTGAATTCCTTATAGTTATTTTACAAAGCAGTTTTCCTCTTGCCTTTACACAACTCTGACACAATTTTCAAAGAGGCAAAACATGGGCACTGAACTCTGGCATGGTCTGTAGTGCTGGGCGTAGCTGTATTTCATTTTAATCAAGTCAGACTATAGCTCTTGCCCTGGTGAATCATCCAGAAGAAAAGTGGATGACATGCAGTACTATTTTTGGTATATGAAATTATTACTCCTGCTTCAAAATACTATTTGCTAAACAAATACCCTCTCTCATTCCATAGTTGCCATCAATATGAGCTTACAAGCAGGACCCATTCTGAAGGGGAACATCATGTCCTGAAGTTTTAAATATTCCTTAATCATTACTGCTAATTATTAAGAGCTTAATTTTTAATGGCTGTAGAAACAAGTCACGTAGACTAGTTTATTTGTTGCTTTTAGATGGCTTCATTTTTAATATAGAGACTCCAGTATAGTACATTAGGTAAAGGAAATTATTTCCAAACAACCTGTTTAATACTCAGAGGAACACACAGGTAATGGAGGAACTTCACTGATCATTTTCTCTTGGGTATTCAGCAGTAAAAGTCCCTCAGATCTCTTACTGAATTCTTAAATCATTACAAAAATATTTTTTTCCTGGCAACTACAAATGTGCCCAGAGCTATTTCAAAGATAGGCTGTAGTTATTTAAATGAAATTACCCAAACTACTGTTACCCATTATTTTCAAGGGATGGAGGCATGATTTCCATTTAACAGATATTTATAGTACCTACTCTGGGAAAGGCAAGAGGCAGTATGGCATAATGGACAGAGAGATGGACTCCTGACCCAGCAGACTTGGGTTTAAGTCTTACATCACACAAAGACACACACACACATGTGTACGTGTGTGTGTGTCTTTGTGACCCTAGGCAAGTCTCTTAACCTCTCTGTATTCTAGGCAATTCTCAAAGAATAAGTTTCAGAGAGTACTGACTTAAATTAATAGGAAGAATAATTCACTAAGAGCTCACCATGTGGAAAAAAGCAACAGCCCAGTCCAAAAATTAAAAACAAAATAAAACTGTGGAAGGTACATGAGTAGAAATAATACTGCAGCCAACATTCATGTGAGACTTTTAGATCTGCAAAGCACTCAGCATATATGATATCATTTGATCCTAAAAGCAACTCTGTAAGGAAGGTCCTACTATTATCCACATTTTATAAATGAGGAGGCTGACAAAGCCAAAACAGCTTTTGCTCTCAAAGAGCTTATTTTCCTATGATGCTTCTTTGATCTTTGCTTGTATAAGGTCAAGGCCCTGGATACAGACTTGTTAATATCTTTATTCATAAAATCTTGAGAAGCCCAATAAACTCTGGCTCTAACCATCTTAGGTAAACCTTAGATAACCAACTTTAATTTCTGAAAAATAAATTGTGGCCCCAGTGACCTGTATACACCTAAGCCACCTTTATTTTCCAATCTGTTCAGGCTTTATTTGCATTTTTCTTCCTTCTCTGATATCTGCTCCTTTTCTGACTCATTCTTCTGTTTCCTCATGAAACAAGGATTAATTAGCAACTGCTATATACAAGACACTATTTTAGTCACTGGGAATACAACAAAATAAAAAAAAATACACATTCATTGCATTCAGAGAGCTTGAATTCTACTGGAAGGGGACACAAACATGTGCATGGATGGAACAATGGCAAGGTCTAGCTAAAGTAATATAGGAAACTTGGAGTGAGAAAAAACCTTCAAGTGCAGGTAAAAGGGAATGCTACACAGAGGAGCTGAGGCCTTGAAGGAGGAGGATTCTGAAAGGCAGAGATGGGATGGAACACATTGCAGATATAAGCAATGGTCAAATGCAGGGAGGCACAGGAGCATAACAAATCAAAGAAACAAATTGGGTGAGTGCTCATACATTGTAGTATACAATATATGAACAAATGTAGCACATGGAGGGAGTAGGATGTTATTGCATTACAAGAAATGGTAAATATTAATAGTTCAGAGAAATATATAAATAGAAGCAGAATGAAAAAAAAGCAGAAGAAATGGTAGAAAAAAAATGCAAGATGGCCACAACACTGTGTTGGAAAATACCTCACAAAGACCTCAGGGCTCTGATTATCACAGTGACCAATCATGACTTCAAAAGATTGATGAAGAATCAAGTTTCCCCTCTTGGCAGAGAAATGATGGGCGAGAGGTACAGAATGAGACATAGATTTTTAGATGTAACCAAGGTGATTATTTATTTTGCCTGACTATATTTCTCTGTAACAAGGGAGTTATTTGATTGTGAGGAGAAGGGATGGTGGCAGTAAGTTAGTTGGAAGGTATAGAAATGCTTTTAAAAAATGAAGTATCAATAAAACCTTAAAAAGTACACTGAAGAAACCAAAAGTAATTCAGAAGGGGAAAGAAACTATGTGATTGTGTTACTACTCTGTGAAATTTAATATATTCTGTAAAATATATATATATATATATATATATAAAATGTATCTATATACATACATATATATGTTCACAATTTTACATATAATCCTTTAGCTTAATATTAGTATACTGCAATAGTTGTGGCTTATTGATTACTAGTAATTTTTAACTGAAAAATAAGTTCATGAAACAGCTAGTAGTCCAGTTTGGCTGAAACACGAAACATGATAGCTTTTCCCCTTCTTCTCCTGGCACTGATCATCATCTTTATTGTGTAAATTTAGTCTTTCTTTTTCTCCTCAATACCTTTTGATATAGTTTCCAGGTATTGGGTTGCCGGCAGTGAAACATAGGTGAGAATTCTAGAAAGAAGAGGCATTGAACACTATCGTGGTAGTTCTGTATAAAACTATAAATAAAATTCTCGTATTCTAGACTATTAGTATAAAAGGGGTTCTCAAACAAATACTTTAAGACAAATTCAGGTATTGGGTGGAGACCTTGGAACTCAGTACTGGTACGTATATAATAAAAATTCCAAGGTCAAGGTAGAAGAGTTTGACTGACACAATAACTCTGGGACAACAGAAGTTAAAGTAGGAAGGGAGAAGAATGGAGAGTCTGGGGAGAAATTTACGTGGGATATGACTTACTGGGAAAGAAATTATTCTTGTTAATTTGATCTTAACACCCTTGTTTCTTCTGGCTAAAGTCATCAGAACCCTGGAAATTTCACTACACAGAGGCAAAGTCCCAGTTGTCCTATCTTAGTTTGAGATTTATTCCTGCATCCTCACACATATCAGCTGCCTCCAACATCTACGAAGTGGAGTTGGCACCAAGACTTTACCAGACTAATACAAATTATTCAAGCCTAACTGTTTCCAGAATTAAAAATGCAAAAAAAAAAAAAATAAAAAGTAAGGTTGTTTTTTAAAGCAGTGATAGGTTGCTCCAGCATTTTCAAATACATTGGATTCAAATACATCCAATATATTTGAAATAATGCAACATCTGACATCTTTACCAAGTTCACCTTCTAAAAAATATTGGGTTAACTTCAAGAAAGATGAACTTCCTACTGAGGAATTAGGGTTCTTTGTACCTTTCTACAACAAACTGACAATTTGAATGATGGAAATGGAAATGGAAACATTAATGATTACTAGTGAGAAATTTAAAGATCTGTAATTGTTCCTACAAGGCTTATTACAAGGAAAATCACCTCTACAGATGTTTTTTGATGAATTATAAATTGTTAATTGCATTTTCTTTTTTCAGCAAAGAATCTGTGTTGGAAGATACACTCCCCACATACAGTTTCATTGGAAAAAATACATCTTTCAGAAGAATATTTCTAATTCTCCCTGAATTTATGATGAATTATTGAGACAAACCTTCTTATAGATGTATTTTTGTTTTATAAAACTCTCTGAATGAAAATGAGAAAAATATCATGCCTCACATATTCATTGGATGTTGAAATATATAGATGTTGTTTTACCTATTGGGAATTAGTAAACTGGGAGCTCTGTGTTGTGAAAATCTATTTAACATGACAATTATTGAATAAATTAAACATAAAATAGACTTACTGACTTCATTGCAATAGAGTCCTTTAAAAACAAGCAAATATAAACATTTTTATTAAATAAATTTCAAAAGAGCATTGTCTCAACTTAAATATGTCTAGTCTTACTGACTCCCTGAAAGCCCCTTCTTTCCAAATAAGAAACCCAATATGTAATGTAGTAGAAGGAATATTCACTGGGGTTGGAATCTGATCTGAGTTCTTTCCATGACCTTAGCCCTAACACTAAGTTGCTGTTTTCTTAAGTTCAGTCTGTAAAATTCAGGTCTTAAACTAAATTGTCTTATTCATATATTAAAATGAAGCGTTTAGATTAAATGGCATTTAAGCTCATTTCTAGGTCTGACAAGTCCATATAAATGGTCAAGTTCTAAAACTTTGTTTTAGGAATAAAATAGTATTTTTAAAAGAAATAACCTTCTTGTGAAATGTGCAGGTGTTAAAAGAGGTTACTGTTCTTGGCTTCATAGCTAGGGTTAAAACTATTTTCTTCTCTAACCTCAAAGTTACGAATAAATATTAAGAAAAGTGATGCTCTTAAAATCAAAGCAAACCACAGAATCTTATAAATTCAATCAAACAATACACTTCCCTTCATTTTTCTATCTTTAAAATTAAGGAAAAGCAACTGAATTGAAGACTTTTCTATTTTGCATTTGTTATCTAGGTGTCACTGTAAGATTTCCTTTGGTACTAACACAGCCCCTTGGTTTAAAAGAGATTCTGTAATATGTGGAAGCTATGATTGTTCATGATATTTATATCTCTTCATAAAATAAATATAAATATATATTCATGAAATAAATATAAATACCATGCCTTGGATTACACAGCTAGTAAATCTAGGTTTGATAGCAAATCATACTTCCTCAGTGATGAAAATTCTAATTCAAACTACCAAGTACACATTGAGACAAATCACAGTCTTCTGAATAGAAATGAGAGTTGACAAATATAAATAGACACTCTGGAGATATTACCAAGTTGTTGACCACATAGCTGGGCTTCACAGCATATTGTTCACAGAGTCTCATGTGGGTGTTGATGTTTCAGGAGAATCCTGAACCTGATGCTTCTTCCTATGTTTCCTTCAGTCATGGTCATAAATCAGGCAGCCTGAAACTTGACTGGAGATTCCTATCTCATATATTTGCTCTTCTCTCTTTTGATACTGCCACCACTCAGATTAAAGATTCACCTCATACCTGGATTATTTCAACAGCTGTCGGTTGGTCTCCTTGCCTCGAGTTTCTACCTACTACAATCCAATGACTCAGCTATCTAAGTGACTTCCCTAAAGTCCAGGTCTGATCATGCCACTCACACTGTATTCAAAAACTTCAGTGGCTCCTTATCCTCCCTATAACCTCCAGGATCAAATGCAGAATCCTCTGGTTGGCATTTGTAGCCCTTCATAGCCTAGATCACTTCTACTTTTCAAATCTAATTATAGCTTTCTACCCCTTGCACCATACTCAGTTTTCCAATGACATTGACCTCTGTGCTATTCCTTGTACAAGATATTCCATATCCCAACTCTGGGCATGCAAGTAGCATCCATGAGGCAGTAAATGAATAGAATAAATAATACAAAAGGTAATAAATAAACTGAAATGTCAATCAATAGATTTTATTTATCCACAGTTAGTGACCCAAATGCAAATGACAATTTTGAGGCATTCTTATATTCAGCTATTTCTCTGGCTAAGATAGATCCCCCACTTCATTTATGTTGGCTGTCAGAGAACTCTGATCATGCCACAAACCAATACAGAACTCTTTATATTTGGTGTTTAATGTTTTTACTTGACCTTTTGATCATCATTTGATATTCAGTCAAAAATGACTTACTGAAGAAAAGATGGAGGAGTATTTTATGTTACAATATTTTTCTCCCCCTTTCTACATTGAAGACCATGCTGTTTCTAAAAGGAGGGGTCTACTGGTATTAGTGAAATCACCTCTATTATACTGAAGACTTGCCTGGGACTGTTCCTGATAAATGAATGTAGAGTGTTAATTTTAAGCAGAAAGCACTGGTATGGAGAAGAAGACACCTTTATGTAGCTCTTTTCCCTGAATGGTATGGCACCCAGTAGTTGCTAATGCATCAGATTGCATCACAACTGCATTTCAAATGGCTTATGAATGAGAATGCAGGCTTTCCATTAGGTTGATGCCATTTCAATGGCAGATATCATGATTATTTCTGTAGCCTACCATGGATAGGCCTAATGGATAAAATGTAGTGCTTTGTTTTAAAACCTCTCTGATGCACTTCTCATGTATTCTTGTGTAATATAATTATCTGTGTAGGTGTCATACCTCACTCCATTCCCCAGTAGACTCCAAGCTCAATGTAGTTATTATATGAATAGTTGTGTTTCTCTTGACCCCTAGAACAGCTTTGCACATAAGAACTGCTTAATGTTTGTTGAATACAATTGAACCAAGAAAGCATTTAACAATCCAGTTCCATCTCTGTGCTCTAATAAACTATACAATCTAAGAATCAGTGTAACCAGGGAAGACATTTAAAATGATGTAAAGGGAAGGAATCAGAATCAAGAAAACAATATATACAATGACTGCAACAATGTAAAAGGAAATAACAACACTAACAAAACCAAAGTTGAAAGTGAAGGACGTGAAATTATAATGAGCAAACAAAAACCACAGTAAAGATATATGAAGATGCACCTTCCTCAATTCATTGAATATGTGAGAAACTATAGATTAGAACACTTCATACGATGTCAGACTATTGATATGTTGGTTAGATTTGCTCACCTATGTATTTTTTATTTTATTATTCTTATAAGAGATGCTTCTTTGAGAGTGGGAAGTGGAAGAGATTTGCATGTAGAATAATGGCAATGTAAAAATAGCTATCAGTATTTTAAAATTTAAAACAATTTTAAATTCAGTTTAGTATGCTATTTTATAAAGGTCTATTCCTTTAAAATTATTTATTAAGGAAAACAAAATTCTTGTACATAAATGGCTAAACTTTCAAATGACTAAAAAAGTATTTAAATTGCTCTTGCTGATTTAATATGAAAATTGATTTGTTTTCTTTAAAAGTCAAGACCTAAAAAGTAATGATGTGTTTGTGTGTACATATGTGAGAACGAACACACATGATTTAAGTTTCACAGAAGATCATCAATAATCTTGTCAATCATGTCCAATGAGTGCAATATTTATTCACATCAATTTATTTTGTATGTGGTAATTCTGGGTTTAGGATCTAATTGAAAATCAAGTATGGAAATGATGCAGTGACTTTGTGGTGAAGCAGTATCTTCCCATGTTGGAAGCTTTTAGTGAGATCAAGGCTTTGTCACTATACAAATGGAGAAATTGCTCAGATCTGTGTTTTTTCCCATTCACTTAAAAAGTAATACTGGCACGCTAATAGATTTGAATTCATTTGCCAACACATGTTGAAAGGTTTAATAAAAATCAGTGGGGTGAATTTAAATATACTACTAAGCAAAACATAAAATATTTTCATTTTTATTAAATATAGTTTATGCTTATGTGACTAAATAAAAAGACTCTATTATTTAAAGAAATGAGCTTTTCTGACTTTCCAGAAATATATAGTTATGAATATTATATTAACATAAAAACTAACATATAATTTTATGGCCAACTAATGGGTCAAGAAATGTTTGTTTTCAGAAATGCTAGAAAGCCTAAATGTAAACATTAAGATATCATGAGGACTTAATTAAAAGACCAATAATTAGGGAAAAATAGAATTTGAAGTATTTACCTATCTGATTCATTCTGTCCATTCCTTAGATTAACCAATAATTATCATAGAAGTCTTCTTTTGGGTAGCTTCAGAGTGATTGTTTTCAAGTGAATATAGTGCAGGATCTGGAGTTGGGAAGACTCATCATCCTGAGTTTAAATCCAGCCTCAGACAATTACTAGCTGGGTGACCCTGGATAAGTCACTTACTCATGTTTGCCTCAGTTTCCTCATCTGTAAAATGAACTGGAGAAGGAAATGGCAAACCACTTCACTAACTTTGCCAAGAAAACCCCAAATGGGGTCACAAAAAGTCTGACATAACTGAAATGACTCAACAACAAGTATAATAAGTAGATAGACTGGCCTTGAAGACAAGAAGACAAAGGTTCACGTAATGCCTCCAAAATTTTCTCTTTGTTTGCCCATGGACAATTCACTTATTTTCTGAGTGTACTAGGTGACATTCTAAAAAGTGGTTTCCAGATCAGATGAGATTTCAGGTCTAGACATAAACAAAAAAAGTAACTGGACATAATACAGTATAGTTATGGATATCCAAAAGAAAAAATATAGAAGTGCTCATCAATCTTAAAATTAAATTTGCTTTTCTTTTTTTCCTCCACTACTTTTAGCTTTGTTTAGAGATTGTATTTTCAACTTAAGGGGTCTCCCTGTTTAAGGGACATCTATTTGTGCCTTTGATTTATGGACATTGATATAGATCACTGTTCTGTCATGTCCACACATTTATTTCATTGAAAAATGTTCAGCCTGCAACCTCACTTCTAAGCCCCATTACCTAATTCTAGAAAGGTTTACAACCCTAGGAATTCAACTACACTTTTCATATTTGGGGAAAAAAATCACTCCAGAGACAAGACCTGTGGACCCAAGTTCCTTGGATTACTTCTGGGATTCATTTAAGTCACCATGGAGGTCTAGAACACTTTTTATACTTGTTATAAGAATAGTCTAGCAGCTTCAGGTGGCATTTCTTATCTGCAAAATACCAAAAGTGAACTCTCCCTGACCTTAGGGAAAATAGCTGTATCTGGAAAGTTAAGAATAGTTTAGAATAGTGAACTGAGTTTTAGAAGCACAAAATCCTTCCCAAGATGTTCAGGCTTAGCCCACCTTCCACAATCACTTCTGTGATCTGCTTGATGAGTTTTCTTAAAAATAAGAATATGAGCGCAATTAGTGAAGAATTGGGCTGTATCCAGTCTAAAGATCCAAGCATTACAGTTCAGAGAGGTGACACAAGTGATTGAAACAATCGTTAGGATGAAAAGTAAAACTTTATTTCTTACCACCTGCCCCCTTGCTACCTCTTGTTTACTGAAGCAGAACTGGCTGTGTTTTGCTATGCATATCAGCACCCCAAATACTTGACCTGTGAGATTTTGTGACCAAAACTTCCAATTCAGTTTTGTTTGAAAACATTGTATAAGGACAGGTATAATTTTGTACATTAGTAAAAATCATCTAAAATATATAAGAATCAGAAATTCAAATACTCCGAATAAGCACAGTTTTCCTAAAAGGGTATTTATTATATTTGATGTGTGTTGTAATGCCCAATTACATGTTTGTTTTTTTTTAAGCAGTGGGTAATTTCTATCTGGATGGCAAATGTCATCTCATTTTCTTTTCAAATTAAATAAATTTATAATGGTGCAATTTTTGTAAGAGTATATTTTGAATGAATATGCCAAGAAGCAGAGAAAAGAGTAAAAGCTAACATTCTTCTCTTTGGGGAACAGAAGCAAGAAAATAATGAGGCTATTTTGTTAGTGAGTTTGTAACAAGATATCAGAATTCTGTTATGACAAAGCTACTGTATTAGACAGCAAGACAGATGTTATCAGTTATACAAATACCAATCTATTTTAACATGTTTTAGGTTACAATCAATCATACCATTCAAGCTTGAAAGATGTGTACTCATGCTGCAACAAAAATAGTATAATTAGGAATAATGGGAATAATATATTATATTACCACTGATTAAGAGAAAAGAAGGAAATTAAAACTAGTTTATTCTGGGATCAGATAATAATGTCTAATAAAATTAAGAATATTTGAATATGTGTAATAGTATATCAGTTAGGTATTGAATTTTTGTTATTGGTGGTGGTAGTAGTATTAAAATTATACAATATCACTGTACTTAGGAACAGAATAAAAATAAGAAAATATATTTTATGTAGCAAGAAAAATCTAGAGATGCAGCATGGCTTATTGGATAGGGTACTATCCCTAGATTCAAGAAGACTAGGGTTTAGGTCTTATCTACTTTATGATGGATTACAATCTATCTTGGTGAAGTTCCCATGTGAGGAAATCATTGATTATTTATTTGCTAAGATACATAAAAAGAATAAGCTAAATACTGTAATATGAAAAGACTTACCCTGAAAAATGTATTTATCTCAAAAGAGAGTCAGTAAACTCTCGAAGATTCAACTAAATAGAAGATGAGTGAAATCTGCACTGGTGGAAGGAGTTCCTAGATCACACACACACACACACACACACACACACACACACACACACACACAC